>NC_137924.1:28214673-28218859 GCF_963457725.1 Sprattus sprattus
TTTCTCTACTCTTTTTATTTGCTTTTTTAGATTCTTTGTCTACCCTTTTGGCTATTCTTTTCCTACTTTCCCTGTTCTGTGGTTTCTTAAAAACAATGCTTCACCCGCCGTTAAGTCCTGACATTACTTGCAACGAATAATGCAGCGGAAAGCACAAACACATACATCTCTCCCTTTTCCTCAAAGACTGTTTCCTCCACACTGGCTGGACACATGTGTTTCTCATTCCGAGAGGGAGGAGTGGGGCAGGAAAAATGAATAGAAACAGGGAGAGGAGGGTGGGAGAGAGGGAGAGAGAGGAGGGTGGGAGAGAGGGAGGATGGAGAGAGACAGGGAGAGAGCGAATTCCTATCGGTTACATTCCCTGACTGCTCTGTGGTCGGCCAGGCCAGGCCAGAAAAACGTCTTGTGCCAAAAAATCACAGTGATATGTGGGTCAGAGGGACGCCCTGAGACCCACAGCTTGAAACCGCCATCCCACTGAGAACAGCTACTCCAGAACAGGCAGGAAATGGGGGCTTACCAACTCCAATGCAAACCCTGATTTAACTGATGGGAGACCCTAATACAGACAGAGGACCCTTAGGAAATAATGCTCAACCTACTGTGTGATAAGTTTCTTTGAATAAAAGTTCTTAATAAACAATAATAACTACAGTAATGCATGACTGATGATAATGCATCTAAATCATACTGAATCACAGCCTCACAAACATACTAAATAACAACCTACGTGTAATACATTATGTCTTATTTTGGATGCTTTTTGGGCCAGTGACAACTATGTGTGTGTGACTGTGAGATCTGCCTGTGCTGGTGACAGCTGTGCGACTGTGAGGTCTGCCTATGCTGGTGTTTTGAGAGTGTGTAACTGTGAGATCTGCCTGTGCTAGTGTTTTGAGAGTGTGTGACTGTGAGATCTGCCAAAGCTGGTGTTTTGAGAGTGTGTGACTGTGAGAACTGTGGATGAACTGTCCTCCCTGGTCAAGGACATTCACACTCAGAGTGCCGACGCTCGCAGAGAGGCTCGGCGGTTGGGTCGGACACAAGTGGGGACAGAGGGACAATATCTACTGGAGATTATCCCTCCTTGCTTTCTTTTGTTCACTTGTTCGAGCTGCCTGTCTCTGTTTGCCTGTCTATCACTCTTTCCCGGGGCGAACAGGATTCCATTACAGTATGATCTCATCCTGTTTTTAACGCCTCACATTCCGAGCTCCCACTGTTCCTTTCAAACTCTATCTTCTTTTCTTTCTTTCCCTCCCTCCCTAGTCCTTTCTTTATTTCTATCTGTATCACTCGCGCCCTGTCTTGTAGAGTTTCAGGCTTCCCTCGTTCTGGTCTGAATAGAGGGAACACAAAGAGACAAGAAGGATGAATACGTGTCAATGAGGCGGGAGCCGTTGGCTCTTCAAACATGCCACACTGCCACAGAATAACATGCCCTGTGTGTGTCTGTGCTGGTGGGTGAGTGTGAGGGTGTGGGTGGGGCATTAAGGTCCCATCTTTCCATCTGAACAGCCCCAGACTCAGGAGGGACCCTTGGGGTATCTGAGAGGGTGGGCGAGGGGCATTAACCTCTCGCTGCCCATTGAGCTCTGTGGAGTGGTGTGTTTTTTACACGCCCGTTGAGCAGGCACGAACAAACACCGCACAAATACACACAAATACACCCTCATCAAACAAAGGCTTGCACACACACACACATAAACACACAGATTGTAATCTATAATGCTTAACGGCTGAACTAAACACAAGATAACTGAATCTGCCACCCTGCCTGCTTCTGGGCACACACAGACATGAACACACCATCACTTTACTCCAGGCACTCTTACTCCAGAGATAAGAGACTCTTCACTTAGAGATTCTAGCATCGTAGAGTAACCATGACGATGGTACACCACTGCAGAGGGACTGTGATGCACTGGTGCTGTGTTTATAAGATAGGAGAGAGATCAGGCATGTGAGTGTTATCTGTCAGTGGGGTATCTGAAGGATCTCGGGGGAACTGCAGGCTACGGGGCTTATCTGTATCTGTGTTAGCTTCTTCCAGCTTCAACTTCAGCTCCAGCTCCAGCTTCAGCTCTCCAGGCCGGTGAAGAAGTGTGAGTTATAAATAAACCTGGAACTACAGGGGTGTTTGGGGACCCTCAAGGCTGCCTTGTAACCAACATGTGCACACATACACACTCAAGCAAATGTATGCACACACACACACACTCACACACAAACACACTCACACACACATCCAGAGAGGTCTTCCTGCCAGAGGTTCAGTGGAAGAGAGCCAGACCAAGCAGTCAGGGCAAAGAACCGTGAAAGTCTCTTCCCTACCATCTCGTTCTCTCTATTTCTCTATCTCCCCTCCCATCCCTCCCTGTTTCTTCCATCCTCCATCCTCCTTTCACTGCCTCCTCCTCTATCTATCTCTCTATCTCTGTTTAGCTCGTCGTTTCCTATACCCCCGTCTCCATCACTGGCTCTTTTCTTTTCTCTTGGCTCTCTCCCTCTCTCTCTCTCTTTCCCTCTCCCCATCCTCTGGCCTCCCCCTCTCTTCTGTGTCAGTCCTCATTTCTTCTTTAATCAACTCTCCCCTCCACTGTCGGTCTATTTCTGATCTCTCTCCCTCCATCTCTCTTTTCTTTGCCGTGTCCATGCACCTAACTGCATCCATCCATCTTCACAAACAGAGGCCTGCTGTCCACATACGTATTCCGCTCGCCGATCCGTTTCATGGTGTACTCTCTCTCTCTTATTTTCCTCTATCCCTCTCTCTTTCACATCACCTCTCTCTCTCTCTCTCTATTTCTCGAGTTCCCTGCTGTTTTCCGACCCTCCATTACTTTCTACTCATAGAGTTCATTTTCTCCCTCTCTTTATCTGGATTCCATTGTTCTACTTCCCCCTGCCTTTCTTCCCTTCTCCCTTTTGTTCTTTCCCTCTCTCTATTCTCACTTTGGCGGTTCCCTCTATCCTCCCACTCTATGTTTCTGTCTCACTTTCTCATCCACCTATCTCTCTCTCTCTATTCTTCCTGTCTATATTTCTCCCCCTCCCTCTCTTCTCCCTCTCTCTGTTTCTTCCTCAAGCTCAGTCCTTTCTTTCTCGCTCTGTTTCTCCCTCCCTCCCTCTCTGCTCTGGGCTAAGATCCAGCGTGTGTGTGTGTGTGTGTTTGTGTGGGCCCAGGCAGGGCCTATGTCTCCCCTCCTCTCCCCAGGCTTCGGCTTTCTCAGTGGGGGTTGTGTCTCCCAGAGGCCTGGGTTAATGGCTGACATGTGTTTGGAGAAGGAAGTGTGCTTGTTTTCAGAGCCGCATTCCTCACCGCGGCCTTGTTCTTCGAGGATCAGGCAACTTCGTGCACTTGGCAAGAAACAACCACAAACTGGGGCTGTCACAGCTGCCCCGACAACTGCCTGAAGGACCCCCCAGCCCCTTCTGTTCCCTTTAGATATTTCCACCCTTTCAAATGGCCATCTCTCTAGCTGCCACTGTAAAATATGATAATGTAATTAATAGGATTCCTGGTATTGAAAAAGCTGTGTTTCCCCTGGCACTTGTTCTGAATAAACTCAAACGAGAAAGAGCTCACACGAACAGATGGCTCCAGAGCCTTTATAACTCAGAGATATTTATTTATCTATTTATTTTTCAAGCAGGCACACACACAGGAGTCTCTGAGGACCTTAGTGTGCCAGGGCTGCAGAAGACCTCGCAGAGGTGCTACTGGGGATGGTTAGTCCTCCTCCTCCTCATTCACTTTGGCCCAGCAACAGGGGACTGAGGCTGTGTGTGTGTGTGTGTGTGTGTGTGTGTGTGTGTCTGTGTGTGTGTGTGTGTGTGTGTGTATGAGGGTGTGTGTGTGTGTGTGTGTGTGTGTGTGTGTGTGTGTGTGTGTGTGTAAGGCAGAATGAGCACACACAGTATGGATGGAGGGGAGATAAAGAGAGTGACATGATGTTTGTGGAGAGAGAGAGAATAGCAGACAGACAGACAGACGTGAGTCATTTGGTGGATATGCATAAAACAGAAAGTATGAGGGGATATAGAAAAGATGTGTGTGTGTGTGTGTGTGTGTGTGTGTGTGTGTGTGTGTGTGTGTGTGAGCTAAGGCACATGTCAAATTAGAAAAGTTCCAGTTGTTTTTACAGTATTAATCAAAACCCAAACACAACACAACACAACA
>NC_137924.1:28219059-28234059 GCF_963457725.1 Sprattus sprattus
CAGCTGAACAGCATGGGGGGGCACATTACAGAACGTCTGATGAAAAGACAGGTGTGTGTGTGTGTGTGTGTGTGTGTGTGTGTGTGTGTGTGTGTGTGTGTGCGTGCGTGCGTGCATGCTGTGCGTTGCGTGCAGCACAGATACTTATGTTAAGAGAGACAGAGAAAAGAAGCATAAAAAAGAGTGAAACAGAGGAAAAGAGAGAGGAGATAGAGAGGACTGAGAGAAGAGAGAGTGTATGAAGAACATACAAGCATAGAAAGAGAGAGAATCAAATAGAAAGAGAGAGAGAGCGAGAGGGAGATTGAGAGAAAGAGATGATGGAGAGGAAGGGAGAAGGAATGAACAACATACACGCATAGAAAGATGATAGATTCAAATAAAGAGAGAGAGAGTGAGAAAGAGAGAGTGAGAGAGAGAGCGGTGACGGGGTGGAAGAGAGATAGAGATGATTGAGAGAGAGAGATGATGGAGAGGGAAGGGAGAAGAAATGAAGAACAATACATGCATAGAAAGAGATAGAATCAAATACAGAGAGAGAGAGTGATAGAGAGAGAAGTGAGTAAGAGAGAGAGAGATGAGAGGATGGACAGAGAGAGAGAGAGGGACTGAAAGATAGAGAGATTATTGAGAGGAAGAGAGAGATGATGGAGAGAAGAGAGAGAGAGATGACGAAGAGGAAGAGAGAGAGAGAGATGATGGAGAGGAAGAGAGAGAGATGATGGAGAGGAAGAGAGAGAGAGAGATGATGGAGAGGAAGAGAGAGAGAGAGATGATGGAGAGGAAGAGAGAGAGAGAGATGTTGGAGAGGAAGAGAGAGAGAGATGATGGAGAGAAGAGAGAGAGAGATGATGGAGAGGAAGAGAGAGAGAGATGATGGAGAGGAAGAGAGAGAGAGAGATGATAGAAAGGTAGAGAGAAGGAGAGAAGTGCATAAGGCAGTATTGTCTCTGTCTTCCCGGGCAGATGGTTCCCTGCTAGCACTCAAAGTCATTTGTGAAACAGCGGATAGTGATAATTACACCAAGCCAGCTCATTGATACACCACACACACACACACACACAACACATAAACACACACACACACACACACACATAAACACTCACTCACTCGCTCTCTGTCTTTCCATCTCTGCCTAAGAGGGCTACTCTCTCATCTGTAAACACAAGCAGACATTTGGTGGGACATGAAACGCATCTTGATGTCCTTCCAAATGAATTTCAGTCCAGTTATGCATCAAACAATGAAGAGGCTAATTAGTCAATCATCCAATCAATCCAGCTGTTTGTCCATCTATCCATCCATCAATCAACAATCAATTTGTCAAAATGCCTTATGAAGTATGTAAGAGTCATTTATATTATATATATATATATATATATATATATATATATATATATATATATATATATATATATATATATATATATATATATACATATATATATATATATCATAAACACAACAAACAAACAAATATTCCCACAATTATGAGCGTGAGAAATATCTCGTGCATATAACATGTTACCGTGAAACAGTCAGTGAAACAGTCAGTCTCGACACAGAGAGCTGGCGAACACCTCCAAGTACAGATTCTTGGGCTCAGAGATAAGAGGAAAGAGAAGATGTGGGGAGATTCGGGTGAAAGGGTGTGTGCAGTGAAGTGTCTCGCAGAGACGGATGTGTCTCCAGAGCCCTCTGCACTGATTAGTGAGACTGTGAGACTGCTGGTGTGGAGGAGAGGGATGGGCTCTGAGCGGATCAGTCCCCCTGAGACGTCTCATCATTCAGTGGCACTTATCCACTCACTCACTCATCTACTCTCACTCACTCACTTATCCACTCATTCACTCACTCACTCATGTCACTCACTCACTCATCCACTCACTCACTCACTCATCTCACTCACTCACTCATCCACTCACTCACTCACTCACTCACTCACTCACTCACTCATTCACTCACTCATCCACTCACTCACTCACTTACTCATCTCACTCACTCACTCATCCACTCACTCACTCACTCATCCACTCACTCATCCACTCACTCACTCACTCATCCACTCACTCACTCATCTACTCACTCACTCATCCATCCACTCACTCACTCATCCACTCACTCACTCACTCATCTCACTCACTCACTCATCCACTCACTCACTCACTCACTCACTCACTCACTCACTCACTCACTCACTTACTCATCCACTCACTCACTCACTCACTCATCTCACTCACTCATCCACTCACTCATCCACTCACTCACTCATCCACTCACTCACTCACTCATCCACTCACTCACTCATCCTCTCACTCACTCACTCATCTCCTCACTCACTCACTCACTCATCCACTCACTCACTCATCTACTCACTCACTCATCCACTCGCTCACTCACTCATCCACTCACTCACTCACTCATCCACTCACTCACTCACTCACTTACTCATCTTCTCACTCACTCATTCACTCACTCACTCACTCATCTTCTCACTCACTCACTTACTCACTCACTCACTCACTCATCCTCTCATCAACTAATTTACTCACTCACTCATCTACTCATCCACTCACTTACTCACTCACTCTCTTATCTACTCACTCATGTATCCACACTTAAAATTCCCTTGGGATAAATAAAGCATCCACCTATCTATCTATCTCACTCATGTCCTCACTCACTCACTCACTCACTAGCTTACACACCTCCTCACTCACTCAGGCAGTCAGACCTGATACAACCGTAGGTGTATCTTTAATAACTTGAGTTTCAATTTCTTTCTATCTATCTAACTGTCCATCCACCCATCCATTTATTGAAGTCTACTGATCTTCTGTTTGACTCACTCTCTGCCTCTATTTTTAGTTTCTTGCACTCTCACTCTTTCTCTTTCTCTTCATCTGTCGCACATCACTTCATCTCTTTTTTCCCATCTTCTGTCTCTCTTAGACTCTTAGACGCACACACACACACACACACACACACACACACACACACACACACACACACACACACACACACACACACACACACACACACACACACGCCTGTATAAACACAGGCTCCCACACGTACTTTGCATCCATATCATCTTCTCTCACCAAAAGACTCATTTTTTTTCCTTTCCTCTATAACTGACATATATTTTCCCCATCTCTTCCTCTACCTCATGCTGTTTTCTGTCTCTCACCCCCCCCACCCGTCCCCTCCCTCAACGTAGGCAGGTATTTATGGCAAGACTTCAAATACAGAACCCTCAAACTGTAGTCACAAAGCACTGAACGCCACAGGTGACGGGTATTGTGTGTCCCCTTCCTCGCACACACTCATCCAATCTATCACGCCACATATACATACGTACACACACGTACCCACGCACACATCAACACACAAACGCAAAAGACGTATTTCCTTTCAAGCCCATTCCTCTAAAACTGAAATTAAATCCCGCTTCATGGTTTTTTTATAACTTGCTGTAATTGTCTGTATGTGTGTGTTGGTCTAAATCTATGCATCAGTGCACACACTGACGGTGTGTGAGAGTGTGTGCATGTGTCTCTCATTTCCTTACATTCCTCTAGCTGTCTACTGTCTTTTATTTCTCCTTGCGATGTACAAAACAACATCCTATTTATTATACACACACATTTCTCTCGACGACAAGAGGAGGCCCTGCGCACGGCAAACTCAGCCGTTCAAGCGTCCCCTGCCATATCAGCTGTCAGCTCTTTTTTCTGCAAACACAACAATTTCTCGCTCCAGGAGATCCACAGGCATTCCTCTCTTTTAATAAATCTGTTGTTGGTGTCCAATTTTTAATAATTTAAAATGCCTTCCAGCTGGCAACATTACGGCTAGCACCCAGGAGATAAAGACGCGGGTCTACACAAATGAAAACAGACACAAAGGCATACATACAGGCACACACTCACACATCACACACACAGACACACACACACACATAAGGTGATACGCACACAATGTGCTCACATATATACACAGATAACACATGCTTCCTCACCACCTCCCCCAACCACACACACACACACACGCACACACACACACACACACACACACACACACACACACACACACACACACACACACACACACACACACACACACACACACACACACACACACACACACACACACACACACACACACACACACACACACACACACACACACACACACACACACACACACACACACACACACACACACACACAGTCCTTTGTTTAGCTCAGCAATATACTATAGTCCTCTCACACAATACAGAGACAACAGGCAGGTTCAAGCATTGAAACACAGTACCAGAGCGCGTGCACACACATAAATCACACTCTATTGTTTGCTGTGTTTCTCTCCCTGTAATGCCTTTTCAATAGCCCGGCTTTTATAAGGCGCAGAGAATGGATACAGATATCACATTTACATACACAGTGTGGATGTGTGTGCACAAGTGTGTGTGTGTGTGTGTGTGTGTGTGTGTGTGTGTGTGTGTGTGTTTGTGCATGCCTTCTTATCCTGTATAATCGTGTGTGTGTGTGTGTGTGTGTATTTGTGTGTTTACACACACACACGTGTAGACATATACCCATGTATGTGTGTAACATGTCCGTGTGGGTCAGTGGAGTGACGGTAACGAGTGATCAGGGTGAGCAGAGGGCAGAAAAGGGATTTTAATATGAGGTGACACAGCTTTACTGTAAGAGCAGTGCTGTGGTGACAGCCAGCACATCACACACACACTCACAAGCACACGCACACACACACACACACACACACACAAACACATACCCCAGGGACAACATAACAGGCACACTGACAACCCCACAGCCAACTAGGCCAGCCTTCCCACTGGGCAGGAAGGTGAAGGTGCATATCCGTGTGTGTGTGTGTGTGTGTGTGTGTGTGTGTGTGTGTGTGTGTGTGTGCGTGCGTGCGCGTGTGGGTCGCTCTGTGTGAGTCTGTTTGTGTACAAAGGTTGGGGGTGTTTGTGTGTGTGTGTGTGTGTGTGTGTGTGTGTGTGTGTGTGTGTGTGTTTGTGTGTGTGTGTGTGTGTGTGTATTTGTGTGTGTGTGTGTGTGTGTGTTTGTGTGTGTGTGTGTGTGTGTGTGTGTGTGTGTGTGTGTGTGTGTGTGTGTGTGTGTGTGTGTGTGTGTGTGTGTGTGTGTGTTGCGCTGTGTGAGTCTGTGTGTGTGCCAAGGTTGGGGCTGTTTGTGTGTGTCTGTGTGCAGGAGTAGAGTAGTGATAGAGCTGAGTATTGAAAGGGCATACTGTTGAACGACAAAACTTGATTTGAAAATGGAAATTATTCTGCAGAAACCCAATATATATTTGCCAATTGTATAACTCACTCATGTAAGAAGTGTCTCACGCTCAACCCTTCTAAAAGAAGACTCGTAACTCCACACATAATTGCCGTACTGCTGCCAAAGATTCAAGCAACAGAACATTCCTGTTCATGACTCTTGATTAGATCAGGGGGAACAAAAAGTATACTCTTCTCTTCATGACATTTTCATGACCTCTGTTTGTCACACACTAAGCTTTATCTAACTCTGCGTGTTCACCTCAGGAAATGCACTTCAAGGATGGGAGCTGAGGGAAAGGTACCCAAAAGAGTATCAGTTTTACTCAAGCTTGAGTTTCACGCCACTGAGCCGCAGCGGACCTAGCCTTGCTTCGATGTACGAATCCTTTAAGAACACTCAGAGGATAACAGAGTGGCTGAGTTCCTCCCAAGCTGTCTGCCTTTTGGACACTACAGTGTGAAGTATATGTGAGGTTTGTTGTTGTTGTTTGCTTTGGAGTGACAGCTAGAATGAAGTGACTTCACACCTTTATGTGTAAGCACTCTCTGGGCCACCCAATGGTAAACACAGCATCTCAAAACACACACACAAACACAAACTTGCACATTCCCAAACTCACACATATGCAGCCTAGGTGGTCAGCAGCTGCACACACACACCCACACACATGCACACACATGACCTTCTCTCTGGCAATTGGTTCCTATTTAGTCAACTTTGGGGTCTTAAACACACAAACTGTGTGTTCTCCTCCTGCTCTCGATGTCCTGATATTCACAGCAGTGTGTTGACTGAGAGCGGTGTGATCTGAAGGCACAGACAAAAGCCCACCATCCTCTCACCACACAAGTAGCTCATTACCAACACAAACACAGTAAAAGTGACCCGGTATATTAATACACACACACACACACACACACACACACACACACACACACACACACACACACACACACACACACACACATTCTTTCAGCTTGTGAGTTTGATGAGGGATGATGAAGTATGTATGCCTGACATGATGATGAAGACCATTATCATTGTATCAGCTGAAAAAAATTATGTGGTTGGTCCACTGCACATCTGTCTTATTTGAACGGCTGACACACTTTCATGTCTTCTCTTTCAGGCAGTCACACCTCACACGCACTCTCTCTCACACACACGCATACCCTACACAAAGTCCTCTTCTGAAACGTTTTAACTCGGATAGCAAGAAGGCAAAGATTACACTAACTAATTTCGAACAGTTTATTATTTGACACCGGAGATCGTCTCATTAGTTGCATGAGGATTTCAGCGCGGATAAGCTGCGCGTCGGTGCCTTTTGATGATTAGTGATAATTGCTTTAATAACCCAGTTCTACGAGGCATTTTTCTAGGATTTTCAAATCGTTCATGGTTTTTAATGGAAATTATACAAAATATACAATACAGTAGGCTATGGTGCTTCTTCCTTACAACGTAGCCTATAGGCTAGCAATGACCAATTCATTGTAACGGGTTGAAGAACGAAATTCAACACAATTTGAAATTCAGTTTCAATGTCAAAACAGTTGTTCACTCGTCAGCGGATATACTTTGCAATTTACTATGAGTCGTTAATGGTGCATCATAGCATACAACAAAATTGGATGACAAAAATCAGGTCGTAAACTTACCTCGGCGTGGCAGCAAACTATGGCAAGCAGAACAACTAGAGGGAGACTTCGGAACATCTGCACGGAGAAATGGAGAGAGAGACGGAAGACGGAAAGAGCAGGGAAATGGTAGAAAATACATTAGTTGTTGCTTTTCTAAACGACATGTGCAGATATGTTAACAAACCTTTCCGAAGACTCACCATTCTTGATTTAGTTCCCAGTGGGTGCCTGAAGAACAGCGAAGGAGAAAAAGCTGTGCTTCTCGTACAAAGCGGACGGGAGGAATGTGCTTAAAGGAAATTCGAGCAGCGCTCAGGAATCCGTAGGTCGGCGGTCTCTCCCCTCGGTATGACGTGGCCAATAAAAAAAACCCGAGCCGAAGCAACGTTAAAACTATTCAAAATGCCCCAACGTCGACGAGAACCGACTCGACAGCGCCACGGCCAACCACACAAGACAAGGAAAAAGAAGGTGGTAGGTAGTAGGTCACAGTCTAGGGAATTGCGTTGTTGGCCCGTCGTCCCGAATTATTAATTACTTAGGAGGTAATTTTGTTTCATGGTTCGTTCTTGCATGAATAATAAATCAAGTGCTTAAAAAGTGCTTCCCATATTAATGATAGATTCCCTGTAGTTATCATGCAAAGCTCATTCATCTTAAATGTTAACTCAATCTTCTGAATGATTCAGCTCTATAGATTTTTTCTTGCAGAAAGTTGACTTAGTCTTACCCACACACAGACACACACACACACACAGACACACACACACACACACACACACACACACACACACACACACACACACACACACACACACACACACACACACACACACACACACACACACACACACACACACACACACACACAAACACCCAGAGGCATGAGAACTCAAACATAAACACTTATAGAGAAAATCCATAACCGTTGCAGTTTCACAAATATCAGAATGTCCCACTGGTCCACAGGGCAAAAAGAGGTACCAGTCTTTACTCATAGCATTTTTCTTATGGTCATATGGAAGATGGCCTAATTATAATTGGAAGAACTGTAAGCCTCCTGCATCTCCCCCAGCTACAGCAAGTCCCGAAAGATTGAAGCAATTAAAAAGCGATTAAAAATAATGAAAAACAGTTCCCCCCAACACAGTTAGCATCCAATGTGTCATTTTCCTTTATGAGATAGTCTAAATTCTGAATGTAGATGAGAGGACTGTAAAAGGCTTGTGTGTGTGGGGGGGTGCATTGAAAAATTCTCAAATGCATGTTGAGCGGGACTGATAAAATATAAATGAATCGCAATTCCACCCAGGTGGGCAGCAAACACACAGAGCAAATTAAATTGGCCAACGAGACAAGTTGGATAAACAGTGTTTGTGCTTTTGAAGAAGAAAGAGGACAGGTTTGTTTGGTGTTGACTTTGTTGGGACGTTGAAACATTTCCTCTTCTTTTTTTCCATTTGTTCACAGCGATGTGAGATGCATGGGGGATGCCTCGTACTGTCACTCAAGCGCTGCTGAGGCTGAGTTCCTGAGCTCTTTGGGTAAATGCAGCTACTCATGGTGATGATAATGCTGCTGTCACAATGATGCTACTGCTGAAATGGTAACAGCCAGGGCAAGGAGCCATCTAGACCTTCTCCTCCTTCTGGATGGATGAGGGGAAATCATTGAAGCACCATAGAGTGCGCAGCAGCCATAACCCAGACTGCAGCTCAGCTGAGCAATAGATCAGATACAGATCCGGCCCTGATGTGGCTCACATGTGGCCCTGATGTGGCTCACATGTGGCCTAGATCCGGCCCTGATGTGGCTCACATGTGTTCTAGATCCGGCCCTGATGTGGCTCACATGTGGCCTAGATCCGGCCCTGATGTGGCTCACATGTGGCCCAGATCTGGAGAGGATGAGGCCCAGAGCTGTCTTGCAGCTGGCCCTGTTATTGTGTAGCTGCGCTGTCAGCTGTTACCAGTGAAGAGTGTGGAGCACATACTGTCACAGCACTTTGTTTTGGCTGCAGTGTGATGATGGTGTGAGTGACCATAATGACCGTACCTCTGAGGTCATAAGAAGGTGTCACGCCACAGTCTGAGAACAAAAGGGATTGTTTACCTTTGAAACCAAGGCTTAGTGCTACTTAGAATACTTAGAACATTATTTACGCTTTTGGAATCCTTTTGGTCGGCAAGTGCATAGCAGTTTTAAGGTGTGAGGAACCTTCATAAGCCTCCACGATCCTCTTCAGTTCAAAAGGGGCTCTTCGTATCTCCTTAAGAGTTCTTAATGGCATCTTTATTTCTCTCAGGAATGTGCGGCGGGTTGTGCTCTTCTTGGCAAACAGGCTTCACGCTGTGAGGTGACGAACCGGAAGTAGTTGTGCTGTGTGTAGCAGCGGGGCCTGAGGAGAATGGAGAGGCCCGGGAGAGGTCTTGTGGGTCGTGAGGTGAATTGTGAAAAAAAAACAGCGTGTGTGTGTGCAAGAGTAAGGGGGATACGGAGAGCCTAGAGGGGGGTGAGGTGGAGAATTGTGGTGTTGTGATTCAGAGGGTTTGTTTTCCACAGTCATGTTTTATCTCCCTGGGCCATACCTGAGGTATTATTATTATTATGAGCTAGTGACTCTGGGTTTATGTGTGTGTGTGTCTGGGGGGATTTGTGTTTGTGTGTGTATGCTTGTGTATGCTGTGTCTGGCTGTGGCATTTGTAAAGGACACTACTCTGTACAGCAGACCTGTGTGGTTGATTCGATTTCAGCCACTGTCAGAGAGGCATTACTTCAAATTGGCAGGGCTTTGACTTTTGACCTATAAAGCGAGGAAAAGGTTTTGTGGCATTCTGATGAAGCAGCCAGTCCCTGATGGCAGCTCTCAGAGAGGGAGGTATATGAGTGCAGGTCCAGTGACAATGATATTTGGCAGCCATGCTGGCCATCTTAACAAATTGACAGTCAGTGACCTACCAAGCTACACAGTTCAGCTCTCCCTCATTGGTGCGTTACCCTTACTCTATGGAGCACCAGTAACCACAATACATTATGAAAGATTTGAATCCTACGTACAAGGATGGTATTTGGTATGATATGAATATTTGATTTCTGTATACTAGGATGTGTTTGGTTATAATAAAGATATTTGAATCCTTTATAGGGATGCACAATATTGAAATTTTAGCCGATATCCGATATGCCGATATTTACAAGCTCATTTTGGCCGATTGCCGATGCCGATACCGATATATACACCTCAGCTTTTTAATCATTGAAAAGTCTCTCCTGTAGCCTACTAGAATTAATCTGTTATTATGCTTGGGTATTGCTGTAAATACAGGACATTACAGACTTGATTTGTATCAATTTAGAAATAGACATTCACTCATGAAACCGAAATGGTTTAAAATATGGCAGATTTATTTATATTTTCACGTCACAATTTTCATACTTGAACAGTAGCCTACCTCCTTGAACTTGAACAACTACACTCTGGAAATGCAGCTTGGCTTACTTGGCAAGCTAACGTTGGTAACTGACTTACAGTTCAATAACGTCCCTTCTAGGATTTCTAGACTAATCTATGTAACGTTATTGCCAAGTTAGCTGTATAAATTCCATATATGGAAAAGTAAGCCATGTACCGATAGCGTGGGCTCCTGACATAACGTTTCACATCGCGTCAAATGAGGCATCATCAACTTCACTGGTGTCACATAGCATGCTTGGCTAACTTTGCAAGCTAACCTTAGTTAACTGACTTACAGTTTAATAACGTCCCTTCTAGGATTTCTAGACTAATCTATGTAACGTTATTGCCAAGTTAGCTGTCTTAATTCCATAAATGCAAAAGTGAGCCATGTACAGATAGCGTGGGCTTGTGACATAACGTTTCACATCCCGTGAAATGAGGTATCATCAACTTCTCTGGTGTCACGTAGCATGCACGCTAACAAGCTAGTGTTGTCTAGCTAACTCCGTAACTTATTAACGTCTATTAGCGCGACAGGTAATGTTGTAAAGCGTGGCACGCGGGTGGTCTGCATCTATGCATGCAACCAACGTTATGGCCAAGCTGCATCTCCTCCTCCTTCTCCTGAAAACTTTTCTGACAAATAGGCATTTTGTCATCATCCTCTGATACTGTGAAGTAGGCTACTGCCACACAGCCAACGCTTCGCATGTGCATAATTTACACGTCACCTTATCGGCCAGGTATATCGGCAGACATTTTTTATATCTGCAGATACCGATAATTAAGTTTTGAAGCCGATATCTGCCTTTACCGATGTCTTGCCGATATTATCGTGCATCCCTAATCCTTTATACTAGGATGTGATGAGAATTTGCTTGGTAGTTTTTGTTTAAAACATTGAGAAAAGGGAAGTGGATAGACAAAACAATGAACTGTTCTCAACAACAACCTCTTCACAACAATGACATGTTTGAAAAAGCCACACAAAATAGATCACTACATAAAAGGAAATCTATGAAATTTCTCTCTCTCACACACACACACACATACACACACACACGAACACACACACAGACACACACAGACACACAGACAGAGGGAGTGAGAGAGAGCATAGAGGGAGTCCATGTGGGTGAAAATCAGAGCGAATGAAAGATCTACTGTATTTGTGATGTCTTTTGAAGCCAGACAAACACAAAAGGTCAGATATCACTGATGGCAGAGAATGCAATTATACCCATGAGTCTTTGCATCAGAGGGTGGATATTTCACCATGCTGCTTCTCATCAAATTCTGTGGAAACTGTGCAATCACATTTTTATTTCTTCTGAGGCGAGCTGAATAGAAAAGGTAACTTGGATTGCCTTTTATTATATAAACACAACACAAAATATTGGGGTCGCAAAACAGGGCATTTCAATCTTGACATCTCAGACATTGGAGCTCGTGAAGGTTGTAAAAACAGGTTTTCCCCTGCAAATTCTCTGTATCACTGAACATGAGGATTTTTATTTCAGTTATATACCGTTGGAAAGCCTGTTTAGTTCCCTTTTAAATGGTCCCACATTTGTAAGGAACATGCATTTGTGGGATGAGCATCAGAGCTGAGTATGTGGGTTGCGCCCATGTGCCAGAAAATGTGCCAGAATAAACTGAAACTAAGGAAATTTGTGTTTGGTAGATTATTTCTTTGTTGTAACAGTGCTTCTTGGCAATACGTCTTCTACCGTTGGAAAGCCTGTTTTCTCCCCTTTCAAATGGTGCCAAATACAAATAAATAATCTACCAAACATAAATTTGATTTTAAGTTTATTTGGCACATTATTCATGGGCGCAACCCACATATTCAGCTGTGCTGCTCATCCCACAAATGCATGTTCCTTACAAATGTGGGACCATTTAAAAGGGAACTAAACAGGCTTTCCAACAGTATAAGATGTATTGCCGAGAAGCATTGTTACAACAAAGAAATAATCGACCAAACACAAATTTCCTTACTTTTTGTTCTATGTTTAGAATTATCCTTTTAAAATGGAATACTTGATATTGAGGGAAGTAGTGCTAGCAGTACTAGGAGTAGAAGTAGAAGTGATATAGAAAAGCCCTAAAATGAACATCAGTGGATCAGAATGTAACATTTGGAGCTTAAAGTTTGTAAATGTGATGTATTATTATTATTATTATTATTATTATTATTTTTACTAATAAGTACATCTGAGGTAGGATATTTCCAGATCACTACTGATCATGGCTGGACTCAGCATGAGCACACAGTCGTTAAACACAGATAATTAAGATTGGCAATGACAAAGGTTCTGGACAGCATTCATTAATTAGGAACAAATCAATGTTGGGTGCTGTAATCATAGATGTAATTTCACATTACGGCCACTCTTATTGGACAAATTGCCTGTCAATCATTTTGTCACGCACTGCTCAGCCTACAATTAAATCCCTACTGAGGGATGAGGGAAGGGCTTTTGATAGGGATATGCAGGAAAGGGGTAAAGTGTAATTGTTTTTAACCTCCTCCTCTCAGTTACAGACTACAGACTTTCATAAAAAAACATTTGCAGGGATGCACACCAGAGACAATACTGCCAACAGCTGGATAGAACACCTGGCTAGAACACTTGGCTGTAACATATAGGAATGCTGCTGAGGAATTCTTTAAACGGTCTTAGAACAGTGAGTCAACTTAATCAACCTTACGAAATGTGGATTCCTCTGACACAGAGTGAATCGTGGGTGGCAAGCTAGCCATCATAGCTAGACATCAAGAACTCATATTATTACCAGCACTGATGTCCTTGTGTGTAATAACTAAAAACTAGGGAGTTGACAACTTTTCAGTCAAACCACAGCTCCACAACACAAGACACAAGAAGCTAGCTGATATGTTACCACTAGCCCAAAAGGAAGGGGGCTAGCTCGTCATCTGTCTTGCATCCTTTTATCCCGTTTGCCTGTCACTAACGAGAAAAAGCCAGTCCAAGATTTACTCCTGCCAGTCTCTTGTTGGGTCACTCTTTCTTTCTCTCTAATATCTAGTTTCCTCCGGCAACATTTGAACAACTTCAGACTCTTCGCAACCTCTCCCGCTCAGTCCATACTGAGAATACCGAGCTATTGTTAGCTTCTTCTTCCAGCTAGCTAAAAAGTCTGTCACATAGTTGTTGCTGCGTGATGTGTGCCATACAGCCTTATGCAGTTCCTGAGAGAGGTGTCCTGCATTGGTCCACCAGAGTGACATAGTGTCATAATACTAGGCATTCCTGGTGTGAGGGCAATGTCTATTGCAAGTCAGTGTAACATCAAATCAAAATTATTCTGAAGCTGTTATTTTAAGGTAAAATAGTTTCAAAATGTTGCTGTAGAATGGTGCAGAGCAGAAGGCCTCCAGATGCAGAGAAGGGTTGAGAAGCTCCCTGCTTTAAACCAATCACAGCGTGTCACAGAGAGAGTGAGAGAGAGAGAGGAAGAGAGAGTGAGAGAGAGAGAAAGAGAGATAGAGAGGGAGAGAGATAGAGAGAGAGAAAGAGAGATAGAGAGAGAGAAAGAGAGAAAGAGAGATAGAGAGGAAGAGAGAGGGAGAGAGACAGACAGACAGAAAGTAATCTCATTAGTCAGGCTGAGGCAATGCCCAACAGAGCGGTAGTACACACGCCATCGCCTCTTCACCCTATCCTGAAGTTCAGTGCACCAGAGGCTCTTTATAATGAACTGATAAACAGTGCCTGCCTAACCCTCCACCCCACAGGCCCTATGGCGGAGATTTACTTCCCAAGCCAGATGGTGAAAAACCGTCCGCCGCTAATCATTCTGAGGTCTTTTTTTCCCCGTCTTTTCTTGTCTCTGAAGGGTTTTTTTTACACAAAAAGTGATGGGGCTGATGTACTCGTTTTTAGACAGAAGAAGTTGCAAATATTCGTACACATGAAGAATTTCATACGGTCTTCTAACTTGGTACAGAGAGCTGATGTGCTCGTTTTTAGACAGAAGAAGTTGCACATACTGTATACTGTAAGTACACATGAACAGTTTCATACTGTCTTCTGACTTGGTACAGAAAGCTCAGGAGGCCTGATGTAAACCTGTGCAAACCTTGCAGCATAGTCAGATGTGCCCTTGGCAGGTTTAGCGTTACTGTGCCGTCATGATATCATCAAGCAGATGAGATTTTCATGCAGCTTTATCTATGGCATGCTATACGTGGCTTGAAAAGTGTGTTTTCCAATTTTATTTCCTTTATCTCACACTAATGCTTAATTTGACAATAAAGGTTGATAGACACATTTGAGTGAAAGATTGATAATGACTTGTGGATCAGATACCGGAGTCCTTTCAATTATGATATATCAATTATGTATCAAGACAAAATGTCATGGTGTTCCAGTTAGTAAATCATTGATGTAAAGAACTGTGACAGTATTATGCATTCATTTTTTATATAATGCTTTTTCTATAATACTTCAAGACTGAGGCTGCTACAGCGGCTATTTTCTTCGCTGACTTGCTATCAGGATTTTACATATTGTCTCCTGTTTGACTATCAAATGTATATAAATATA
>NC_137924.1:28239059-28241559 GCF_963457725.1 Sprattus sprattus
TGAGTCTGTGTGTGTGTGTGTGTGTATGCCAGTAAGAGTATGCATGTGTGTAGATGTGTATGTGGGAATCTGAGAGAAAACAGTGGCATTGTCCACTTGTTTTTCCTTGTTCTGTCTGTTACCTGTGTGATGTTGTCTCTCTCTCTCTGTAGTGCCTGACCCTGTGGTGGACTCTGTGTGTTTGCTGTTGTTCTGTGTTTGTGTGCGTGTGTGTTGTTCTGTGTGTGTGTGTGTGTGTGTGTGTGTGTGTGTGTGTGTGTGTGTGTGTGTGTGTATGAAGTCTCTGGCCCTGTTGTGGTCTTTGAGTGTGTTGTCAGTGTGTGTTCAGTCGCTGTGGGCTGTTGTCCTGTGTGTATGTGTTGTCACTGTGTGCTGTAGTCTCTGTGTGTGTGTGTGTGAGGGGGGGTGTTGTCTTGTTGTCTTTGTGTGCTGTTGTCTCTGTGTGTGTTTGTGTATCTGTGTGTGTTTAGTGTGTGTGTGTGTGTGTGTGTGTGTGTTGTCTGTGTGTGTGTGTGTGTAGTCTCTGGCCCTGTGGTGGTCTCTGGGTCATTGAGGGATTAATGCACATAATGGGTTTCCTCAGCCTAAGGTCTCCATAAACCTCCATACTCAATTTTATATCCCACAAATCGAACAGGTGGCTTTTAATGGCCTTGAACAGAGAAGACGTGGAAGAGGAAAGAGAGGGATGGGATAGGGCAAGGGAGAGAGAAGGTGAAGGACAGAAGAGAGAGAGAGAGAGAAAGAGAGGCACAGGAAAACAGAGAAGAGAAAGCGAGGGAGAGATAAGAGAGACAGATCACAGGAGTCTTAAAAAGCGAACAATGAGGAAAATGAGGTTGGAGGTGACAGGGACAGATGGACAGGAGGGACAGAAGGAAGAAATAAAGAGAAGTAGGAGGAGTAGGATGTTTCCTCCACACACACACCCACACACCACCCCCCCCCCCCCACACACACACACACACACACACACACACACACACACACACACACACACACACACACACACACACACACACACACACACACACACACACACACACACACACACACACACACACACACACACAACAAGGTGAGGTGATGTTGAAAACAGGGTGGTCATTAGAATGGGGATATGCTCCCAGGGTGGAAGGTCCAGCTGAAATCTCTTTGAGGGTATTCATCTCTTCACCTGTGAAAACAAACAAACACACACACACACACACACACACACACACACACAGACACACACACACACACACACACACACACACACACACACACACACACACACACAGACACACTCACACACACACACTCACACACACACACTCACACACACACAGACACAAAAGGGCACACCTCTGTCCCCAGTAATGTGGTTTACCGCTTATGGTGACATGTGCAAGCTAAATAACACTGACATTTTCACAAAGTTACACACACACACACACACACCGTCACAAACTCACACATACCTGCTGCATACATAGGTAAACAAACCAAACACCCTCACAAACTCACACATACCTGCACAGGTGAACAAACCAAACAACATCACAAACTCACACATACCTGCACAGGTGAACAAACCAAACAACCTCACAAACTCACACATACCTTTATAGTTGAACTTAACCAAACACCCTCACAAACGCACACATACTGTATGTGCATGGGTAAGCTAAACCAAACTCAAACAAAGCCATATAAATACATAGATAAAGCAAGCAAAGACAAATCCACATCTATAGCTTCAAATATACAGAAACACACATAAATATAATTTCCAAAAACAGACAGATTAATCAAATTCAGACATGCATATTCAATTATTGTCTAGTTTAATCTATTCCCTCAGAGTTGGTAGTAGGTTTGCTTATTGTTTATTCAGTACTGTGTTCTTCCCTGACTCTCAGAGAGCAATCTTCTGGGTCTAGAGCGAAACTTATTTCTGAAAATGCATAATTCATGACTCGCTCAGTTTGGGGTGGAATCCCCATAGTATACAAACACCTTTCCAGACAGCTACCCCTCTCCCCAGTGTGTGTAGTTACATACACACCATGCTGAGATTCCCCCCTCCTCCCTATTGAAGCTATACAGTTTATATCCTGGTTTGGGAACTGGGCTGGACTGAAACAAGAAGCTATTGCTACACGCTAGTAGGACGGCGCCAAACGCAAGTAGCTGTGTGGGCGGCTCTATGGCGCAGTTGCTATTATAACGGCGGAAAAAACACACTTGCGCTGGTCCAAAGGAGGTTACTCAGCCATAGGTGTGGTACAGTAGCCTACTCTTTACTTCTCTCATCTACACGAGAGATTTACACCAATTTTTTGGCAAGCCATATATAATTACAAGGAAAATAAAGTATTTACCACATGAGGAAATCATTGTGATATCCATATCCAAGATATTTTAAAAATAGGCATACATCTTGCGTACACATTGACCCAAATGATTCAGGTTAATTGAAGCTGCGTGACATTTGATTTATTGTATGGCTTTGTAA
>NC_137924.1:28246559-28544059 GCF_963457725.1 Sprattus sprattus
GTTTAACTGGAGGAGTCCCTCTGATAGGATGCAGTCATAATTAACGGAGCGAACAGCTAACAGTAGTTCATGAAAATGACCAGAAAGATCACGTACACTCACATGGACATTGGAAGAAGAAATGTGCCAAGATTGGAATGAATCTGATACATGGAGCTCCAAAACATAAAATCACTGGCAAGGAATCTTATTTGATTGACATGCTGCCTTTGGATATTTACCTACATGTATCTTATGAAGTACCAAGCATCTCACTGTCGTGGTCTACCAGAATAGGAGTGTCGATTCAAGTGCATGTTATAGTATGGCTCAGTGCAGTTATAGTTTATTCAAAGGTGAGGTGGATAATCGTCACAAAACACAAAAATCCCCCTCCCCCCCTCACACACACACACTTCTGATGTTCCCAGGGTGGTCAGGATGAGCATGCTGAAATTAACAGAGAAGGCCCTTATCAAGAATGTTCCGTGCTGGAATCCACCAAACGGCAGACTGTGAGAGGTGGCCGGCCATCAGTGACACGTTGAGGAGGCAGGCTTTGGGGACAGGGACAAAAGGGGAACTGAGCATCAGCCACAACTGGGACACATGGAACATTGGATGGTTTCTAAGGGAGTGGAACGGCTGGGACACATGGAACGTAGGATGATTCTAAAGAAGTTGAAGACTTGGAAACAGTAGGACACAGGATGGACCCTGCAGAAAACCTTAAAATGGCCAACATAGCAGGGAGCTGGCTTATGGGGTTCCACCCACAGGGAAGATCTTAAGCAGCCAGCCAAACCCTTCCTCCAGGGCAGAAACTAGAAGCTAGCCTTCAATGGTACATGGAATTTTGGATGGTTCTAAGGGAGTGGAACAGCTGGGACACATGGAACGTTTGATAACCCTAGATACTAAGGGAGTGGAACCACTGGAAACAGTAGGACACAGGATGGACAATTTACATGCAACACATACATGGCTTTCAAGCTGACAGTCAATTTTGATGGCCTTGACAGTCCTTTTCTGAGGTAAATCCTATCCTACGTATATTTCTGATCAATTTCATATTATTTCATCTGGGGGAAAAAAAAGTGACATGTGATTTCAGAAAAACTAAGTTTAGACAGTAGTGGAAAAACCAGTGAAACCAATGTTTAGACAGTATTGGGGACACTCACAGACCGTCCCTCCGCCAGGTAAAGCTGTTTGGCCTTCCCTCTCCTCGGCCCTGGGTCCTGTCTCCTCAGCAGTCATGAGGGGACCCTTCAGCAAGTCCAGTCACTTTTAAATTATTTGGAACAGCGTTTATTACTTACAATCCTGGAAGAATTTGAATCGAATGGAACAGTTTCAGAACATAATAAACACAGTACATGAAAAGGAAGCTGTTGATTTTGGGAGTCCATCACTTACAAAAATTCAAAATTGTACTAAACAAGACAAACCCTGACAGCACAACAGATTCTGAGCCTCCTCTGAAGTGCAATATGTAGATATCTGGTGTTCAAATGTCAACAGACAGACAATCTGAGCAGCTCTGAACATCAATATGCTGTATGCATCAAGCATTTTTTTTTTTTTACTGATAGTCATTATGGGACAATAGTGCAGAAATTCAGAAAAGCTCACATTTATTTCACGGTTAAAACACAATACACAGATTCCGTACTTAATATTGAGGAGAAGGTCTAAGAAAAATGAATGTCATTATAGTCTTGTGACGTGCTCAGGAACTCAGATATACAGCAGACCTGTCACAAGGCATGTCATCCCTGAATGGTCTGGCATTTAATTTGATTCGTTCCTTAAGTTTACATCCACAATGACTCATTTGTTTTACATCACCATGGAAACATGTAACTCCACCAAGAGACTGCCTGTCTGTTCAATTTACATTGCAAAGGCAGCTGGGAGCTTGAGACAAGTCAATATGGATGTACTTTGTCAGGTTTCCCCCCAATCAATATTCTTTGGGTGATTCTTAAGACATTGTCACATGCCATAGAGTATCTTGTCTATGAAGACCTTTCAATGATAATATAGTGACCGTTTATCCTGAGTGTCCCTTTGTTTTGTCACTTTGCTGTTGGCGTTGATTAGGGGTATTTTTGACGCTTGTTTTGTGAAAGAAAGGTCCGAGATCCGTGTACATCTCCAAGCTGCTTTGCTTTATTAACAAAAAAAGAATCGTACAACTTTTTGCAAAATAAATAAATAAAGTGCAATGATTATATTATGTTTATTTGCATATTTTTTGCTAAAGATTTATGTACTGTATTTGTATTTTGTAAAAAAAAAAATATATATACACGAAAAATATAAATGCATATATATATATATAATGTGCAGTGCGTGTTATATATTTTAAAACATTCCAGAATAATGCTCCAGGTGTACTACCCTTGGTAAAACTTTTCAAGAACTCTACACCGAACCTCAGCCTAATACAAATCTTAACTTCATACACACCCCATACCCACAACTAACACCTTATTTCAAATCCTAACCCTATACTTACAAACACACACCAACTGGCACTAAGAGTTTGCAGGGTACTTGATGCAGGGAGAGTGGAAGAGTCTGTAGCGCCATCCGCTGGCAGCTGCATACATTTAGAGTTTAGGCAGAGTAGGCCTAATTCCAGAGTTTTTGCTACAATGGCTACAAATCTTTTTCTGTTCTGCTTTCTTGTAAGTGTCATATCTCTTTCTCTTTTGCGGTACTTTTAAGAGTGTCTCCTTAGTTTCAATTAAAGAGCTTCTCTCTTCATCAACATTGTCCAAAACATTTTCAATATCTGCTACTGAGCTAGTGCTGTTTGGGATGTTTTGCATGCACTCATCGCCCACGGACTCTTTCACAGTGTCCTGGTAATTCAAACCTTTAGCCAAAAGAATCAACTCCTTCGACACATCATCTTTCACTGCTGTAGTCTAGACATCACTTGTGTCTGTGGTTTCACCAGCCGTGGCTGCACCAGTTTTAGCAGAATCCCTATAGCATTATCCTCCGTTGCACCTGCACTTTTTCCGAGTTTCAGGACATGCGCTTGTCTCATCTGTCCACAGACATTTCCTTTCTGCAACTATGGGCACTTTTGAATTCCCAGACTGAGGAAAATAAACCATTATGAAATTTAATTTCAACCATCACAGCATGTCAAACACACATGTAAGTACACATATTAAGAAAAAGTTGCGAAGATTTTAGTTTTGAAAATGTATATTTTTAATGGTTTTCTTATTTATTTTTTTAGGTATGTCCTTACCGCAACAGAGCTAGAACAGTACATTTCTGAGTTTTTCTATATATATACTGTATATATTTTTTAAATCATCAGTTTTGTATTCAGTGCAATCCATTCTAACTTATAATCATACTCAGTGAATTTAAAAAACATGTTAAAATGTAACATTTTATCAGTTTCTGTGTACCAGGAGGAGACTCAGACGGTTAACACAAATGTCAATTGTACACATATTCACAAAAAATGATATAATGACAAATTTCTTTTTTATAATATTGCTCCAATATGTACACTACCTATTCAATAACTTAAAAAATATTTGTATGAATAAAAAGAGACAAATAATAATTATTATAAAAGACTAATGCATTGTTGCGGTAAGGACATCTTGTTGCGGTAAAGACATCTTGTAAGTTTTAACAGAGCATGAGTGGAATAAATGTTACGCCATAAGATTAGATTAGACAGGTACTTTTCTGCGCCCTCTCTTTTGAACAGATTGGCCAACCATATTTGGTGAAATAGGCCTACCATTAAGATTTTGGCGATAATTCTCAGCCAAGATAGGCAAGACCTGCTCTGGGGATTCAGGTGGCGTGTTAGTAGCGGCAAACTTCTCTGTGGCCTCAACTGCTTTACTTTGTGCCCTCTGTTTTCTTTTACTTACTTTCAAATGTCTTCTTTTCAGATTCACCTCTTTCTTTGTCATCTTTGAGACAATCTTCAGTTGACCACTTTCCCTTCGTTCTCTTTCCTTCTTTAGATACTCTTCATGTTTTTCTCGATTGTTTTTCATTTTTTTCTACTTTTCATTGACCTTGATTTAGGTTTCATCTGGGGTAGAAAATGTGATGTATTAATATTTTGGTTGATATATCGGCGGTAAAGGCCAAAAAAATAGAAACACCTTTTTCACAATGCACTGAAATTATTTACTTATATCAAAAATAATATAATGTATATATATTGATCTATCAGTCATCTATTATCAAATAGTTTCATCAAAAATTAAAACATATTTAATCTTAGCATCCTAAAAGTAGAGTTCCTGGCAGAAGTGCTGCAAAGTGCTGCGGTAAGGACATGCTGCGGTAAGGACATTTAAGCTAATATTGCAGAAAAATGACACCTAGCAAGGTCTGCTCTGTTAGCTATTTCTCACCCAAACTGATAAACACTAGTTACATTTTAATATTAATTTATTTTGAAAATGTTATGCAAAATACAGAATTACTAGGCTGCCCGGTAAGGACACACAATAAGTGCTACATAGGGAGTTATGATATTTACCTTGATTTCTCCAAATTTTGGGACACAGATTGTTGGAAATCAAACCATGTGCCCAATGTGGTCTCCTGAAGTCTTCTATTTCCATGGAAACTAGATTTGTTTGGCTTTGGGAAATATGTTGTTCTATGGCATTTCATGTGTTGCAGTAGGGACTCAAAAGTAAGGGACAGGTGTATTTTAATTAAAAAATCTTATGAATAATGTTGAAAGGTAAAAAAGAACTTTAGTTTGATTAAAAGTATATTTTTCTTAAATAGAATACATTTTTTAAATATTTTTTTTCTATTGAATAAGCCCTTTTAAAATGTTTAGTCATGGATTTGTATTGTCCAGGGACACCCCAAAAAGGGGTGTTTTGACGTATTAAATTAATTTTTTTTGGAATATTTTTTTGGGCAAAGTGTATCATACCATTGCACATACATTTCAGTAACATTTCAGTTGAACGTGCCCGTAGTTGCAGAATGGCCCCAAAACAGGTCATCGTGTTTGTCGTTACATATATTACAGTCATCAACTTTCACATTTAAGGTAACACTTAGGCTATTCATAATTTTTTATTATAATGAAAACAGAACGCCTGAAAGACACTATAGCCTGCGCTTCAAAGGCGGTGATTTACTTGCAATGGCAATCATCTTCTTTGGTGAGACTTCTTTATCATACCGCGAAAGGGTATCAACCAAAACCTAAACTTTTTTATAAGGTGTTGTGACAAGGGCAGAACAGGTGTATAGTCGCCATTAGTAACAATTCCACTTTCAACCGTGGAATTCGCCATTTCCATTCAGAAAATAACAGCGGAATTGTTCATTCGTTCTGCAGATAAAATATTCCAATGAGCAATTATCTTCCCAATTGCAAGACTTCAGTGTAAGAAAACCTAAGACCTCCATACCTGGGACGGTCATACTCCCAGAAATAAGGTGGAGGCAGACGCGGCTACAACATGCAACATGACACCTTACTTCACCTAACACATCATTAATCTTGTTACAACATGCAACATGACTCATAACTTCACCTAACACATCCTTAATCGGTACCACTTTACAATAAGGGTCCCTTTATAAAGGTTTATAAATGGTTTATAAATGAGGTAGTAAACCCTTATAAACGAGTTATAACTAGTGTTTTCATTAAGCTGTGCGGGCTCACTATTTGGCAAGATCACCATCTTTCTATACCAACCGATTGTCCATCCCTTAACTGGCTATCCTTAGTAAACCATTATAAATGAGTTATAACTCAAGTTTTCATTAATCTATGCGGGCTCGCGATTTGGCTTTATATAGGCTGCCAACCCATTGTCCATCCCTTAACTGGCTATCCTTAGTGAACCATTATAAATGAGTTATAACTCATGTTTTCATTAATCTATGCGGGCTCACTATTTGGGTTTATAAATGGTTCGTAATTAGGTTATAAACAAGGTTAGAAACCCTTTATAAATCCTAAGTAAAATATTATAAACGAGTTATAACTCATGTTTTCATTAATCTATGCGGGCTCGCGATTTGGCTTTCTATAGGCTGCCAACCCATTGTCCATCTCTTAACTGGCTATCCTTAGTGAACCATTATAAATTAGTTATAACTTTTGTTTTCATTAATCTATGCGGGCTCACTATTTGGGTGTATAAATTGTTTATAATTAGGTCATAAATGAGGTTGTACACTGCAAAAATGCTTTTCTAACCTAGTGTTATTACTCTTATATTGAGATGAAAAAATCTAGTTGGTCTTGTTTCTAGCTAAATTGTGCTTACCTAGTGCTCTTTGGTAAGGTTATTTTTGCCTATTTCAAGCAAATATTACTTATTTTAAGAAATCTTAACAAGCAAATTTGGCTGCCAGTGCGTTAAGCAAATTTGGCTTAAAACAAGCAAATTTGGCTGCCAGTGCGTTAAGCAAATTTGGCTTGTTAAGATTTCTTAAAATAAGTAATATTTGCTTCAAATAGGCAAAAATAACCTTACCAAAGAGCACTAGGTAAGCACAATTTAGCTAGAAACAAGACCAACTAGATTTTTTCATCTCAATATAAGAGTAATAACACTAGGTTAGAAAAGCATTTTTGCAGTGTAAACCCTTTATAAATCCTCAGTAAAATATTATAAACAAGTTATAACTTATGTTTTCATTAATCTATGCGGGCTCACGATTTGGCTTTCTATACCAACCCATTGTCCATCCCTTAACTGGCTTTACTAGCCCCTTGCATAGACTCGTATTCTTTTTTCTGCACTTTCTCTTTGCACTATCCACACAAGAACACATTTTTTTTTTTTGCACCATCCACACAGGCAGCACAGGATCCCTGGGAACCTAGACTGTCACTCCCTACCATTCTTGTATCTGTTACTACCCTGCTCCTTTTGAACGTCTTCTCCCTATGCGTATGAGATTTGTATATGTTGCGTCTGTGTGTTGCACAAGTTGTTTATGCTACTGGATGTCCTAAAAGTACCCTCTGGATTAATAAAGTATCCATCCATCCAATATCAAGTTACTGCTTACTATCTTGTTAATGAGTTACAAATGTTTATAAATGGCAAAAGGGATCTTACAAATGAGATACTAATGTTTATAAATGGCAAAAGGAGCCTTGTTGTAAAGTGTGAAACATATCACTATTTCCTAATAAGTTACTAACCTTTATAACTTGCAAAAGGAGCATTGTTGTAAGTGTGAAACATATTCATGAGTTACTAACCTTTATAGCTGGTAAAAGGAGCCTTGTTGTAAAGTGTGAGACACATGAGCATTTGCTAATGAGCTACTAACCTTTATAACTGGCAAAAGGGAGCCTTATTGTAAAGTGTGAGACACATGAGCATTTGTTAATGAGCTACTAACATTTATAACTGGCAAAAGGGAGCCTTATTGTAAAGTTTGAGACATATGAGCATTTGTTAATGAGCTACTAACATTTATAACAAATAGTGAGCCCGCATAGATTAATAAAACACTAGTTATAACTCGTTTATAAGGGTTTACTACCTCATTTATAAACCATTTATAAACCTTTATAAAGGGACCCTTATTGTAAAGTGGTACCCATTAATCTTATAACAACATGCAACATTACACAAAACCTAACCTAACACATCATTAATCTTATAACAACATGCAACATTACACAAAACCTAACCTAACACATCATTAATCATATAACAACATGCAACATGACTCGTAACTTCACCTAACACATAAATAATCTTTTTCCAACATGCAACATGACTCGTAACTTCACCTAACACATAAATAATCTTTTTCCAACATGCAACATTACACAAAACCTCACCTAACACAGCATTAATGACAACATGCAAGATGCAGAACAAGAAACTTAAAGCACACAAAAAAATAAGCATAGAAATAGAAAAAAAGATAGAACAGAAAACACAACTGATCGTGGCACAGCCCTCCGCCCACTCGCTTGCAGCAAGCACTCAGAGAGAGAGAGAGAGAGAGTGGAAAGTCCCATACACACATACAACCCACCTAACTGACTGACCACACATGCACACTCACACAGTGTCAGACATCTGAGAACATGTCTGTGCTGCTGATCCTAGATTATTTCATTTGAACCATTTTATATGTACATTTTGGACGTGTCAAAGGTCTTAACACAACAAGCAACACTAAGATGTTATGGACTATCTATCTATCCATCCATCCATCCATCCATCCATCCATCCATCCATCTATCCATCCATCCATCCATCCACTCTCAAAGGCTCTCCATAAACAGTAATAAAAATGTATGTGAACCGTGTTGTTTTAGCAACCACCACAAGCAACACTTAGGTGTGATGGGCTTGTGGGTGCCAAACCGCCAGTCCAACCTAGAGCCCACAGGAGGCTGAGCTCATTGAACACATCTGACCAAAAAGTCTTAGACCTGCCAGCGGTGACTTAGGCCTCGTCACCGAACACAGCACATCTCTCTGTAGAGTTATCTATCCATTTATCTATCTATCTATCTACTGTATCTATTTTTTATCTATCTATCTATCTGTCTATCTATCTATCCATCCATCCATCCATCTATCATCCATCCATCCATCAATCTATCTGTCTAACAGTGCGGTTTTAACAAGCTTGACACAACAAACAACACTAAGGTGTTACTTCCTGTCAGATAGGTGACCCTAGGTCTCTTGAGTGCAGCTCTCAGGCTCTCTCTTTAGGGTGAAGTTGACAGACGCAGCAGACCGGAGAGTTATGAGTCCTGCAGGCCATCGCTGCCATCAACTCCTGAAGTTGTTCCTCACAGTGAATATTGCCACCCTAAATCTTGCCTCTACAGGTACTGTTCCAACACCATTGTGTGCTATTTTTTGTTTGCTATACTACAGTGCTACAATTTTTCAAGTTTCCAGGTGTTTTCTGTTAGGACACGGCATACGTATGTATCCTAAATGCTAAATAAGTCTTCTGGTAGCACACTGCACGTGTATGTATCCTAAATGCTAAATAAGTCTTCTGGTAGCACACTGCACGTGTATGTATCCTAAATGCTAAATAAGTCTTCTGTTAGGACACTGCAAGTGTATGCATTCTTAATGCTAAATAAGTCACCTTCCTGGAAACATTTGAGTGAATATTGAAAAAGAGGCCCAGGAAGAGAGAAATTTTATTTTGGGAGAGTTTGGGAGACTTTTGAACAATCTGACGTGTGTGTGTGTATATATCATACATGTATTTGTATACATATAGTTCATGATTAATTCACTCAGTGACCGAATACCAGGTGTACCAACAAATAGTGTAGTGCAAAAATAGTAAATAATCTGATAGAATCCAGTTATGCAATAATTGCCCAAGAATGTAATAACTTTCAAACATAGTCACAACCTATGGCCTAATATTTGTCTTATAATGTAGTTTATATAAATGCTGTTAAAAATGTCCACTGGACTTCATGCCACGGGTAGTCCATGGCTCTGGTAGCTGTGTTCACATTTGATTCTGCTTGAAAGTGTTAGTTTATGTTGCGCTCTTGTGTTTAAAACGTGTTTCCATGTGGTGAGAACAGTGAGGAACGTAGTATTACTATGAGCATATAATAATTGCTTTGATCATGTTGGATGTTTGTAGAACAGATGAAGTGGTTTCGATCAACATACATCTTGGAGAGAATGTTACTCTGCACTGTGCCGAGTTTGAGAGTCTGATTAAAATCAGATGGGAGAAGGATGGAATCCAGGTGTTTTTACATACCCCGGCGCTTGGAAACATACCATACCAAAACAAACTTCACTTCCGAAAGGATGAGTGTTGATCCTGCTACTCCAATGATACTGCAGATATCAGATGTGCAGGTGTCTGATGAGGGAATATACACATGTGAAGTAACAGATAAGTAAAACGTGGAGACAGAAAAATGGAGCTTGACCACTTCTCCAGGTATGTCCATTTCTTTTTTAAGTATGTATGTATGTTGTGTGGGTGCATGATTTTATTTTTGTTGTATTTCTCTAGCTTTGTTGATGTGATCTGTGGCACGTAATTGGTACAGTGTGTGTTTGTGCTTTTTACGAAGAAATAAAACATTGATCACAAAAAGGAAGAAGAAATGACAAACATTTCTGGTCAATGTACTTAAGGACCATCGCTCATGTAGCATCACTAATGGTTCATGCTTTACAGATCTTCGGCTTTCACCGAACAGATCCAAACTTTTCTGCATCAGTACTGCAGCCATATTCTCGGCAATGATCATCATGTTGTGTATTTATCTAGCCTGACGATGTCATACTCATAATTCTAGTCAGAATATGAGTCTGAGACCGAACTCTTGGGCTGTGATTATGGGGCGTGTTTCAACGAACCAGGAAAGAAAATTCCTCTTCGCTGAATTGGATACCTAGAACCAATCAGAGCAACGTAGTATTACCATCTGACAGATTAAACTTTTACCTGATCCCGTAGGAAGGACGGCAAAAACATCTTTTCAATCGACAAATGCTTTGATCGCGTTTCTCTGTTCCTCTTTCAAAATGAATGCGCTGTCAATATCTGCTGAGATATGCCTGCTCACGTTACTTAATTAGCACTCAAGGCTAGAAGCTACTATTAGTTTCAATGATTTTTTTGGCCAACGCGTTAGCATAACCGATCAATAATGGTCTAGAGTGCTTTAGTTAGGACCTAAAATCCTCGGCAACACTCGTTTTGCGTATACACAACTAACCGAGTCAATGTAGACATAAAAAAGTCGTGTAGATAGCTTAAATCATATAAAATATGTCCCACTAAGCTCCCGAGACGGCGCCATCTTTGTTCGATGTATATTCCGGTATATTCTATCTATATCTGTCCATCAACGTATAAAGCCCGCCCTTACAATTTGATTGGTTTAGATTGCTTTCTCAACCTTTTTGAAACGTTAAATCTCTCCCAACTAGCTCGATTCCAGACTGAATCTCCCAGACCAAAAATTTTGTGGGCGGAGTTCAGGCTGGTATCCAGGCTAGTATTTATCAGTAAGTGCACACAAATGGTTTACCAAACCTATTTCCTCAAGCACCAAATGATTTCATGTTCTTTAGTAGTGCAAACTGTTATATATATATACATATACCTTTCTGCTTTTTTATTCAGCATACAATTACAAAAGGCAATTGTCCTTCATGACTCATGATTCCCTTTAGAACTTAAAATAAAAAACTTTTGCTTTCAACACTTTAGCATTATTAAGCCATAAGAATGTTGCCATGAATCTGAAAAAGTCACCCTATTACAGCATTTAACTCCATCTCACTAGCAGCAAAATCTCAAACCTGAACCATGCTGCAGGAAATGAAGGTGAAGATGAAGAAATGGCTGCCAATTCTTTTCACAATCAAGCATCAAGGCATGTTTAGTTGTACTGTTGGCCTTACAGGACCTCACAGGACCTTCATTTCAAAGAATGGTTGTCGCCTATTGGCTTTGGTATTGTTGTTGTCATTGGCTCAATGATTCGCATTGTGAATAAAATGTCAATGATAAGTTTCATGCAGTGGCGTCTGCTGATAAAACTGTGTTGTCACTCATTACTCATAACTGCTTTCCACAGTTCCAGCTCAGTGGATTTAAAAGGCCGACAGTTGCTCATCGGACAGAACAAATATCAGTTAGTTGTCTGCACTCCCTGGTGTTCCATAAAAAAGTAAAGTAGGTTAAAGGTAGTTTTTCCCGGCAATTTTAAAATAATTCGCAGGCAGGACAAGCAACCACATTTGGAGAGTTACTGTATACCTAATACCCTTCATAATAACAAGCAACATAATGTGAAGAGTTATACCTAATAGCCTTCATAATAACATGCACTGCATTAGTAATACCTAATGGCCATCATAATAACATGCACTGCTTTAGTTATACTTAATGGCCATCATAATAACATGCACTGCATTACAGTTGGACTGTTCTGCTCACTACTTCCTCTCACAGACTGTCTAGCAGCTTGGTGGGACTGATCGACATCACTGTCACTCTGAGGGCTTGTGCTGGCCCTGACATGGTTTGTAGAGTTTGTAGAGACACATTTGTAGAGTTATACTGAATAGCCTTCATATAACGTGCCCTGCCTTATTTTTTCCACAGCAGTGTATGCGTGTTTGTACTTTTGAGATGCAAAAAAGTTATGATAGCTATGCAATAACCCTGAACAGATACCTCTTTTACCACCATACTATCACCAGCATTTAAGGGTGGGCAGGAATATAATGTGCACAGTTTCCTGGTTCTCTGCACTAAAACCTCAGCTTGAGGGCTGTGTGGGTGAAGGCCACTTGTAGGTGGGTTTGCTGAACTCCTGTGGTCGCCTAGAGAGTTCACAGTGCCACTTGGGTTGATGAAAAAAACAACTAAATGCATGTGAACAGCACAGCATGTGGTAATGCAGACACATAAATAATAGTTTTACATTATTAGCATTTCAACAGTTACTTCATGAGACACTACTGCGTGGATGGACAGTAAACAATATCAACATCTTATGTGAAGTTCACGGCCAGGTGCTATTTTTCTCTGGCCTTAGTGACCCAAGGAATGCTTCTCTTTGCAAAGCTGCCAATACATTCCCCACTTCCTCTCGACTACCCTTCTGAACATGAGCCGATTTCTTTCCATCAACCCATGGTAGCACTGTGAACCCGTCTGTGTAGACGACCCCAGGCGTTCAGCAAACCCTCCTGTAGGCCCCCTTTACCCATGCAGCCCCCTCCTCCCACCTCCACCATCTCTGAGCTTTCATGTGGGATGACATATTCAATGTATTTTTATACCTCACAGTTTTAGCTTAGCGGCTCGCATACAGCTCATTAGAAGGAACACATTTCAGTCAGTTGTGTGTGTTCCATTTAGAATAAGGCATTTGAGCATAGATATATGTGGGCCATTGAATGTCATGAATTTGTCAAGGACATGGGAGTTTAGGGGACTTAATGGCAATCCTCATGGTGCCACACTTTAGTCCACTCTTCATGGACTGTACATTGAATGTCTATTGCATATCTGTAAAACTGGTACTTTAGTATATGAAATGAGTTGTCTAAGAATATGTCCTTTAGTTTGTATTAATTGTGCTTTCTATCAGGTTTTAAGAATTGTTGTCTTTTTTTCATTTTTTCCTTTGCACTTTTGTTCCTATACTATGTATATGGAAAGCACCTACAACTCCTATGGTTCTAAAATGTAGGCTACTATAAAAAATAAAGTTGACTTGACTTGACAATTCAACGATCTTCCTCTGTATGGATGAGGTCAGTATGTGGTCAGGATGTGGTCAGAAAAGTGTGACAATAATAGTGTTTTTTCTTTTTCTTATATAGGTCGCTTATCAAAATAAACTTTGTTGCAGCACAGTAAAACACAACACTGACCCCAGCAATTAGTTAAATGAATAATCTCACTGTCGAGTAGGCTACTTGAGTAATAAACTAATTGTAAATAGGGCTATATTCTAAAAGTCATTCTTATAGTGCCCACTAGAGGGCAGTAGCCTATTGCCTTTGGCATCCGTTTCAGAGGTTATCACCCAAAGCCCTTATTATAAATATTATACCTACAGCCAGGCACGTGCACAGACATTTTGGGGGGCAGGTGATCAAAAAAAAAAAGGGTGCCCATCACCAAAATTATTAATTAGATTAAATCTCTCTCGCTCTCTGGCTTCCACTCCCTTAACGTCTGATACATCAAATGATGTCTGGAGTGCCTTTTTTTCTGTAATTGGTCCACCTCACCATGCTTGTGCATTGAATCTGAACTTGGGGAATACTCCAGCCACCCATTTTTAGAAAACCAATGCTTTTGGAATGACCGCCCTTCATCATTTTTTTTGGGGGGGGGGGGAATTCTGGTTGACAGGGCCCTACATGGCAGCACATAGCTTTGTAGCTCTCATTGCCCCTGATGTTAAATGCGTCAACATGGGACGGATCAGTAGGATATGGCATGGTGGCTATTTTGGAAATTCACGTTCAGCTCTTTCCTCCACATGCCCTTGCTGTGATGTGGAGAGGGCTGCTGTCACTTCACCCTCTTCTTCACTCATCTCCTCAAGCAACACTGTGTCTGTCCTTCATAATCTGTGATGGGCTCCTCTGGACCAGGTAGGGTAACTGATTCTCCCTCATTTGATTGGCTCGTTGATGGCCCGATCCAAGTTAAATGGGTGCGGCTACTCTGAGCTGCTTGCTGCAGTTCCCTGTCCATCTGCTTCTTGAGTCTGTCTTTTTTTGGCATTATGCTGCAAATTTTGTAAATGAAATAAATCAATGTTGTGGATGATAATTTAACTGTTTTCTGAAGGTTAAAGCATAAGCACCATTACATGCTGTTCTCAGCCTGTGTTCCCTCTTGGCAGGATTAGACAGCTAGCTTACACTTCCCTTATTTTACTCTTTTTCACCCTCTGCAATTAGGCTACTCATACAAGTTTGATCGTTGTAAAACAGGCAAAACGAAGAGATAGCCTACATAAATATCACGTTAAACAATGTGGGACAAGGATAGCATGACACCGAGAGCTAACATGGTCCGTGTAACGCTTTGCAGTGCATTGCTCCGCTTACTTAAACTATAGTGCATGCTAGCAGCAAACCAAATCCTTTTTCCTATAATATCTTGGTAAAACTATTATTTCATTTTATTTTGATCTCTGTGATTGTTCCTGGCCGGTAATAAAGGATAATGTAGCGGAATCTAATATTACAACCTGTGAGGGACCGAGGCGGTCAGCCCGTGTTTTTTGGGATGTGGCGACCGGACCGGGTGGTGTAGTTGTGAAGAAGGGTGCAGGAGATGGTGGCTCTTATTAAAGTATTTATATTTATTCAGATAACTCTCCGGTATCAGCATGTGCCCACAAAACACACAAGAAAAAAATCTAAATACAGACAGTATCAGGTCTTGGTTTTAAGCACAAGCGCAGACAGCAGGAGAGAGATACAACAGTTTAATGCTCAACGAGCTCAGTCTTAGTACAAAGGCAAAAGAAAGTCACAGTATAAAGGTATATTCCCCTCGGCAATATAATCCACATAAGATCCAGGGTAAATCCACAATAGAAAAAAGGAAAAGTTATTCGTTGTTTACTGTGTGCTGCACAGCTCTGTAATTCCCACAGGATGTAGTACAGTTCACGTCTTTGAGTCCGAGACGGTAGGCACAAGATAGAATCCACAACGGAAAAACAATAATCCAAAAATAGAAACCGAAACTTAACGTAAGTGCCGTTAGCACAAACCGCACAGTAATCCAGTAGCTAGTTTGCTACTAGGCTAGCTTAGCCCACGTCAGCAGGGAGCTAGCTCGCACCCAAAGAGAAACAAAGTGACCACACTCACGTCAGTAATCCAAAAGGCTCAGAGAGATCGCAACTGTGTACCCCGCAAACAGGGAACGTCCCCAGGACGTTAACAGGACATTCGCAAGGTCCCCAATCGTCCCCAAATTAAATCGGACTTTTAGGGAACATTATAATTTGGTCTCTCAGCACACGTCCCCAGGACGTCCTTCAAAAATGTCCCTGTAACGTTATCCTGCAGGTCCTCTGCGTGACGTTCGCATGAGCCTTAAAACGGACTATTAGGGAACGTTCTTATTTGGTCTCTCAGCATACGTCCCCAGGACATCCTTTAAAAACGTCCCTGTTACCTTATCCTGCAGGTCCTCTGCGTGACGTTCGCATTAGCCTTAAAACGGACTATTAGGGAACGTTCTTATTTGGTCTCTCAGCATACGTCCCCAGGACATCCTTTAAAAAACGTCCCCGTTACCTTTACCTGCAGGTCCTCTGCGTGACGTTCGCATGAGCCTTAAAACGGACTATTAGGGAACCTTATAATTTGGTCAGCACACGTCCCCAGGACGTCCTTTAAAAACGTCCCCGTTACCTTTACCTGCAGGTCTTCTGCGTGACGTTCGCATGAGCCTTAAAACGGACTATTAGGGAACCTTATAATTTGGTCAGCACACGTCCCCAGGACGTCCTTTAAAAACGTCCCCGTTACCTTTACCTGCAGGTCCTCTGCGTGACGTTCGCATCAGCCTTAAAACGAACTATTAGGGAACGTTCTTATTTGGTCTCTCAGCATACGTCCCCAGGACATCCTTTAAAAACGTCCCCGTTACCTTTACCTGCAGGTCCTCTGCGTGACGTTCGCATGAGCTATAAAACGGACTATTAGGGAACCTTATAATTTGGTCAGCACACGTCCCCAGGACGTCCTTTAAAAACGTCCCCGTTACCTTTACCTGCAGGTCCTCTGCGTGACGTTCGCATGAGCCTTAAAACGGACTATTAGGGAACGTTCTTATTTGGTCTCTCAGCATACGTCCCCAGGACATCCTTTAAAAACGTCCCTGTTACCTTTACCTGCAGGTCCTCTGCGTGACGTTCGCATGAGCCTTAAAACGGACTATTAGGGAACGTTCTTATTTGGTCTCTCAGCATACGTCCCCAGGACATCCTTTAAAAACGTCCCCGTAACCTTTACCTGTGGTCCTCTGCGGGATGTTCGCATTCGGTCCTTCCAAAACGTCCCCTTGACGTCCTCTGATGGTCCTCTCTGAACCAGACGTTCCGCTAGAGAAACATGTTTTTCATTTGCGAGACATTTTAATGATAAGCCGGCCAAATATCTATTTCTGCTACTAAATTAGCCTATTGAAGAAAACTGACGGCCTGCATAGCTTAAACAATAACATAATCAGGTAGTTTAGAATGCAACATGTTTATTTTCCTAAGTTTACAATGGGAAACAAAAACATTAATGTCTGATGCGCGTCAATAAGTGGCCTTTAATCGCAACCTGCTGTGGCGTTAAAATGAGCGCCGCAACATGGTCATTGCTCTGTTTAATGAGAGCAGAGATTCTTAAATTATTCGACCCTCTTGTGAATCCTTTGCGTCGCCTTTTCGCATTGCTAACAGAATATTTTACTGTGACTATCAATTACCTCGCACCTGAGCCAAGAGAACTTGTCACTCCATAACGACATAAACGCCCGACATTTCAGCTTTTTCTCTGGTGATGCTGTTCGAACATCTAGGGCTTCAGGTATTCAGTGTTTGGAAAGTTCACTTTCTACATGAAGTAGCTCAGTTCATTGTTCATCATTCAAAATTTTGAACTAAGTTCACAGCTCCAATTTTCAATATGCTGCGAGTGCGAGCTATAGCCTAATTTTTCCAAAACTCTGTCTGCAATACCGCTCTTGGATACGCAACTTCGGCGCTGGGGGTTTGCGCCAAGGGTTTGCGCTTTATTTAAAATGCAGCATATGCGTGTTGTTAAATAACTTTCTAACGGAAGATTAGCCTGTTCCTTTAAAACATAATAAGGGCAGTGCACGTTTGCTTTCTAGGCCTAAATATTAGGATTGTTGTCAAATCCAGATTGTGTTTGCGAGACGGGATTTTTAAAGAAATTCCAATCAGACAATTTGACCGGTGAGCTCTATACGTTCTGTTGCAGCATCTTTGAAGGCCTGTGGAAAGCTCAATGTTAAAGCTATAGACACTTGATAGACCTTCCTATGTATGCATTGTATTGGAATCATGCATACATTACATTTATAGCACAGAGAAGTAGAGAAGCATTCATATTTATTTGATTTCATCATTCTTAGTTTGGCTAGTTATTCTGCCTCCCTGCCCGCACGTCCGTGACGTGCCATGGATGTTAATTAAAAAAGGAATCATTAAGGAAAACCCTCAATGCGTAGTGACTGAGATCGCTACAATATGCTTTTCCTCAAACCCTCGGAAAAAAAGGCTAAGTTTGTTGGCTGTCTCACACTGTGATAAACGTGTTAAAGTGACACAATAGTAATCAGACAGCGTTAGTACAGTAGGTAGCGATCTGGTTTAGTAATAGGAAGGTTTACGGTTAAATTCCCATGCCCGCAATCGTTGTAATTGTGTGTGTCTCTCTGTGTGTGTCTATGCATATCATATGAAATGTATAATATAAATGAACTTGTACTTGTGTGTGTGTGCGCCCTGTAAGCAAAATGACGGCTCCGCGATCTATTATATTTTTATTTTCTTCATTTAGCTCAGCAAAAACGGTTGTGCCTGCTACGTCCGCGGTGTATCCTTGAATAACGTACCCAGGACGTCTAAAACACGTTTCCCAGATGTCACCACAATGCCCTCAGGACGTTCTTGCAACTTCCTGCAGAACGTCCCCAGGACCTATAGAAACACGTTCCCCAGACGTAACCACAACGCCCTCGGGAGGTGCTTGCAACGTCCTGCATAACGTCCCCAGGACCTTTAGAAAACGTTTCCCAGTTGTCACCGCAACGTCCTCGGGACGGTCTTGGAACGTCGTGCAAAACGTCGTAAAGTTGTCACGGGAACCATACACATTTACGTTTTTAGAACGTTCAGAGAGACCATTACAGGACGTCTAGGGGACGTCATTTTGCTTACAGGGTACTCACTGTTACTCATGACGGAGTGCAGGTGGAGGGACACCAAGTGATTAAATAGGAAGTTGAAAACACCGCGGGTGAACCCCCAGAGCCCGGTGTAGGTGAAAGGTGAATAAAAAGGTATTCTTAGGAAGACGTCGCCCTCTAGAGGAGCGGCGACAAGGCACGGACGTGACAGGACCCCCCCTCCGAAGGCCGACCCCTGACGGCCCAGGGAGAGTGTCCTGTAGCTGTCGGATAAGTGCTTTGTCCACAATGAACTTGGCTGGAACCCAGCTGCGCTCCTCCGGGCCATACCCTTCCCAGTCCACTAGGTACTGGGTGGACCTCCCGACCTTGCGCCTATCCAGTAGCCGCTGCACGGTGTATGTGGGAGCCCCGGCGATGACCTTGGGTGTTGGTGGTGCTGGTTGGGCTGGGCACAAGGGGGAAGAGGTGACTGGGCTTAGAGTTGATCGATGGAAGACCGGATGAATTCGTAAAGAGCGCGGTAATTCCAAAAGGAAAGCCGTTCGGGAAATCCTCCGGAGGATACGGAAAGGACCCATGTATCGTGGACCTAGTTTCCGGGTCTCCCCCTTCAGAGCCAGGCCCTTGGTGGACAACCATACTCTCTGGCCTGCCCAGAGTATTGAACCTGGTCGTCGGCGCCGGTCTGCATGTTGCTTCATCTGTCCTTGCGACTGGAGTAACGCTCGACGAGCCTGCTGCCAGTGGCTGCGAAGGTGGGCCACCGAGCTGCGTGCTGCCGGAACACCCCCCCTGTCCAGAGAGGCAGGGAACAAGTGTGGAGGGTAGCCCCACATGATTTCAAAGGGAGAGGTCCCTGTCGATGCGCTCCACTGCTGGTTGTGGGCAATCTCGGCCCACAGAAGATTCTGCCGTCTCCGGAGTAGCTCCTGGGTGCGTCGGATTCCTGGATGGCCGGCCAACTGTGAGGAATGTGCCCATTCTAAGGTCTTGTTGCGACAACACGCAGGCACGAACAGCAGGCCCTGAGGAGTCTCTGGCGGAGCGGGGATCGCTAATTGTGCCTGACGAACCTCTTCCTCCAGGAGGCATCGTACAGAGGCCACAACCCGTGAGGGAGGTATGATGGGTTCCTGAGCTAATGGCTCTGCCTCAGCCGTGTGGAGTCTGGACAAGGCGTCGGCCTTCCTGTTCTTGGAGCCCGGCCGGTAAGTGACCACATAATTAAAACGACTAAAAAACAGAGCCCAGCGAGCCTGCCGGGGGTTGAGTCGCTTGGACTGCCTGATATACTCCAGGTTTTTGTGGTCCGTGTAGATGAGGAAGGGGTCCGCTGCACTCTCTAACCAGTGCCTCCACTCCTCTACGGCTAATTTGATGGCCAGTAGCTCCCTGTTGCCCACATCATAATTACGCTCTGCAGGGGAGAGGGCCCTAGAAAAGAAGGCACATGGGTGAAGCTTGCCGTCCTCCACTGCCCGTTGAGAGAGTATGCCCCCCACTCCAGAGTCTGATGCGTCCACCTCCTCCACAAAGGGCTTGGATGGGTCTGGGAGCGTGAGAATGGGCGCCGAACAAAACCTCTGTTTGAGGTCCTCGAAAGTCCTTTGAGCGGCCTCAGTCCAGACTAGCCGCCGGGGTCCTCCCCGAAGCAGTGATATGATGGGAGAAGCCAAGGTGCTATAATTTCAAATAAAACGTCGATAAAAGTTGGCGAACCCCAGGAAGCTCTGGACCTTCTTTATGGTGGTAGGTACTGGCCAGTCCTTGATGACTTGGACCTTATCAGCGTCCATAGACAGACCTTGGGGCCCCACGACGAATCCCAGGAAGGTAGTAGAGGAGGAGTGGAATTCGCACTTCTCCATCTTGCAGAACAAACTGTTTCGTAACAGGGCCTTCAGGACCGCTCGAACGTGACCTACGTGATCTTGAAGAGACTTGGAAAAGATCAGGATGTCGTCTAGATACACGAACACGAAGATCTCCAGGAACTCACGTAAGACATCGTTGATCAGGGCCTGAAAGACCCCGGGGCTGTTTGATAGGCCAAACGGCATGACCAGATATTCATAGAGGCCGCTGGGTGTTATGAAGGCGGTCTTCCATTCATCCCCAGGGCGAATGCGCACGAGGTGGTAGGCGTTTCTAAGATCCAACTTAGTGAACACCGTGGCTCCCTGGAGGCGTTCGAAAGCGGTCGACATGAGAGGCAACGGGTATTTGTTCTTTCGTGTGATGGTGTTGAGTCCACGATAGTCAATACACGGTCTCAGTCCACCGTCCTTCTTGCTGACAAAAAAGAAGGGCGCTGCAGCCGGAGACGAAGAAGGGCGAATCAGCCCAAGGCGCAGCGCCTCTTGGATGTAGTTGTTCATAGCCTGGGTCTCCGGGACAGAAAGAGGGTAGAGACGCACTCTAGGGGGAGAGGTTCTAGGCAATAGGTCGACCGCACAGTCATACGGCCGATGAGGGGGGAGAGTGGTTGCCCTTTGTTTATTGAATACTTCCTCGAGGTCGTGATAGACGGACGGGACCTGAGCGAGGTCATTCTTGGTAGGAGGAGCCAAGATATTTACAGTCTGATGAGCGCCCGCCGATCGAACAGAAGACAATGTGGAGGAGAATGAAGTTCTGGCAGGGGATTCCAGCGTGGAGATGCGGGCGATTGAGGAGGCGGCAGGTGTGTGGACTGGAAGGTGGCCCGCCGTTGTGCAGGTGGTGCCCCAGTGGAGTTACGAGCTGGTTGCCCATGAAAACTGGGGTTCGTGGACCGCTAGCCAAGGGTAGCCCAGCACCACCGGGTCCTGCTGAGTGGTGGTGAGCCACAAGTGGATGGTTTCCTGGTGGCCATCCTGTGTGGACATGATAAGAGGCGCCGTTACCCGGTCGAGCTGCCCGGAACCTAAGGGGCGACCATCCAAGGCCTGAACTGGCTGCGGAATGGCCACTGGGGTGGTTGGAATTCCCAGTTGTTTAGCCAGGGTGATGTCAATTAGGTTCACCGCAGCGCCGGAGTCCACCAATGCTGAAAGACACACTATAGGCGAGCTCTTGCCTATGTGACAGAGGCCAATGGGGATGGAAAGGCGGCACCAGGAGTCTCAGTGCTTCCACTCACCAGGGGCCCTGGACCCCCTGACGAGTGTCCTCTTTTCCCTGGAGGTCTGGGCAATGCTGCCGTTGATGACCTGCGGATCCGCAGCACATACAAAGGCCCCTTTGGAGGCGGCGGCTGCGTTCGTCGTGGCTCAGGCGGAAGCGACCGAGCTCCATAGGCTCGGCAGAGGGCAGGGTCGATGCCGGGGTTGAACCTAACGCAGTCGGCCTGGGTAGGAAGGCCGTCATCGGTGCCCGAGTCTCACGGCGGTCCAGGCGCCGTTCCTGAACGCGAGCATCCAGGTGGATCGCTAGGCTGATCAGCTCGTTTAGCGTGTTGCCCCAGTCCCGGTTGACCAGATCATCCTTCACGGACGCCTGCAGACCTCGGTAGAAAGCAGGACGCAGGGCTTGATCCTCCCAGCCACTCCGGACTGCCACCGTGCGGAACTCCACCGCATATTGGGCGACAGAACGATTGCCCTGGTTGAGGATGAGGATGCGTTGCTCTGCCTGATCCTGGGTCTGCTCAGTGTCGAATACCAGACCCAAGCGCTCCAGGAACAGCTGGCTGTCATTCACCGCAGGCAGTTGCCGCTCGGAGACTGCGGTTGCCCACTCCAAGGCTGGTCCCGAGAGACGGGAGATGATGTAGCCCACCCTTGCCTCTTCGGTGGGGAAGAAGTGTGCCTGGTGTCGAAACACCTGGTTGCACTGAAGCACAAAGCCACGACAAGCAGAGAACGGCTGTGGGGCAGAGAGGGTGACTTTGAGAGAGGCAGGAGGAACTGCTGGAGCAGCCTGAGTGCTGGAGCTCGCCCCGTGGCTAGGCTGTGGAGCTGGTGGCACCGGTGGAGGCCGTGCACATAAAGCCTGCACAGTGGTGGTAAGCTCCTGCACTGCTTTTTCTACACAAATCAGCCGAGGCCCATGGTCATTTATCAAAACCCCCAGCTGAGATATGGCATCTCTAAATTCCTGCATTACTGCTGTGCTTGGGTTCGACTCCGTCATGCTATCAGGTCTTGGTTTTAAGCACAAGCGCAGACAGCAGGAGAGAGATAAAACAGTTTAATGCTCAACGAGCTCAGTCTTAGTACAAAGGCAAAAGAAAGTCACAGTATAAAGGTATATTCCCCTCGGCAATATAATCCACATAAGATCCAGGGTAAATCCACAATAGAAAAAAGGAAAAGTTATTCTTTGTTTACTGTGTGCTGCACAGCTCTGTAATTCCCACAGGATGTATGTACAGTTCACATCTTTGAGTCCAAGACGGTAGGCACACGATAGAATCCACAACGGAAAAACAATAATCCAAAAATAGAAACCGAAACTTAACGTAAGTGCCGTTAGCACAAACCGCACAGTAATCCAGTAGCTAGGTTGCTACTAGGCTAGCTTAGCCCATGTCAGCAGGGAGCTAGCTCGCACCCAAAGAGAAACAAAGTGACCACACTCACGTCAGTAATCCAAAAGGCTCAGAGAGATCGCAACTGTGTACTCACTGTTACTCATGACGGAGTGCAGGTGGAGGGACACCAAGGGCCGGTATTTCAAAACGTGTAATCCAGATCAGAATGATCCGGATAACCAAATCCCCCTGTTCTCATCCACGGATCAACCTGATCTATCCCGGTATTTCAAAACTTTGCCAGATTGGATCAGAGTGATCCTGATACCAGCAGATTGGGATGTCCAAATCCGTCCCGCCCCCTGGATCACAGACAGGAAACAGGAAATGGAGCGAAGATTTGAGCAGAAACAGGAGAAGCTAACACAACTATTGTCTCTAAATTAAAGTATAATCTTGGTCAGTATTGATGCGTCCTTAGACTAGATGAAGGGCAATCATTATATTGAGTTAACCAATTACGTAAATCATCACAAAGTTGAAAGAAGAGCTCGGCGATCTCTAATTAAGCAGAGTTCGCGCTAATGCGAGCTAACGCTGCTCCATTGACTCCTGTGTTAAGGAGCTAACAAGCTAGTAAATAGGCTAGCGTCTGTATGTCGCGGTCCACAGACCAGATTTTATTTGATTTTAAATGTGTTGTACATATCTTTTTATGAAACAGTTGTCAACAAAAGGGACATCCCTAAAACCTTAATATTAGTTGTTCTTTTCAGATGTCTGTGGGAAGAGAAGACATTAACACAGACCTGCTCCAATTGGCATTTAACCTTTTGAGTTTTGGCTATGAAAATTAAGTGTGTGTGCTGAATGCATGTTAATAAATAAATTTGACTGATTTTCAGTGGATTCTTTTATCAGTAGGTATAACTTAACAAAAAACTGTTACTTAAATAAGGCATTCATATTCAAACTTTCGCTGTGTTTTCTGAAAAAGAAAGGAAAGTGCAACGAAAATAAACATTGATCAAACATCAGTGAATTACTGTATCAAACAAATAACTTTTGGAGCAGTTACACCTAAACTGTTCAAACCTTTACATGTAATCTCCCTCAAATCCACCTCTGAGGTGGGATCAGGGTGATCCTGATTTTAACCCTTGTATGGTATTCATTTTTTTGTTACACAGAAGGTATTGCGGGTCTGGTGGACCCGCTCGATTTTGGGGTGTTTAATTCAGTACAATCAAACAATTTTTTGGGTAAAATACTCAACAGATGTTTACTTCATCTCAATTACATCTATTATGAACAGCAAATATGGTTAATATTGGCCCTTTAGCTTTGTTATATCACATTTATGAATTTAAGTGCTACCCGTTTTTGTTTTTATTTACAAAAATCAATAAAATCAATTATAATCAAGATATCAGTGGACAAAATTCAACAAATTTACAATTTAAGCAAGGGTTTTGATAACTATTTGATTTATGTATATTTAATTTGAAAACAGGTCAGTTAACATGGCTCAATATGGGTGGTTGGGGCACCATCATCGTCCTCCTGAATCCTCCTGATGGTGGCTTCAGAGGCTGAGATTCTTGGAACATGTTGTCTTCTCAGGGTTTAAAGGTTTCCCCAGTGTCTTTCCCCGTTCCTTGAGAAAACGGCTTATCCTCTGGAGCTTCCTTCTCTTCCAATCCGGGTTCAGTGCCATCCAGGTGACAAAGGCGTTGTACGCCAAGATGTCCAATATGTAAAATAAAATCGGCAGTGGCCAGTGTAGGGTCCTCCTTTTGCAGCTGTAGGCAGACACCAGCTTGTCCATGTTGTCCACCCCACCTTTTGTGGCATTATAATCCATGATGATCACTGGTTTTTGATGCTCCAGGCCAGAGATGCTACCATCCGTGTGCAGTGTACTCATGAGTACAACATTCTTGCGTTTCTTTGGCACATAGGATACCAGGGACGCGTCAGCCGTGTACATACATTTAGAAGTGTTGCCAGGCCTGTTCTTTGTAGGCAGCAGTTGGGGTGGGAGCTCAGATCTGTTTTTCCTTATTGTTCCCACCATGGTCAGCTCCTGTCCCAGCTTGTAGGATGTAAAAAAAATTAGCATGTGATGATGTGTCCACTGAGTCCCTGAGCCACGTCCAGGACAACTCTCATTCCTTGATTTTTCTCAAGGTGTCCTCATCAGGTTACCCTATATAGATTTGTAAGCTCAAGCATATGAGGAAGTCGCATCACAGAGGCAGCCCAGATCTTTATACCATATTTTGCAAGTTTAGATGGTATATAATGTCTAAAGGGGCAGGGGCCCCTAAATGGCATCAGTGGCTGAAACACAAAACTCTTACTCTAACTTACTAACATACTCACTCAATCACACACTTAGCCTACATGCAAACAAGGTCCACATACACACAAACACACACAAGTGTGCGTGCACACACACAAACAAACACACACACTCACACACACACACACACACACACACTTGCAGGCACACTCACATACACACGCAAACACACACAAACACACACACAAACACACATACACACACACACACACACAAACACACACTTACAGCAGACCCAGACAGGAGGAAAACTGACTTTAGGTACACAGGACCTACAATTTCCACACTTTTATTTGCCCCGGGTCCAGTGGACCCGAATACCCTCTATGTAACACAAATGTGTAGGGGGGGGTTAGGGTGTGCGCTCAATGAAAATGTAGACTGATATCCGTTCTTCGCATAAAATGAGCCAAAGCCAATGAGTTTCAGTTTGAAAAAATGTTTAGAAGTATTATTTTTGTTTTCATCAAAAGTGAAAACGGGTCCCACAAACTGATCCAGATTTCCCACTTAAATTTTGAAATACTCAACAGCAGTGTTTCATCCAGATCAAAGGCAGGATTGGATTCCCAAATCTGAATCTGAATCTTCAGGATCAGATTTGCTTTGAAATACCCGTTTTTAGGATCTGATCAGGATTTAATCCAATCCAGGAGGATTAATCCTGTTGGATCATTTTGAAATACCGGCCCCAAGTGATTAAATAGGAAGTTGAAAACACCGCGGGTGAACCCCCAGAGCCCGGTGTAGGTGAAAGGTGAATGAAAAGGTATTCTAAGGAAGACGTCGCCCTCTAGAGGAGCGGCGACAAGGCACGGACGTGACAGACAGTACTCATAGGAACTCAAGAAACTATGCCCCCTAGGCACCTGCTTGGCCAATTTAGGCCTAATACCGGCACATGCCATGCCCAAGCTAGGCCCCAAATTAGGCATAGAAACTAAGTACAAAAACAAGGCACAGAAACTAAGCACATCAAGTAGGCACATCACAAAGCAAAGAAACTAGGAAAAATAAACAAGACACAAAAACAAAGCACAAAGAGACAGTATCCACACATCTAGATACCCAAAACATCACCTCACAGCAGGGAAGAGTTTGTTTGCTCTTACACCTCTTCAGGGCCTCTCCTGCCTGTCTCTCCTCAAAAAGCTCCCTCCCTCCTCATGGAAGGAGGCACCCTTTAAAAAGGGCACACACACTTCGGCCTAATTGGTTCAATTAGGTCCAACCATTGACGCAGGGGAGCCCGGACCCAACCATTGTGGTGGGGGAACCCACCCCTCATTAGGGCCAAACTCCTCTCCAGCGAGTCACGGTGTGAAGGCGGGAATTTCACCTTCTCGTACAACCTTAAAAAAGGCCCAGCTGAAGAAACACCTGTCACCACTAAGGGAGTTCCCACGCTGTTTATGGAGCACTGTTTATGACTTAAACTATAGTGCATGCTAGCAGCAAACCAAATCTTCTTAACTGTAATATTTTGGTAATACTAATATTTAGATTGCTTGTGCCTCCCTAGATCATGATATATGCCATATGTCAGGCCAGGAAAGTATGTTCAGATAAAGAGATCGCACAGCTAAGAACTACAGTATATTCACCTATGTTCACCAGACTGCACCTTTACCTGCTTCTTATCTACAAGGGCCAGACATGGGAACCTGAGTTTGAGTTCAACCTGTTTCACTCTCATATCCATTTCCCATCTCACACTACCGTATCAAATTGTTTCTGTTTTCAAAGATTCCCTTGGGTGTCACTCACCCCTGCAGCTCTGTTTGTTCCTCAGGTCACTCAGGAATGGGCCTATTTCACTCCCACTCTTATTACTACCAGACAGAATGAGGAAACAACGGACAATGTACAATGAGTCAATAGACAAAAGATATAAAAACTAGACCAATGTGGAGCTATGAATTTATTTCTGTTCAGAAAATCTTTAAATGTTACTGTCCTGAAAGCTTCTCAGTGTGTAGCCCATTTGTAGTGGCCTTGTGTCTCAAGGTCATGAGGTGTCCGTAATACACACCTCCTCTGTTCTTTATTTTGCCTTCTTGTTCTGTTTAGGAGAACATTAATGTGACGGAGCTAATTATGCGCCGTCACTTTAAATAGCGAGAGACGTTGGGGATATTGTCGGGGCGAAATGAATGGGCAGTGGGTTGAAGGTAAATGCGTGATTAACTGTAAGACCAACATGAACTCAATTTGCGGGTGAACCGGCATGGCGCCGTGCTGGGTGAGCCTGTGAGGAGGATCACATATGGACTACGAAAGGAAAGGACATTTAAATCGCGGAGCTCACCTGCAGCATATCCGGTGGAGAACCGAAGCAGAGCGCATCTGAAATTACATCTATATTCACGCACTCGCGCCAAACAATGGACTGGTCCAACTAAGACGGGTGATTTCTCCCGTCTGGAAATACTAACATTTTATCTGGCTGCCAAAAGTCTATTTAGTATAGTTGTGCATGGAAAGATGACAACTATTAAATATTGTCTGCATAATACATGTTTAAAACCGAAATAATGTGTCTGTTTAGATAATGGTTTAAAATATAATGGTTAACTCCTGGGAGGAGGAGTTGGGGTGATGAGGGAAAGGGGAGAGCAATTGTAGCTGTAGCTGCCAAATGTGAGGACCCTGCCTGATGTGAGTCCGCCGCTGCCTGATGTGAGTCCGCATGCGCAAACACAAACGGTTTACGGCAGAAGGCTCAGGAGCAAACTATCCAAGACGTGCATTCTCATACATGGTTTAATATCAACGTATCTGGCTTCTCTTAACGCATAATGTAGGTTTATTTAACGTAGTGTTTTATAATTTTGTCAACGGTTTACAGCATAAGGCTCAGTGTCAACATATGGGGCTATGTTGTATTACTGTTACTAGTAGGGTAATGAATGCACTGCTTAACTAATAATTCAATAAACATGAAGCTTAACATCATAAACCTTGGTGGATTTCAAACGTAAACAAATGCGCTTGTCATTCCACTTCATGCTGTAGTGTAGCCTACACCACCAGCATTACCTGGCTCGTTGTACTACAATAGTGTCGCAAAGTTTGCGCATGCGGCCTCACATCAGGCAGGTCCTCACATTTGGCAGCTACAGCGATGACTGGGAGAGGAAGGATTACGAGTGCTTCCGGGAGAGCGAAAGAACCGCCAGATCAGCCAGATCCACTGGATTTGGCATTTGGCCCATTGGGGTGCGATCATGGATTAAGTAATGAATATACAAGTAATGACTTGGAGGAATTGTCAGAGAATGATGATCTAAGTATAAGTGGAAACGAAAATAATTCATATGAGTGGAAAATGGTTGGAAATGGATCAAAGAAAAGGAAGGGAATTGATAAACAGGAAGAAGCGAAAAGAGTGAGAACGGATGTGAAAGTTGTGATAAGGTTTCAAACCCCATGCACACTAAACCCATTGAAAGTCAGTGAAGCTATATATAAATTAGTAGGTGAAGTTCGCGCCGTCAGAACGCTAAGAGACGGCAACCTGTTGGTAGTTTGTCAAGATCGGGATCAAAGAATGGGATTGATGCAACTTAAAACTTTACTGGGGAAAAGTGTCAAAGCCCAAGATTGGGAAGAAAGAGGTAAAACAATGGTAGTGATTACTGGTGTAACAACCGACTTGTCGGAAGATGAGATTAAAAACAACATTAAAGGAGTCAGAATTAATAAAGTCAAGCGGTTGCCGGTACTAAGGAATGGAACTAAAGGCCGAGTTTGTCTGTCTTGTTAGTATTGGATGAGGATAAAATGCCAGAACGGATCATGATTGGATATATGAGTTATTTGACAAGACCATACATCCCCCCACCAACAAGATGCTTTAAGTGCCAACGGTATGGACATATAGCTTCTGCGTGTAAATCAAAAGTCAGATGTGCCAAATGTGGAGGCGAACATGACTATGGCAAATGTGAGGAAGGAACTAAAATCAAGTGTTGTAATTGCGGAGGTGAACATAGTGCGGCATATAAAGGATGTGAGAAGCATAAAAGAGCAGTTCAAGTGCAAAATGTTAAGGTAATAGAGAATGGTACTTATGCTGAAGCCATTAAAAAGGTTGACAAAGAAAACCAAGGAAAATCTAGGGTTAAAAATGATATGGCACCTGCAGGAGTACCCCTTAGACAAACTCAAAATACACAGAAATGCTGTAAAGTAACTGAAGATACCTTAGTTGTGGACAAGAAGAACTTCATTGCTTTTATGGTGGAAGTGGTTAATTGCTCAGCACAAGTGGCAAGTAGAATTGACAGAATTAAAATAATCAAAAAAGCAGCGGAAAAGTATCTAGACATTCATGAATTGTCAGTTGATGCCATTCATAATATGGTACTAGTGGTATCTGATAGTCAAACATCAGGTAATAATGAAAAATGACGTTATCTATCTTTCAGTGGAATGCCAGGAGCTTAATTGCTAATGGTCAGGAGCTAAAACAATTTATTGAGGAACAAAATATTAAACCAAACATTATCTGTATACAAGAAACCTGGTTAAAACCATCTCTTGACTTTATAATATATGGATATACAGCAGTACGTAAAGATAGGGATACCACAGGAGGTGGAGTGGCCACGTTTATTCAACAAGGAATCAATTATAGAGCATTAAATGACAATAAAGAAATAGAAGCAATTATGGTTGAGATATGGGTAGGTAAAACTAAGATTAAAATTGTGAATTTTTATAACCCTTGTAAAAAAAATCGTAAGAGAGATGCTAGATGGTATGTGTGACGGGGAAAATGGTAAGTTAGTAATCTGTGGGGATTTCAATGCACACAATAGCTTGTGGGGAAGTACTAAGATGGATGAAAATGGGAGCACTATAGAGGAATTTATGGATGATTGTAAATTGGTTTGTTTAAATGATGGTAGAAACACTAGATTTGATGCTTTTCATGGAACAGAGTCAGCAATAGATATCACAATAGTTTCTGACCAGATAGCAGGGGTAAGTGAATGGGAGGTTAATACAAATTCTCTTGGAAGTGATCATTATACTATCTGGATAAGTATTAGAAATCAAAATGTCTGCCTTGAAGATAACTGGTTTCCAAGATGGAAGATGAAAGAAGCAAATTGGGGGCTATATAACATGAAGGCAAGTGGTAGGCTGATAGAAATAATGTCAGATATGAGTAATGATGTTGATGAGTTAAACTCAATAATCACAAATATAATGTGCGAGTCAGCAGAGGAGGTTCTTGGCAAGTCTTCTGAGATAAGGAAAAAGAAAATGGTACCCTGGTGGTCAGAAGAGTGTAAGGAAGCAATTAGAGCCAGAAATAAGGCTCTAAAAACTGTTAAATCAAACCATTCTTTCACCAACTTAATGGAATATAAAAAATTACATTCAAAGGTTAAAAGAATCATAAAAGAGGCTAAAAGGAAATACTGGCGCGAATTCTGTTGTAGAATAGGGGCAGAAATTAAAGTGGGTGATGTGTGGAGAATGATTAAAAAAATGGGAGGCATCAGAAGGGAGTTTTCGATACCTGTGATTAAAAACAATGGTGTGGAGGCAGTAACCAACAAAGAGAAAGCCGAAATACTGGCAAAAAGTTTTGTTAAGGTACATAGTTCAAAAAATTTAACTAATGAGGAATTGGAGTGGAGAGGGAAAGTAACAGAAGAGAATAAAGGAGTACTAGGAAAACAGGCAATAAGTGATAGCGTAAGTGATAAGGTTTTTACATTATTTGAGCTTAAAAGAGCGTTAAGTGGAGCTAGAAACACGTCACCAGGGAAAGATGGTATATGTTATAAGATGATTAATGAAGTTAATGATGTGGCTAAATGTGTCATTTTAAAGCTTTATAATAACATTTGGGAGCAAGGTAGATTGCCTCTATGCTGGAAACATTCTGTAGTAGTTCCGATTGGGAAACCAGGGAAAGATAAGACAGAGGCTAAAAGTTACAGGCCAATAGCACTAACTTCAAATTTATGTAAACTCATGGAAAAAATGATCACTAGAAGACTAATGTATGACATTGATAAAAGAGGTCTTCTATCCCCGCACCAGAGTGGATTTCGTGGCGGACGCACTACAATGGACCCTGTAGTATGTTTAGAAAATGAGGTAAGGAAAGCGCAAGTTAGTAAAGAATCAGTTTTAGCAACATTCTTTGATATAGACAAAGCGTATGACATGTTATGGAAGGAGGGACTATTAATCAAACTGAATGGAATGGGTATTGGTGGTAAAATGTTTAATTGGATAAGAGATTTTCTAAAAAAATAGAACAATAGAAGTAAGAGTTGGGATAAACTTCTCTAATGTTTATTCAATAGAGAATGGAACACCTCAGGGGAGTGTATGTAGTCCAGTACTGTTTAACATTATGATAAATGATATTTTTAGCACAATAAAAGATGCTAAAATTAATAGAGCATTATATGCTGATGATGGAGCTTTATGGGTAAAAGGACGAAATATAGATCATATTAGAACTAAAATGCAGTTGGCTATAAACAAAGTAGAAAAATGGGCATGTGAATGGGGCTTTCATTTATCTATTGAGAAAACTCAGTTTATTTGTTTTTCAAAGAAACGAGTGAAGCCTAGGATGGAACTTAAGCTGTACAACCAGTCATTGGAACAAGTAAGCATAATAAGGTACCTAGGAGTGTGGCTGGATGCAAAGCTAACATTTAAGGAACATATACAGAAAATAATTGAAAAATGCAAGAAGGGAATAAATGTATTGAAATGCTTGGCAGGATATAATTGGGGAGCTTCAGGGGTGTCCCTTAAAAGAATTTATATTGCACTGATAAGATCAGTTTTAGATTATGGGTGTATAGTGTACCGTTCAGCATCTAAAACACTGCTAAATGAGCTCAATAGAGTGCAGGCAAAAGGTCTGAGGATATGCTGTGGGGCATTTAGAACTTCTCCCATACCAGCCTTACAAATAGAGTCAGGAGAAATGCCATTAAGTCTAAGACGCATCAAGTTGAGTATGGCTTACTGGGTTAATTTAAAAGGGCATGATATGGCACACCCTACCAAGAATATTCTGAATGATTGTTGGGAGTATGGAAGATTCCAGAAGTGTAGCTTTGGTTGGGATGGTAACAAAATAGCAAATGACTTGGAAATTAGTGAAATTGGATGTAGCAAGACTGTGCCCCTGGGAACAATTCCACCTTGGTTGTTTTGCTCCCCTATGGTAGACATGGAAACTAAAGAAATAGCTAAATCTGGAGGAGTGTACCAGAATGTAGAGCAATATCTGGAAAGGAGATACAATGACGTGACACAGATTTATACAGATTCATCTAAAGATTCAGAAGGTAAAACAGGTATAGGAGTATACATCCCTGATCATGGAATTTGTATAAAAAATAGAACATCAGATCACTTGTCCATATTTGCAGCTGAAATGATGGCAATTATAATTGCGTTACAGTGGATAGAAGAAATCAGGCCCCCTAAGGCAGTTGTTTGTTCTGACTCTCTATCATCTCTCACATCCATTCGAAGTGGAGAATCATCATGCAGACAGGACTTATTAAATGAAATTAACAACATCATTTTTAAAACCAATGAACAGGGAATATCAATTCAGTTTGTGTGGGTCCCTGCCCATAAAGGAATAGATGGAAACGAGAAAGCCGATAAGCTGGCAAAAGAGGCAACTAAAGAAGAGGTTATTCAGTTAAATGTTCCACTCAGTAAGTCAGAAATCAAGGTACTCATTCAACAAAAAATCAAAATCATATGGCAAACAGAATGGGATAAGGAGATAAAGGGTAGACACCTGTACAAAATTCAAAAAGTTATTTCAAATAGTAAATCTAGCTACTCGAACAGACAGGAGGAGGTTTGGTTTACAAGGATGAGAATAGGCCATACTGGTTTAAATAGCAACTTGAAGACAATACATAAACATCCATCCGGAAAATGTGATATTTGTGCGGTCACAGAAGATGTTGAACATGTTCTTTTATGGTGTTCAAAATTCTCCAGACAAAGAGAAAAAGTAAAGAGGGAAGTGGAGAAAGTGAAAAAGGTTTTTTCATTAGACACCTTGTTAGGTCAGCCTAGGTCAGAAAACATAACCAGTGCTTTGATTATTTTCATTAAAGAAACCAAATTAGCAGATAGGATTTAAGTTTGTTGTTTTCTGTTGTTTTTCCTTTATTATTATTACTGTATATTTATATATTTTTATTTATTTATTTTTGATCTACATTCTCGACAATTGACAGCCAACATTCATTACAGAAGCAAATTAGCAAATAGGATTTAAGGTTGTTGTTTTCTGTTGTTTTCCCTTTATTATTATTATTTTGACATCCAATTGATCGCACCTCAAGTCCAGTAGATGGCGGTAGTGCACATTGTTTGCAAACTGCCAATAAACATTACAGAAGAAGAAGAAGAAGAAGAAGAGGAGTTGGGGTCACTGATCTCAAAAAGAAACGTTTCTTTTTGAGATCAGTGAGTTGGGGTGCATATAACCATAGACATGTATAGGTAGACACCGCCTCCACTGCTTCTCGGTGAAACGCGTCGCCGCCATTTTGGGAAAGGAGCTCTCTGCCGTCAGAGGTCTGTCAGACGTGTCAAACTAGCGCAAGTTGCCAGGAGCTGCGGTTTATCTGGATAAAAATCACGATAACCTTTCACATTTCGCAACCAATTTCATGGAGTATTCAAGGGTTTATGCTCTACGTGAAGTGTGTGAAAAAGATTTGCCTCTACATTACTTTGAATCTCGCTAGTTTAATCGCCAGTCATACATGTGCATGGGTCTATAATAAACGCTCGTGCATTTTGAAAATACTGAGAAGATCTATAAACTATCGAAATAGTGCTTCTTTAGTTACTACGTATTGACCATCATTAAGAGAAAGAGCATACATCAAATAGTGAGAAACTGGCAGTCAGTGTGTTTTTCATAGTTTAATAGTTCCTTTTCAAGTATGTGCATTAAGAAACCTTGAACAGTGCAATTGGCAATGCACAGTTATTTCACAAATCAACATTAGGCTACAAAAAAAATCTATATATTTCTATAGCAGTAAAAATATACACATCTCAATATATACATAGCCTACACATCTCAATAGTTGAACTGTAATATAAATAACATAGCATATATATAATAAAATATAATATAATGACTCAGTATAATGTGCAATGGAATAACATATGATATATATAATATGTGATACAATATATATTTTAAGTATAAGTATATATTCATATTATGTACATTTGTACAATTTGACATAATATACAATCATGCTCTTAACATTTTCAGATCTATGCAGTGCAATTGACACAATATATAATTGTGAAATAACTGTGTATTGCCAATTGCACTGTTCAAGGTTTCTTAATGCACATACTTGAAAAGGAATTAAACTATGAAAAACACACTGACTGCCAGTTTCTCACTATTTGATGTATGCTCTTTCTCTTAATGATGGTCAATACTAGTAACTAAAGAAGCACTATTTCGATAGTTTATAGATCTTCTCAGTATTTTCAAAATGCACGAGTTTTGAAAGAAAAGTGAGCGTTTATCATAGACCCATGCACATGTATGACTGGCGATTTGACTAGCGAGATTCAAAGTAACGTAGAGGCAAATCTTTTTCACACACTTCACGTAGAGCATAAACCTTTGAATACTCCATGAAATTGGTTGCGAAATGTAAAAGGTTATCGTGATTTTTATCCAGAAAAACCGCAGCTCCTGGCAACTTGCGCTTGTTTGACACGTCTGACAGACCTCTGACGGCAGAGAGCTCCTTTCCCAAAATGGCGGCGACGCGTTTCGCCGAGGCAACGGGCTGAAGCAGTGGAGGCGGTGTCTATCTATACATGTCTATGCATATAACCTGGATCCAAATAATGGCAGGCAGTCTAGCTTTGGCCTCTGAGGTGAGAGGATGCCTGTACTCAACTACTAAGCTGTTTATTGCGAGTCAGTAGAATTGCTATTTGTTTTGTTTGTTTAACTGTTTGTCCTGGAAAATCAGTTCTGTTAAGTGTTACATGTGTGTCCAGTCTGTCACCTGCCGGCAGCTAATAAATCTGCACCTTTTGGATCATTTAAACTACCATCTCCGGGTTACTGCCTCTGCCGCTCAACACACTATTTCACAATTAATCTCAGCCGAGGCAATAGCCTTGGTTCCCTTTGGCCTGTTCAGACATAGACATCGCAAAATGAACATACATGTACCTCCATCTGGTGTCTGTGACAGTAGGGCCCTATTATATAATTGAAAAGTATTTGTTTGACTTTGTTAATGATTGACAGGATTGCTAATGGCACCTTTTGTTCGATCTATATTCATCGATTTGAGTCCTGGAAATGAAGAAGGACATGACCTGCACTTTCTTTCTTACCAGAAAATGCTGAATGCGGAAATCCTCTGGCATTCTGTTGGCTGTGAAATGATGTATATCCACCTACGATGCTGCATGGCTTTCTGGCATGACACAACAGGACATGAACTGTGTTCCTGGAGTTATTTTCAGTTCAGTGTTACTAGCGTGCTTCGGCTGAGTTGATAACATCATTCAACTATGACAGCAATATAGTAAGAAGTTCATAAATAAATAAAAATTTCATAACGCTTCAAGTTCATAAAAGAGTAATAATGGCTTTAAATGAGGCATTATAGTGCCTCATTTGTTGATGTGACTATTTCAGGTAAATGTGTTAATATCCCACTGATTATCATGAGAGAAAATATTAAAATTGTGATGTTGAGGATTGCCTTATAGACTTTATAAGACCTTTTTGTGGCTCAGAGGTGGTATTCACTGCAGTTTTTATGGCCTTAGCGACCATGCAATGGCCGGTTGGTGTATGCATTCTGTGTTAAAGACATTGCTCAGCAACAGGAGGAGATAGTGTGACCACAGGAGGGAAGAAACTGTTTTCCTGTTGGTACACCGCACTAGAAAGAGCGATCACTACCAGTTCCCTCTTTTATAACTTAATTTTTTTGGTGACGAAAAAAACCTCTGGTGCCGCTAGCAGTCTTGAGTTAGGCACGCATCTCCAAGGCAACAGTCATGCACGTTGAACGTAACAATAACTCTTCATTATTTGGGGCGCTCACTGGGAAACTGAACTGCAAACAAGTCGGGGAAGAAATGAACAACATAGTTACATTTACTACTGCCCCAGACATGCATTTTCACACTTTAAATACATCTTGGCCCCAGCCATTTAGTGTGTGAGGAAAGCTTGTTGTTGGAAGGAAGGCTATGGGTACTTTATTCTTCTGGAGACTCAGTGATACCTCTGTGAAATATAGAAATATCCTTAAAATGAATAACACTTGGAGAAGATGGTATGCTTGAACACATTTATTCCTCCCTTCCCCCTGTCCAGCTCACTCATCACCCCTAACTCACACACACACACACACATACATACCCTGCACCTGCTGTTAATAGACCACTGGCAGGAAATAGTTAACTGATGCGTAACTAAACACAGATAGAAAAAAAGCGTACACCAGACGTGAGACAAACCTCTCTCAAAGCTAGTATGGCCTATTAGTATGATCTGTGAATATGATCTATTAGTATGGTCTACTCGTATGGCCTATTAGTATGGCCTATTAATATGATGTATTAGTATGGCCTATTAATATGATCTAATAGTATGGTTTACTAGTATGGCCTATGAATATAATCTATTATTATGGCCTATTAGTATGGCCTATTATTATGGCTGTAATAATGCACCATTATTTAGTCCTGACATAATTATATACAGGATCTGGTTTTTAGATCTTTGTGCTCGTGCTAAAGGCTCCAGTCCTCTCCATGCAAACGGGGATGCCATGGCACCTCATGGAAGTCTGCTGATTGACTCAGACCATGTTCAAATAAGCCCTGAAAGGAGATTTCCCCCAAAGGCCATCTGGAGATAACGGCTAACTTTTGGTTTGGTACCTTGTTAAAATTAGCCACCGAATGGAGTTTTCCTCGGAGGGCATCTATGCAGATTATTATACATTAATTCCCCAGATCCTGCGATTCTGACGCATATTATATGTATACGCATTATATGCCACATGCATTTTCACAGTTGGTCACACACATGAGCGGAAAATTACGAGGTTCTTTCCACAACTACAACTTACCATGAGACTAATAAGGATGACGCTGCTCCCATGCCATGTCAGGGAAATTAATCTGTGGACATACACCCTTGTGGAAAAAAGATGATCATTACTCCCTCACAAAAATGCTTCTCCCTATTCATCGCCCTGTTAAAATGCACAAACACACACTATCTGGTCAGTAAAAGCTGTTCACTTTGCTGTTCAGCATACTAAGATGTTCTCGGTCATTTAATTTTGAGCAATCAAAGTACCCAGTATAGTTAACAGTAAAGACTTCATCTCAAATAAAGGCTGAAGTCATGTTAGTTACGCATGACTGACTTTGCCACTTTTTACAATTCATCTCTCTCAGAATTGCCCTTGTGGCCGGTCCTTCCCCTGTCTTCACTGTCTCTGGTCCTTTCCTTGTCCTCACTGTCATTCAGTTTGAGGTTTGTAGCTGGCAAACATGTCACCTCAAATTGTTCCTTGAGACAATACCACACCAGATCTATTACGACCTCTCTCTGACCGTCACCACGGTCTTACTATGAATGATGCCATCCTGGCACCTGCCTCAAGACTTTTATTTCAACTATGTCATGTGCCTGACCGGAGGCTGGACCCGCAGCATATAGTGTATTCGGGAACATGCCTCTTCCTCTTGTCTTTGCCTTTCTCGCGTCGATCTCGAGACCAGTAGGTTTGAATCTGGGAAATCTGAATCCGTCACGTTATTGTGCAGGTGCCTTGCGTCCCTGAGGATTGGTAAGTGATTATCCCTTAAAATATCAATGTTACCGGTATAACACCTGTGAAACTTCCGTAGAGTGTGGTATTTGAGTTCTGGGAATGAAGAAGGCTATGTATGACCTGCACTTTTTTCTTTTCTTACCAGAACTGCTGAATGCGGAACTCCTGTAGCATCCTGTTGGCTGTGAAACGATATCCACCTACGATGCTGCATGGCTTTCTGGCATGACTGAACAGGACATGAACTGTGTTCCTGGAGTTATTCTATTTTCAGTTTATTGTTACTAACATGCTTCGGCTGAGTTGTTTACATCAGGAGTTGTCAACCGGTGGTCCGCGGCCCCCTGGTGGTCCGCGACGGCATTGCAGGAGGTCTGCGACTTCAGCCTATGTTGATCAGTTGACCATTGATATTTCAAAACATTTGCAGATTACTCTTGAATATCGTGAAAAATATCTAAAATAAGAAAAATGTGTCTAAAGGAGATTCACGCTGACAGAATGTAGGTACACTGCACCTATCCAGTCTATGGTAGCCTGTGCTTTGCAAATGTTAATGCATTGCGTCCCTAACATCACGCCATACGCATTTTATTCGTAACGTACAGTCTGGCACTCACTGTCCTTAGCTAACCTTTCGTTCTAACGTCGAGGTAGCTGGTCAGATGCACCAATGGATCATTTTTTAGTGAGGAGAGTGACAGAGGGACAGACTGCCATGACATAGGGACAAGGACAGGCTTCCAACAAAGCTACACCGTCACAGGATACATAGAGGAATACATCAAATAAGACTTTACAGTGACGACAGACAGATCAGGAGAGGACGTACCGCTGTGTTTTGTGTGTTCAACATTACTGTCAAATGAATCCGTCGAAACTAAGGGCTGAAACACTCCAAACGCGTTTCTAAAAACGTAGACACTTCAAAAACATCTTGGCAGAGTGCGACGGGCAAAACAGCAGCCGACACACCAGAAGCATGCGCAACCTGCCTGGCCGAGTGTGCCATTGATGAGCGGTGCGGATCCGCGCCTTGCGCTAAGAAGTTGAGAATATTTCAACTTTTAAGTGCACCTAAAAATTGGTGTTTGATGTGTTTCAGTCCTATTGCGGCATATGGAGACGCATCACGTTTTCTTGAATGCTAAGCATATTAAGTACATGCAACAGATGTTGCGTGATTTTCATATGTCTTAAGTTCTTTAAAAGTTGCCAGACAGAATTTCCAGAGCTTGCTGCAAAAGCAATGAGGTGTCTTTTGCCCTTTCCAACTATCTACCAGAGCGTTTTTCTACACTGGTGTACTTGAAGAATAAGTACAGATCAAGGCTTGAATCAGATAATGATATTAGACTATCGCTGTCTACCATTTCGCCAGGAAAAGACAGTCTGTGTGGACTTCACCATGCCTAGATATCAGACTGACACGTCTCTCCTCTCTGCACGCGCGCACGCGCGAGCACATCAGTGGGTCACGGATTATCTTAGTCAGAATGGTGGTCCCTGGGACAAAACCAGTTGAAAACCCCTGGTTTACATCATATAGCTATGACAACAGTATAGCAAGAAGTTCTTGTTGTGAACAACAAATAAAGAAATACATAAAATCTTCAAGTCAAGTCAAGTCAAGTCTTTTTATTGTCAGGTACACAGAACAACAGAATTGGACTGGGCACTGAAATTCTTAGGACAGGACACCATACCACACTACCATAACATAACAAGACATAACATATAAACATATAAACATATAAGTACTCCAACATGGTATAACATAACTTAACAATAAGTACTGAACATTAGATAAAAAATATGAAAAGACAGAGTAGTAGACCTACTAGATAAACAATAAATATAGATACACATACTAAACATAAATACACATACTAAACAGATAAACATACCTACATGATATTTTTAGCTATACTGAACTTATTTAAACATAGAAACCTGGACACAGAGACAAAGACACTTCAAGTGTGTGGGTGGTGCAATATTGCAAATGTAGTGCAAACAGCAGGGAACGAGTAAAGTGGCGAGTGTAAAGTGATGAGAGTGCATTATTGTTCATTATTGTTCATTTAGGAGTCTGATGGCCTTAGTGTAGAAACTGTTCTCCAGTCTGCGGGTGCGAGACCGGATACTTCGGAACCTTCTACCAGAAGGCAACAGGGTGAACAGTCTGAAGGATGGGTGGTGACAGTCTTTTAGGATCCTGCCAGCTCTTCTGAGGCATCTTGTGAGGTAGATGTCCTGAAGGGAAGGGAGTTTCCTGCCGATGATAGACTCAGCGGATCTGACCACACTGCGTAGGGCCTTACGGTCCATGGCTGTGCAGCTCCCAAACCACACTGAGATGCTACCAGTCAAGATGCTTTCTATAGTGCATCTATAGAAGTTGGTGAGGATGTCTGGGTTCATGCCAAACTTCCTGAGTCGCCTCAGGAAGAAGAGGCGTTTCCGGGCAGCTTTGACCACCTTGTCTGTGTGGGCAGACCAGGTGAGATCATTGCTGATGTTGACCCCGAGGAACTTGAAGCAGCTGACCTTTTCCACTTCAGATCCGTTGATGTGAAGGGGTGTATGCTCCACCCCCTGCCTTCTCCTAAAGTCCACTATCATCTCCTTAGTTTTACTGATGTTGAGAGAGAGGTTATTTTCCTGACACCAAGTTGTTAGGGTGTCAACCTCCTCTCTGTAGGCTGACTCATCATTGTTAGTGATGAGGCCTACGATGGTTGTGTCATCAGCAAACTTCACGATGAGGTTGGAGCTGTGCATTGCTGCACAGTCGTGGGTGAACAAGGAGAACAGGAGAGGGCTAAGCACACAGCCCTGGGGGGCGCCAGTGTTTGTGATCATTGTGGCTGACGTGCGGTCACCGAGTCTCACCACCTGTAGCCTCCCCGTCAGGAAGCTGAAGATCCATTTGCAGAGGGAGGTGTTTAGTCCCAGGTCCACGAGCTTAGAGACGAGTCTGGAGGGGATGATGGTGTTGAATGCCGAACTGTAGTCAATGAACAGCATCCTCACATACGAGTTCCCCTTTTCCAGGTGGGAGAGGGCGGTGTGCACTGTCAGGGCGATGGCGTCGTCTGTAGACCTGTTTGATCGATACGCGAACTGCATAGGGTCCAGAGTGGGTGGCAGTGAGGAGCAGATGAATGATTTGACCAGCCGCTCGAAGCACTTCATGATGACAGAGGTCAGTGCTATCGGGCGATAGTCATTCATGCTGCTGGCCTTGGTGTTCTTAGGCACAGGGACGATGGTTGTCCTCTTGAAGCAGGTGGGGAGTACAGACAGGCTGAGGGAGAGGTTGAAGATGTCACTGAAGACCCCTGCTAGCTGGTCAGCACAGCCCCTGAGGGCCCTACCTGATATGCCATCGGGACCTGGGGCCTTTCGAGGGTTGACCTTTTTGAGGCACTGCCTCACCTCCGCTACAGACAGAGTAGGCATGCCGCCGTCTAGGTCATCAGGTAGCTCCACTGCAGGGGGGTCACTGGCCTTTTCAAAGCGAGCTGGCCTTTTCAGGTTCATAATCATGGGAGAAAATATTAAAATTGTATGAGTAAGGATGTGATGTTGAGGATTTTACTACGACTTCAAGTTTCCTCATCCTCCCAATCCCATGTCCTCATTATGGCTCAGACTTATAAGACCTTTCTGTGGCTCAGAGGTGATTTTCACTGCAGTTTTTATGTCGGCATACTGTCATAAAGACTCATTAACAGGGGCAGATAGTTTGGCCACAGTAGGGAAGAAACCTTTTTACTGTTGGCACACAGCAGTAGAGAGTGATCCCTACCAGTACCCTCTACTATAACTGTCATTTTTGACACATCATTATAATTTCAGTCACTGCTTTGAACAGTGAGGCATGTATCTCCAAGGCAACATTCATGCATGTTGAGCATAACCATAAGTCTCTTCATTATCTGGCCCGCTCAATGGGAAACTGAACACACACACACACACACACACACACACACACAGAGAAACACACACACAGAAACACACGCACACACACACATCCTGCACTTGCTGTAATAGTACAGTGGCATGCAATGGTTAACTGCTCACTTTCCCCTTGACCCGCCAGATAGGTTCTTGGCCTGCTTTAGAGCATTGACCACGCTGTGAGTCAAACACAAACACGCACACACACACACACACACAGTTGTTGTTATTTCATTGAATTAGGCCCAAAACACCTCCAGAAGGCTCAACAGTGGTGGTTAGTGACCTGGACACGACCCCCGCCATACTCACTATGGGTTAGGTCACCTGCCACTACTAGAGACAACATCAGATATCCCTTAAGATACCATCTCCATTGGTATAGTATGTTCTTGACAACCTAGTTTTTCTACCAGACCTGTGTACTTTAGCGTCTTCCTTTTAAAGGTTTCCTCAATTTCAACTTCAAAGGGAATTGTTAACTCAATACAGTAACCATTGTGTTCAGACTCAGACAGCATGTCTGATCTCATAGTCACAAAAGTATACTGTGGAACTTGCAACAGTCTTCCATATAAACTTATAAACAGAGTTCTTTATTGTTGACATGTAGGAGGTAACTCTGGAATTCCCCGCTGTGAATGGTAACAATAACGTTATTGAACTGTGGGATAAAAAATATATGTTTCACATTTAATTAAGTAGGTTAGTATAGGATTCCATAGTATAACATAAATTGAATTGGTAACTTAGTGTGGCCATGTATTATGTCTGACCTGTTGGGTAAGGTTTGATGAGCTAAGATAGTTAATCAAGGCTTGGGGTAAGGGGATCCTTTGTCAATAGTCTTATCTATAGTGGAGGACAAGGTGGCCACATTGTAAGAGTACGAGGGAGGGGTTTTATAAGGTATAAGAGATGGGTTTGACCAGAGATGTGTGGGCATTGTTGTGGGACATTTCATGAACATGGATTGCTTGTAACAATGCTCCCGATATCGTTAATAAATCTGCAGTACCACTCCAGTTGTCTGTAAGTAATTTTGACCACATAAATGGTGTCAGAAGTGGGATTCGAACCCACGCCTCCAGAGAGGTGGAAGATATGCATATATTTCCTGCCAAATAGAGTGGTAGGAAATGTGGGGTATTTGATAAGGAATTTGTCACACTTTGTTTGCTTTACTCTGATTTAGGCGTGAGGTAATTGGGAAAAAAAAATATCACTGGGACACTGCAAACATGGGGAATAATATGCAAAACTATTAACACACTTAGAGGGGTAGAGAGACCAGGATGTTTGAGGGACATGTATAAAAAATATGGACCTGGAAGGGAAATTCCCTTTAGAGGGAAAGAATGAAAAGTAAGTGTAAAGTAAAAAGAAGGTAGGGCTATAATGGAAAGGTAGGGCTATAATGGAAAGTAGAATGGGGAATGGGAGAAGGAAGCAATGGATAGAGAAGAGAAAAGAAAGAGAGCAGAGGGAAAGAATGTTTTTTACAGAAGAGAGAGGGAAAATGGCTGCCCAGAGGACTACAGACATGACAGCAGAAATGTATGTGCAGAAGAATGAACCAGAAACAACAGCTACACTCCCTGTTCGGCCCAGACCTCCCAACTATGATGATATGTAGGCCTTGATATACCTACTTTTACCCCAGCCACCTTTGCCTCAGTCACTTCAGCCTCAGGTATTCCCGAAATTATTTCAGACTCAGTTCCTCCAGCTATCTGTGCCACATCCACCCCCATAGCGTACACAACCAGCTGTTGCACAGGCCACTGTCCCCAGACCAACACAGTCTCACAGCAGGCGACTGGGAAGGAAGAATAGGGGGGCAGGAGTGGATAGCAACAAGCATTGGCTGATTTGTTTACTGAACTGTGAACTTGTTATGCAGCCACTGAAGATTGGACTAAAATGGCCATCTAATGGTTTAAAAGAAACAGCTAGAGAATTATTGGGAAGAATGGCACAGGCAGTGAATAGACATGGAGGAAAGACCACAAATGCAGCACAGTAGGAAGCATTGATAAGACAATATTTCATCCTAGGAGGGAAAAAAAGAGCTCATGGACTTTGTTAAGACTCATCTTGTTACTTGGAGTACTGTACCTCCCAATGAACTGTTACAATATGCTGAAAATTGTGAGAGGATTAAAGTCAAGAGTGACCAAAAGAAGCAAGATATATTGCATGATGCAGCACTAGGTGTCTATCGAACAAGTGTGCAAAGTGGAGGAGGCAAGGGGGAAGGGGAGGACAGGGAGTGAGAAGAGGATATGGCCGAGGGAACCATGAGGCTAATCAGATGGGCACTAACATGGACTGCTGGGAGTGTGGAAGAATGGGTCATTTAGCACGAACTTGTAGACAGAAGAAACAGAAGCAAGACTTGGGCCCAGCACAACAGCGCTCTCAACCTCCTGTCTGATCACAGCATGAAAATGCAGGCCTTGGGGCCCTGGGACCTTTTTGTTGACACTTCTGATTTACTGATTGGATTGTCTGAATGCTGCAGCCCAGCCGAAACGCTCTCTCTTTGAATGTACATATTTTTTCTTTTTTGATTGATACAGGGACAGATATTAGTACGTTAGGAAAGAAGGATAGTGGAAAGTGTATGACAAGTGTATGAAAAGTACCAGAATAGTGACCGTTATGGGAGCATCAGGTCAGTGGATAGCAAAGTCAGTTTTTACTCCAATATTACTACAATAGAAACACAATGCATTACAACACCAGTTCATCCTCAGCAGTGTTTGCCCTGAAAATGTACTGTGCCGAGACTTAATGGGTAAACTACAGCTTACTATTTCACTCACACATAATGGGGTTGGTTTAGAGGGGTCCCTTTGTTTGTATTATCAGATAACTTGCCCAACTTGGAGTGGAGTTTTAAAGGCACCAGTCTCGGTCCAGGGAGATAAGGAACTTCCAGAGTGTTTGCAATGGGTGACAAATTCTTTCTCAGATAGCACAAATCCGGAGAAATGGTACCGAGTCAATCATATCGTTAAAGAATATTGACATAGCTAGCATTATTACGACCAAAAGCTACGCTGCAGCTGTAATAGACCTAAACCTGGTCTGAAATATTTCGTTTGCAAACTCAACTTTTTCTCCCAAAGTGCCTTTAGAGAAAAAAGGGGGAATGGTGTGATTGTGGACTTTTGGTTAAAGCATGTGTACATGCTGATAATTGGGTGTCCATTCACAAACCCCTGAATTGTTTTATTCATCCTCTCTCTGGAGGCATATTTTTTTCAAAAATGGAGCTCCTTAACTGTACAAAGACATATCTTTGTAAAGCCTGAACCTTCCTCTTTACAACAGCAAGAGACTTTAACTTTGTCTGCTGAGGAAAGAGCAACTCTGAGACATTATGTGCTTGGATATTAACTGAGACAGAGAGGACACAGCCTCTCTAAGCATGTGCAAATAATTGTGAAACCTTGACTGACTAATTGACTTGGACTGACGACTCTGATAAAGTTTTTGTTGATTTAAGATAGGTTAGTATCAGCTCCAACATTGGGGTTGCCTAATTATGACCTGCCATTTAATTTGTTTGTGTGTGAGAAATTAGGTAGTGCAGGGGGTGTTATGTCAACAATATGGGGGGCAGCATAGACATGTGGTATACTTATTTAAACAATTAGAAGAATTTGCTAGAAGAATGATTTCTTGTTTAAAAGCAGTTGCAGCGGCTGCCAGTGCAGTGTTAGGTAGTGCAGACATAGTATTGTTGCATTCACTAACTGTGAATGTCCCACATGAAGTACATTTATTGCTTTTACAAGAAGAAAAAAACAGCACATCTTACACCGGCGCGTCTCTTAACTTATCAGCATGTGTTATTAACCCTTTCTCGTGTAACACTTACATGTTTCACAACACTTAATCCAGTGTCTCTGCTGCCGATAGCCGAGAATAGTGATTTACCTGACATTTCTGAAACACCTGTCTCTAACCCTGATTTAATCTTGTTTGTTAATGGATCATCTATGAAACTGGAGTCCTGAGAGTAAGGAAGAGGTGATTGTAGTGAATCCTTTTGAAATGATACACTCACCCCTCACAGGAATTTTTCTGCTAAAGCAGCTGAAATGGTCGCCTTGGTGGGAGTATAGAATTTGGCAAAAGGCAAATCTGTAATAGGTGATTAAACTAGTCTATTGGATAAGACCATTGAAAAAAAAAGGGATAAACTGCGGGCATGATAAAATATGAATGTGCTATGATGGCCACATGGTGACTTCATACATGTTATTAGCCCTGTTGCTTTGTGCACACTTTGATTTTCAGTGTGCAAAGGGGGGTATAAGAGAAACATTTGAATATGGGGTTATGGTCACCCTATTTATGGGAGGTATGGGATTACAGTATGTATAATGCTATGGTTGTAGCATACAACATTTATTTTGCACCAGGATTCACTACAGTAGCAGCCATGTATTGTTACAATGAGAGTATAAGGAAGGGCATCATCCATCACCTGAAAAATCCATTTGAACAGAATTATGATGGATTTCATTTAATTGAACAAATGCAGAGGATATGAATATTGTTTGGTCATAGTGGATATATTTTCAAAATGGCCTGAATGTTATCCAGTCAAGCATGCAAATGCCATATCAGTGGCTAAAGGCTTTAAGGAGAGATGTTGTGCCTAGATGGGGAGTTCCAAGAAACTAACCTCAGATAATGGAGCACATTTTGTCAACAAAATTATTAAAATGCTGTCTGAGAAATTGCAAATGGACTTCAGAACCCATTGTGCATAACATCCACACAGTGAAGGTGCTGTGGAGAGAAATAACTCAATGTTGAAAGCAAAATTGACTAAAATTACAGTGTCAATAGGGATGGATTGGTTGACTGCACTTCCTTTAGCTCTTCTCTACCTCAGAGGCCGTTCATTCAAGATCAACAGGACTCAGTCCTTTTGAAATTTTGGCTGGACGTCTTCTGCCGGCTCCAGGGTTGACTAATCCACCTAACTTAGAGGATGTAGATATAAAAATGACTAGTTACATGCGAGGACTGATTGCTGCTCTGTCTTTTGTGTCTCAATAGGTGGCGTCGGCCCGTCCACAAAGTTTCCAAAGGACACACCCAGTTGAGCCAGGAGCCTGGGTTCTGATCAAAGATTTAAGGAAGGACAAATTGGGATCAAGAGCGGTGGCGAGGACCGTTTGAAGTACTGTTATCTACGTGTACGACTGTGAGGAGGGCTAAAAGAGACATCTGTCACACTTCAGAGGGGTGAAAAATCCGGAACAATACATAAACTGAATTGGATTGGCAATAAGAAAGGATTGGCAAACAATCTACAGGAGGCTAAATAATACAGACGTCAGGATAGATTCATAAGTATCACTAGCACCACATCAAAGTATTTTTCTCAGTTTAGCTAGATACCCGTTACAAGTTTGTTGTTTTTTGTTTCATTTTATTTGGACAGTTACCTGAGGAGGGTTTAAAACGACCCAAGTCAGCTCTGCTGTTGAAGACTAGGGATAAGGATTTATTTTTGAGTTTTTGAATAACTGAGAAAACACAAGATGTTGGTTTTGGTTTCGTTGATGTGTGGAACGAATAAAGTCTGTGTTTTAGCCTTCCATGCCAAAACAACATGAACAGAAACTGGAGTCTATGAAACCCCTTAACTTTAGGAATGTTTACGACCTGATAAGAGAGTGGGTCACGATGTTACCTGAGATTACCTTTGTCTGGTAGAAGGTAGTTAGTGATTTGTGGATGCATCTTCTCCCTATTCTATGTGGTTAAACCAGTGGTATGATCAATGTATTTTGGAAAGCTGACAGAAATGATTACACGTTTCAAAGTAGTCCCGTGCCAACTGAAATATATGAAAATGTTTTTCCATTCGAAGAAGTCCCAAATAATGAGAGAGAGGAAATATGGTAGTAACAGAAGTGTACAATGAGTCTGACCCTATTTTGAAAAAACCTGGTTTAAATGATAGATAGGCAATTGGAATTTCATGTTGTTATTTTATTTTCCATGAGTAATTGTTATTTCTTTTATTTTCTATGTATAATATGGAGTTACATTTCAATAATTAGATAACTTGGAAGAAGTAATTTGTAACCATGTTTTGCTATTATGTGTGTTTAAGGCTAGTAATCAAATGTAATGATGATACATATAGTTTCTCTAGGTGTGGTACTTTAGTACCACAAGGGGGGAATGTGGGATAAAAAATATATGTTTCACATTTAATTAAGTAGGTTAGTATAGGATTCCATAGTATAACATAAATTGAATTGGTAACTTAGTGTGGCCATGTATTATGTCTGACCTGTTGGGTAAGGTTTGATGAGCTAAGATAGTTAATCAAGGCTTGGGGTAAGGGGATCCTTTGTCAATAGTCTTATCTATAGTGGAGGACAAGGTGGCCACATTGTAAGAGTACGAGGGAGGGGTTTTAGGTATAAGAGATGGGTTTGACCAGAGATGTGTGGGCATTGTTGTGGGACATTTCATGAACATGGATTGCTTGTAACAATGCTCCCGATATCGTTAATAAATCCTATTTAGCCTATTTATGAGAGCCTGGGGGCTTTGAATCATCCTACCATCCTTATACACTGGTATAGTTATACACTGAAGAAGACTCCTGACTGCTGCTTTAATAATGCCTGTATCATGTCATGGTTAACGTGAAATAGATCGCTCTGGGATCAGATGTTATGAAGTGAAAGTCACACGAAAAGAAATAGTCACAGCGTTAAAAGCCAAAACCTTTGTCAGGACAATTACTGATAATGCCATGGTCAAATCAGTGTAAATTATAGTATCAATCATCGTTTTGACAATTCACGGCATCTGCTGCAATGTCTTTCCCGTACCGTTTCCCAAAAGCCCCCCACATTCTTTGCAGACCTTGACTCTGACTAATGTACTCTTAATCCCTTTGGGTGCAATAACAAACTAAAATCTGAAGAATGAAACTTAAAGCCAGAGGTATGGAATCAGATCAATGCCATAAATATTTTGTAATCTGTAGTATAGATTTTGTATCTGTAATATAGATTTAGTATCTGTGAAACCATCTACACTTTCAAAACCTATGTACAGATACGGATTTCAAATACGAAATGTATCTACACTTTCAAAAACTATCTTCACTTTCAAAATGTATTTACAGATACAGATTTCAAATACGAAATGTATCTACACTTTCAAAAACTATCTACACTTTCAAAAACTATCTACACTTTCAAAAACTATCTTCACTTTCAAAATCTATCTGCAGATACGGATTTCAGTTACGCATTACGGATTTCTGTTACGAATTACAAAATCTTTTTGGCACTGTTTTTACAGCCTTTCAATAGAGCCAATCAGCGCTTTTGGCAGATTTTCTAAAGCGCCAATCAACACATTGTATCCTGTACTGACTAGCCAATCAGCGTTAGCTTGCTGGCAACTGCTGGCCCGCTCATTATTCAATAGTTATAACCTAAATCTGCCACCGCTCTGCCTAGGGAGAGATCTGGGGTCTCCGCCTCACGGTTTGAATACAATTCGGTGTACGAACGCCGTGGGGGAAGTTAAACAAGCATGCCTTATGTCTGGCCCAAAGGGCTGATGAACACCTGTACTATTAAGTTAATCTTAGGCTCTGGCGATTCAGAGATCGCTTGGCTGCAGAACGCATTGTAACTAAGACTCCAGCTTGCTGCCTCATATATCTCTTCCACTGAGACGCTAGAAAACTCGCTTCCACAAAAAATACACAATAAAGCGTTTTCAAGGACTTCAGAAAATGGTTACAAATAGCCTACCCCAAAGTGCCATGAAAAGAAACGAAAATGACATAGCAAGGTGGTTTTGAAATCAGGCTGGTCATTATCCAGTTGTTGAGGATGCATATGCACTACGGTATACCCCCCACCATCACTTTGCATGTGTCTGGAGAAGACAATAGCAGTCTGTCTGCTAAATGTTCTCATCGTGATAATGGGTCATATGCAGGCACGTGCACAGACATTTTGGGGGGCAGGTGCTCAAAAAAAAAAAGGGCGCCCATCACCAAAATTATTAATAAATTAAATCTCTCTCGCTCTCTGGCTTCCTCTCCCTTAACGTCTGATACATCAAATTATGTCTGGGGTGCCTTTTTTCTGTAATTGGTCCACCTCACCATGCTTGTGCATCAAATCTGAACTTGGGGAATACTCCAGCCACCCATTTTTAGAAAACCAATGCTTTTGGAATGACCGCCCTTCATAATTTTTTTGGGAGGAAAAATTCTGGTTGTCGTTGTAAAACAGGCAAAACGAAGAGATACATAAATATCACGTTAAACAATATGGGACAAGGATAGCATGACCCCGAGAGCTAGCATAGTTTACCTGCTATTTTCTAGCTATGAATTCTCGTGACATTTATAAACTAACATTCAACATACTTTCGAAATTGTTTAAACGGCATTTATACAACACAAAATATGCACTTTCAGACAAATAATGTCATTAAACCTGACAAACGTCAGTAAACAGCTGGACAATGCTTTGAAATCAAGTTAGTTGTCTGGTTATTTTTTTAGGAAACGTCGGACCAGTCCGGTTTTCAGACGTATTGTTTTCAGCGGCACTAATGTTGTTAATTTATACAACGTCGGGGGATTGCACAAACACCGTCATTACCTGTTTGTCTGATGCAGGTCAGTGAAGAAGTAGGCTGCACCTGTTGGCCTGCCGCTCAACACTGATGTGGGGGATGAGGAGGGAGGGGCGCGGAGGGGGCTTGTGAGCACCGCAGATCATAGGCAAAGAATACTTATTCTATGTCTATGCCGCGGAGCATGTCGGGGCGAAATTCTCACAAGAACTTCAAATAAATGCCCCCTCAGATATCAAAACACATTTGGGGAAATTGATGACGAGAGACTAATTTGTATTCTAGAAATATTGATGATTGAAAAAAAAATTGGTCTCCAGAAAAAAAGGGCACTTTTTCTCAACCAGGGCACAAGGGCTGGTGCTTGAGCACCAGTTGGGGTCTATCTGTGCACGTGCCTGGTCATATGAATACTGTTCATGGTTAACTTAATTAAATGTGAATAGGAGATCGGTCACGAAAATGCTAACGTTAGCTTTCGTTGGCTACCAAAGCAGATCCTAATACCTTCCATACAACGACAAGGATCTTTGAAACAGGTGGAACGAAGTGTGGAGTGAAAACCACTGACTTTGATTGTGCGTTTTACAATTACTTTATTAACAACTCCAAATATAGGACTTCTTACTTGTGCCATTTCTCGGTCTCTGATCCATGACTGTTGCATACACCGTTTCACTCAACTTTCCCAGCAAGCTAGCGCTGATCAGTAAGGGATGCAATGTGTTGATTGGCGCTTTAGAAAATCTGCCAAAAGCGCTGATTGGCTCTTTAGAAAGGAAGTAAAGACACTGCCAAAAAGATTTTGTAATTCGTAACAGAAAGCCGTAACTCGTACTTGAAATCCGTAGCCATAATGCGTAACTGAAATCCGTAACTGAAATCCATATCTGCAGATAGATTTTGAAAGCGAAGATAGTTTTTGAAAGTGTAGATAGCTTTTGAAAGTGTAGATACATTTCGTATTTGAAATCCGTATCTGTAGATAGGTTTTGAAAGTGTAGATGGTTTCACAGATACAAAATCTATATTACAGATACAAAATCTATTAGAGATTACAAAATATTTATGGCATTGATCTGATTCCATACAGAGGAGCATTCTGATCTCAATCCTGCAAATGGGCTTAAGGGTCCAAGTACACAAAAACAGATCGTTTGGAACAAAGGAGGGCCTTGTCTTGGAGGAAACATTTGATTCATGAGTCGGCTGAAGGGATATAAGTCTACCACAGGCCATGATGACATAAGAGATAAAATATATGTACTGTACATGTAGGCAGCTCCACTTTCCAGGGGAGATCTGCAGCACCACACTGAGGCCAGATGTGGTGCTGTGGGCCAAGACGGAGAGATCTGCGCTGCTTGTGGAGCTGACGGTGCCATGGGAGGAGGGGATTGAGGGAGCCCATGAAAGAAAGAGGGCAAAGTACTCTGACCTGGGGCCTCATTTATAAAACGTTGCGTAGAAACCATCCTACATTTTGTCTAAGACATTTCCTGAAATGAGCGTAAGTGAGATCCACAGTAAACAGACGTACACACAAAAAACACGTGTACGCCAATCCTTCTGTTATAAATCACAAATGGTAGTGAAATTGTGCGCAACTGAATCTCCGCCCCCAAAACGCCCCTATTTAATCTAATCAGCATATTATTAATGCACAAACAGAGCGCATCCTCAATGCACAAACTCTCTGTGACATTGGCAAGCAAGAAAGAAACATGTAAACAGAAGAATTAAAGTGAGGCTGACATCGACGTTCTGCTGATGGAAGAGCAGATGCGGGCCAAAACATCGTTAGAAAACCTGTCTGGTGGCGTAATGGCAAAAGCAAAGTATGTGACATGTAGAAGGCACGTCTCCGAAGCACCAGCGGCCGCAACTGTCGCACGAGCAGCACCAGAAGGTGCATCTGCGGCAGCAGCACCTGCTGCTCCAGCATCGGAGTCTCGCCGGCCATCGCCACCTTCCCTTAGGCATGCCTTTGCTGTGCTCCACTACCAACCGCGCACGGGCATGTGCTGTATTAAAGTGGTCTTCCTAGGCTGTTTGAGTGTGCGCAATCTGGATGAAAATACATTGGAACCCTGTTTTACGCAGGAAATCCTCTTACACATTTTGCTGTACCTGCAGCACTGTATGGAAATCTAATAAATTACGGGCATATAAAGTGATAATACTGCGAAGAACATCGGGCAAAATTCTGCTAAATGAATTCCAATTTCTCATCGGAACGTTCCTGTAGCCAGGAATCCAAGAACAGACAAAACCTGAACGTGTATGGCCTGGTTGCATCTGGTGCGCCTCTGTAGACGAGAGGCTATTTGGGCACAACGCTCTCGACAAGCTGTAGGCCTACCTGCTTATCAGCCATACATCATCCTGTGTCAAAAGGTGTGCGCGATCACGAAAAAACCCTTTCTCTCCTTATTGCGCAGTTGGCAATATCCTCTAACAACGCCAATGCAGCTATATCTCCTAATGAAAACTAAGACACTATTAGACTTTCTATAGGCTATAGATTGAGCGAAATGTTTTACACTTGTGAAATTAAAACGGAATACCTATTAGACGTGAATCTCATTCATGTGTGAATTGTTCTAATAGTTTAATTGATTTTATTGAGCGAAAGATTAGCCCTAATGGTGACGGTGGTGCACGATGATGATAATGAAACTGCGTGTCGGCGCTTTGAGTTCTAAATTCGTGCAGTACTCCAGTATTGCCACAAGGAAATGTACTTACACGAACTAAAACCAGACGTAGAGATACGTCCTTTTCTACGTCTAAGACGGTTTTTATAAATCTGTACTTAGAGTGAATTTGATCGCACGCACAGTGTAAGATCAATTCTGTGCGTAAGTACGTTTTATAAATGAGGCCCCTGGTTGCAGAGTGCAGGGAGAGCGGGTGTAGTACACAACTCTTTCCAGTGGAGGTTGGCACGAGGGGGTTTGCGGGAAGCTCAATGACTCGCCTACTGAAAGAACTAAGGCTGAGAGGCAAGGAGCTACACAAAGCCACCAGAGAGCTGTCTGAGGAAGCAGAGAAGGCAAGTTTTTGGCTTTGGTTAAGGAGGCGGAACAAGGCATGGGGAGCGAGCAACTCCTGAGGTGGGCTAGCTGCAAGGGGTGACTGGGAGACGTCCTTGTTCACTGCCCCGCCTCCAGAAGATGTTTCGGGATAAGGGGCGAAACATCTGTGAATGGTGGTCTCCGGCTGATGACCCCGCAGCTAGCACAATGGGCACCGGTGGAGGTGCGGCAGGCCTTGGGCCTAGCAGGTGTTACCACCTACCTGTTCACGCAAATTGCAAATAGTCATCCAACAATACACCTGACATGGTGCTCAGATGAATTCAAAAACGTGAGATGTTATTACATTTTATTATTCAACTATCTGAATCAACAAGCTGCACGGCACACTGAACAACTATACTGACTGGCTGACCTAGCAGCTACAGTCTCTCCCTCATCATCTTCTCCTGTTCTCCCAGTCCTGGTTTAAAAATGTAAGTCCTAAAGCTCTGGTAACCAAGAAGACAGTTATGGAGCACCGAACAGGTATTTTTACTGCCGCACATTATCAGATACAGTACATTTGAGGCTAAACTGTGGAAACAACCTCACAGTGCCATTTTGTATTGAATAACTAATTTGCATGGATAAGACAACACAATTTGGTTCAACTAAATCTGTTGTGCAGCCAGTATTGAATATGCACTTGATGACGACCACACCTCAAAATAATGTTTTGTTCCAAATTTTCAAATTCCCAATGCCATTGGATCAGATTGCCAAATTAACATTCTCAAACCCCACATTTTACCCCATTAGACACGCCCCTGCTTCTAGGTGAATAGGCTGATCCTTGTCTAGTAGTGTCAATGTCAGGAAGCATATATTGTGTGCAAATATTTTAATTGTTCCACTGACACAAAACTCTGCATATTGATGCTGATTCTGAAACATTTAGTTGGTTAAAGTCTAATGTGCTTCTATGCTTAGTGTCCTTAAATCAACCATATTCAGCTGGTCTCTCTGAAGGGAGACCTACGGCATGTAACCGATGGCAGTTCCCACATTCATGAGACAAGTGGCCCTGGCAAATACATTTAATTTTTTATTTTTTTACCATAAGTGAAGGCTGGCGCCCCTTCAGTACATTTCTTATTCTTACCTGCTAATTGAACCAATATCAAGTTTGCATACTGTAGGTACAAATGCATGACTGTTTGAGCCTTTTATCTCTACTTGCTTCCTATGTTGTTAAAAGCAGTAGGTGGTCAAATGTGTAAAGCACACACAAAAGAGGAAGCGAACCCTTCAGAATGTCCCTGTCTCCAACTGTTGAAAGCATTATTCAACAGTCTTCTGTAAATGTAAATTTTCTGCTAAATGCTCAAAAATAATTATTGTGTTCATAGTGAGGCCTGTGTGTGTGCATGTGTTGTGTTCATAGTGAGGCCTGTGTGTGTGCATGTGTTGTGTTCATAGTGAGGCCTGTGTGTGTGCATGTGTTGTGTTCATAGTGAGGCCTGTGTGTGTGCATGTGTTGTGTTCATAGTGAGGCCTGTGTGTGTGCATGTGTTGTGTTCATAGTGAGGCCTGTGTGTGTGCATGCGTTGTGTTCATAGTGAGGCCTGTGTGTGTGCATGCGTTGTGTTCATAGTGAGGCCTGTGTGTGTGCATGTGTTGTGTTCATAGTGAGGTCTGTGTGTGTGCATGTGTTGTGTTCATAGTGAGGCCTGTGTGTGTGCATGTGTTGTGTTCATAGTGAGGCCTGTGTTTGTGCATGTATTGTGTTCATAGTGAGGCCTGTGTGTGCATGTATTGTGTTCATAGTGAGACCTGTGTGTGTGAATGTATTGTGACCTGAAGCTGAAGTACAGACTAGCATGTCAGCTGTGCTTCATGGTTTTGGAAGACCTGTGGACATAGTCATAAACTAAAAGGGTGCAAACGCCATTGTGGGGGGGGGGGGGGGGGGGGGAGAATCACCAATGATGATTTTCTTGTTGTTTTGGAGTTGACAGTAAAGCTGACGACTACTGTGCTGACACTTGTTTATATGGAAATAGAAGATGTAGTCATCAGAAAAAAGGTTTTCATGACATGGAAAACTAAGTAGTTCACTTTATCATGGCTTAGAAATATAATATTAGTTACCCATGCAAAAACAGAAGCAGAAATTCCTACACTGTCATCAGTTGAACAGTGCAGTACAGGGTGCCTGAGAGCATCAGAAAATGTGTGTGTGAGACTAGGGCGGACCTTCAGTCACTCCTTTAATGGGTTTCTAGGATGATCTTCCAAAAACAGCAACGGGCAGGGTTCAAACAGGCAGACAAAAAAGACAGGCAAAAGGCTAGGTGCACACAGTCAAAATGGTTAGACAATATGACAAACTGGGACTAACAGACCATGGTGTAACTACACTGTAAAACATTTCAAGTCGGTTTAACTTGCAAATGTAAGTTCACCTGCTGCCTTAAAATTGCATGTTGACTCAACTTGAGGTTTGCCTTTGTTTCAACTCAGAAATTAAAGTTCAAAAAGTTGATTGTACTATAATGTTCTAGTTGTCTTAATATTGTTTTTTAAGTCGTCAAAGTTGATTTGACTTCTAATCATTTGCCATCTTAACTTGATGCTGCGAGTTCAAACAAAGATTATCACTTGTAAGATTCATGATCAAGCAGCTGCTGTGACCACCAGCAGAATATCCAAAACGGTTATCTTATCATGGTCACAAAGGAATAGTCCCCACACTGGTATTGCTCAGACACCTGGGGTCAGGAAGCAAACTGAGGTGTGAGTGACTGCAATTAATCAAAGTATGGGAATGGGGGAGGCCATTGAGAACCATCTCAGACAGAGAAACCAGATTATCATATACCACAACAAAAGGTTGCCAGACCTGTTTGCATTACAAGCCTAGCTCATTTACATTAGAGGCCTAGGAGTGGTCTTAAAACAGTATATATGCCTAGAATTGTGAATGCTGGTGATTCAGTGCTACCATGCTGAATCCGGAGTAAGGCTGCTTCGTCACTGCACATTACTGGAATAAAGATTGCTGCATCGGAAACAAAGAAACCTCATTCATTTCTTACACACTACAACAACTTCAGTCAGCTAGTTGAACGAACACACATTTCTGCATTATTGTAACTCACGGTTTCAAGTTGATATAACTGAACTACGTTCATACGACTTTCCATTTCAAGTTAAGAGAATTTACATTCATTTTTTTCCCAACTTTATATTTACATTGTAAAGAAAATGGATTGTTTTAATTATATGTCAAAGTTAATGCCTCAAAAAGGTTTTGCACACTTTTGTGACCAAACGTTTGTTTATTTCCAATACACACACAAAAAACACATGAGTTATGATGATCTGCACAAAAAGGCGAAGTGTTTTACAGCTGGTGCAGAGATACTCCAGTTCCTTCCTTCACTCATGCAGAAATACAAGATACTCATACACACCTCATATACACACACACACACACACACACACACACACACACACACACATGTGATGATGATCTGCACAACAACAACAAAAAGGCAAAATGTTTCACAGCAGAGGAAACAAAATATGAGAAACTCACTCACATGTGTGATGATCTGCACAAAAAAGCAAGATGTTTTACAGCTGGTGCAGAGGAAACAGAAAATATGAGATACTCCTTCACTCACTCACGCAGAAATACGAGATACTCACTCACACACACACACACCACACACACACACGTGTGATCTGCACACAAAAAAAAAAGCAAAATGTTTCACAGCAGAGGAAACAAAATATGAGAAACATCACTCAAACATTCATATGTGTGATGATCCACACAAAGTACCATCATGGGCATTGGCTTCATTTGCTGCCCTCAAGCTGGAACTCAACGTCGTGAGAGAAATCCGGAACAACAAATGGATCAGGCCATTCTGTTGAATCCCCACTGCTTGCACCAGGGCTTGCAGTCTGGGAACCAAGGCTTGCAGTATCTAATGTCGAGTCAGAACCTACCGGTAGTTCAGAAAACGTGAACAAAACTTTTAGTGTGGCTCGTTCGCTTGGTAAGTCCTTGATGTCTGTCAAATTGCAGAGTTCATTCCCAAAGTCTGGGTCCTCAAACTGTAAAAGGAAGTTCCCTCGGAGGCCCAGATTGTTGCGCAGTATCAAACATAGTTCATCGACTGATAGGGGGACATCCTGTAGGGTGACGCGTCTGATTTCCTGAGGTGAGACAATGACTCGGAGAAGCATCGTTGATGAGGGGCCAGTAACTGAAACACAGTGAACAAATATACAAATACAACCGTTAAAATGTGATTACATGTGGTCCAAAGATTGAGTGTGCATTAAAAACCAACGACAACCCTACCCAGTCAAACATTACCTTAATGTAACATGAATGTCCTTGGAGAGATGAGCAGCTTTCCTTCAACAGGGTATGCAGCAAGGGGGATGTAGTCATTCAGATCGTCAGGATCAACGACCACAATGGCTGCCAGGTCTCTTCGGTCGAGCTGGTAACACCTGAGATGCTCCAGGAAGGTCACTGAAAAGTTCCGAAATGAATGATATGCAGCCATCCACTACACAGATCTCCAATAGTCTCCCAAAATCTGGCAGTCCATATGTGTGTCCAACTGAGAGCACCATTCCTTTAGAATATTTTGTCCCCTTTAAATAAGCAAAGAAGGTGAGTGTAACAGAGTCCATGACGTTGTTTATAATGTTGTAATATTCTTCCTTGACCATTGGAGGAGAACGAACAAAACTTACATTTCCACCGCATGAGCTGGACACGCTTGTTTTTAGTTGGCTTCTCTGAACAGAAAAAAACACTAAAATGAATTCTAAAATGAAACACCTCGCGGCCATTATCCTTATAAACCTCTAATATTCTTCCTCTCCCATTGGAAAAGAACGTACAAAACTTACATTTCCACCGCATGAACTGGACACGCTTGTTTTTTGAAGCTTCTGTGAACAGAAAAAAACGATAAAATGAAGAACACCTCGTGGCCATTATCCTTATAAACCTGTGATATTCTTCCTCTCCCATTGGAAAAGGACGTACAAAACTTACATTTCCACCGCATAAACTGGACACGCTTATTTCGTTTCTGTGAACAGAAAAAAACACACACTAGAATTGAACACCTCGCGGCCATTATCCCTGGTGGACGTAACTTTAGCTTACTAACAGCACTGAAGGCTGGTGGGTGTCAAGCGAAAAACCTCAGCAGCACATCATGAAATAAAAAAAGGAACATTGCGGTCTGGGTCAAATGTAAGCACTACACCAATTAGTTATACAATAAACATTTCAGACGTGTTAACAAAAGCGTGACCGAATTATGCCTGGACTGGTGGACTTTATTTTAGTTAACTAGCTAGCTAGCTCAGTCATGTGCGTTTTGAAGGGTGAGGGGTGTCAAGCACAAACCCTCGGCGGCACATGGAATAAAAAAGGAATATTGCGGTCACGTTTAAACACTACACCAATTACAGTAGTTAAACATTTAACATTTCAGACGTTTTAGCAAAAGCGTGACCCAATTACCTGGTCCACCATGAGCTTGTTTTAGCTTCAAGGCCACACATTTAGCTTTTCCAGGCTATTAAAAGCACAACCTACAAAGTTAGCCTACCATTATCACGTTACTTCACCTAAGGTTAAAAAAACAGTTAATTAAATATTGTTAAACTCACCTGTCGCTGTATGTCCGCAAGAGAAAAAATGATTCTCACCACTCTTCACGGTCTTCCTCCTCAAATCCTTCTGCTTTAGATAATGACAGTTGGCTTCGCAATCCAGTCTCCTCGTTTCAGACAACGTTGATTGTATAGCTCCGCCATGTTAAGAGGCATAGTCTTGTTTCGCCAGTGGAAGTAGTCCTGCCTTAACCCTAGTTTACTGCTAAATGTTTACATGTTGGTTGAAATTCGATATACGGCTTATCTGCGATGTATACATTTTATGCACATGCTTCAATCTTGCCTTGGTTTAAAGAAGACAGTGAAACTCAAAAGACACTGCAATTATATATTTTTTTCAGTAGCCCCTAGAGATGCACGGATGGGCTATTATTTCATCCGCAACCGCATCACAAAACGCATGATCCGTCCGCTATCCATCCGCACCAATTTTTTTGACCAATTTTCAAAACCGCACCCGCCCGCCATCAGCCTGTTGTTTTTAGGTATAGGCGCTAGAAAGTTCTTGCCTGTTCTTGAAAGGAGACTGATCCAATGCCGCAAAGATATTTAAAGGATAAAGCCCCTAGTATGAAAGCCTATTGACTATGTTGTAGCCTATCCCCAGAATATTATCAGTGAAGTGACGTCTGTCTCCGATCGATGCTCAGGGAGAAACTTTAAAATAGCAAGCACATCGGCAAACCTGACCTTACCATAGGCTAGTAGGCCTACACTTTTTTATCATTGTAATAAAACGCAATTTGGTACACCATTTTAATATGGTAAAATAGCCTTGTTTTTAGTTTAGAAGGAAACGCCGAGTCTGTTAGCCTAATTCCGAAATTTCACCGCATTGTAGGCTTTATACTGTAACAACCCCAACACTTGCCTGCTTGCCTTGCAAATCAAAGTTTTCCGACTATTTTTCTTACCTTCTTTCTTAGCTGGTGATGTTACTGAGCTAGAAGTTCTGAACATCTCGCGCTGCCAATGCCCAATGTCACTTCTGAGTCAAATCACTCCATCATCTCTTTGAAATTCCTTATTCCACGAGTGGTAGGCTACAATGACTGGCTGTTTTAAAATATAACTAATAGCCTAACGAAACAAAATAACCCAGGCAGTTTCATCTACGACACGGTAAGGCTTCTTCCAATACTGACAGCTGACTCATAGCTTGCAGGTTTGCGGCGTTGCAAAGAGACGCGACATGATAGGCATCGTCACTTAATTTGAACTTTTTTGCTTCCTTTGTTTGCTTTGTATGCATACACGGAACTAGGCCAATTTACTGCCTGATGAAAATGTGATTATTTAAAAATGTGCTTGGATGTAGGTAACGACATTTAACAATGTGTAGATATTTTGAATTTCGTTGGGTAAACCGCCACCCGCCCGAATTTAATTAAAATATTAATTTTTGTCACGTCACCCGCCCGATCCGCGGTTTAACCGCGGAGTCCGCGGGTGCAACCGCCAACCGCGCATCTCTAGTAGCCCCCATCCCCCCATTCCCGCCTTTTTCTTCTCTTTTTTTCAACTGATAACTTACAAACCTAAATTGAATCAATTTGATAAAAGTCTCAAATATTCAACACAATTAATTACTGCAAGTTTTACTTTCTTAAACTCGTACATAGGGATGAGAACCGATAAGATTTTAACGATTCCGGTTCCTTATCGATTCCTGCTTATCGAACCGATTCCTTATCGATTCTCTTAACGATTCTTATAATTGGGTAAGGGGTGAAAAAAGAGCACAAACGGGTTTTTTACATTAATGTTCTTTTATATAAATTTCTAGAATGTTTACATACACATTTAAATAAAACTTACATAACTTAAATAAAATGTGTTCTGTTTAATATAAACGTTCATAAAAATAACAATGCTCCTTCCTTTTGTAAAAGGGTATATTATTAACTGAGCTGCCAAAAAAATGTAACTAGCAGTGGCAAAGACTATTTACAATTTTTGTGCAGAAAAATTTGCATGTCTGCCTTCTCTGGGAGGATACGCGATCGCTCAGGGCTAATTGTGTCTCCAGCCTGACTGTATATTTTCTTGTAGGTTGCTTGGTTGTATTGCTAATAGCGAACTATTATGCTTAACGCTTCTAATAGCAATGTAGAGTCCACTACAAACACAATAACGTACTGAAACATACTTACTTGTATCATGTACAAACTAGGCACTCAGTATATTTAACACTTAGCTATTGCTGCCACTGAATTGGCTACGAGAAACTTATCAATATCGAACTGTCAAACTGAGGGAGCTGCACGCGTTATTATTAACGGAGTCTTTTGTACAGCCTAACCCTACCCTAGAACCAACAGAGGGGAGGCAAGCACTGCCCCTGCCTCTAGCCAACAGCTGAAAATAGAAGATTCTACAGTTAAGCTAGCCTAGTTAAGTTATATATAATATATGACAATGTCCAACCACCCATTCTGTTAAGCAATGCAATGCTAAGTTTAGTTATGGTTAACACGAAAACGCAAACGTTTGCTGACAACACACGAGTAACACCGTTATGACTTATGATAAAACATTTTGAGGAGTTTACCTTGGCAAGTTAGGGATGAAGCGCCGACGTTAGTTGAGCTGCTGCTGGCATCGAAAACATGACATTCTTGTAATTTTATACCATGTGTGCTCAAGTGCTTATTCATGGTAGATGTAGGCTACTTCCTCCCTTTGAGGAAATACATTTTTTACAGAGGTTACAAGTGACCGTGTTTGCATCCGTTCCGGTGAAATAAAGCCACACTTTAGATCGCTTCTGTCGAGTTGCCATTTCTGCTGCGGTCTGATTATTATTAAGAGTTCGCGCATGCGCAAACGGCACATAGACCCGTTAACAGACCAGCCCTCTGTTCCGTTTTCCCTACCTACCGTACCTACCATCCTTAGTGTGAGTATGTAGGGTGTTCCGTTTTCCGATTTCCCATTTCCGCGTCGAAAAGAAGTATACCCAAAGGACCCGTATCTGTACTCATAACGGTCAAAACGCTGAGTGTGGAAGCAGGGTACACTGTCCATTCTCAACGGCCGCCATCTTGTCAACGTAGCGGAAGAGGCGGACCCAGGCAGAGCCGCTCAGCTCGAAAAAGACGAACGCGGGGCTTGTCGCGATCGTAATTTCCGGTAAGTGCACCAGGAATTTTAGATTTGGAACAGCACTCACCTGCTGAGAATCTGCGTACCTAGTGAGTGTGTACTGTGTACTGCGTATAAGTATAGGTACGGTAGGTACGGTAGGTAGGGAAAACGGAACACAGCGCCGGTTATGAATTTGGCTGACGATTCCAAAGATTCGGCTCATTGGGAACCGGTTCTAAACAAGACCCGGTTCTCGGTTCCTATCCCTACTCGTACAGTTGAGTTCAAAATCCCAAACTTGTTAAAGCTCATTGTGTCAAAGAGAGGTGGTAAGTGGACATAACTAAATGGAGCTGTAATGTTTTACAGTGTAGGCTGAGTGAAAAACAGTTACAATAAAAACACACTTAACTCAAAAATAGTATTGTACCCATAGTGAGGATGTATAATGTTGAAGGAGGAATGTGGGGGGCATATTAACTAGAACTTTCACTGTTAAGAAGAGCCCACCTAACTGTTCCTCTTTTAATTCCTCATAAACATACTGTGGCGCCATTAGTACACATGAGTATCAGCTCAGACTGACATTCCATGGAGCCTGGCTCTTTGGCATTACAGTCAGAGTCAGGCGCGGTTTTTGCATAGAGGCATAGCTAGGCAACCGCCTTAGGCCCCATCCAACTCTAGGGCCCCACTCTGACCGGGGCTGCACATTTTCCATAGGCCTACCGCTGGTAATTGGGGCCCTTTGGACAGTAATTCACAGATAAATGGTAATTTTCATAAATAGTGAATTTTGTATGTTTAAATTGGAAACAAGAACAACACAATACATTACAAAGAAATACAGATTCCATGCACACCCTCTCTTTCGCGTTAAAATGGAATATTCCATCCATGCATGCCATGTGCGCTAGACGAGTTCCAAAACATTCGCTACATTCGCTACGGCGCACTCAGAACGCATTGTGATTGAGCAGTGCCGCGCACATAATATGCACATAATATGCGCAGTGGGTGCCTCCGCGAACGTGCTCCTTGTGAATGACGGAAGCGAGGTGAAATTAAGTGAAGTGGTTTTGACTCGTGAGCAAAGCCGTGTGAACTTTTCGAATTGGCAACAACATGAAGCGCCACTATCCAAGTGGCGCTGCAAAAAAAAAAAAAGAAGGAAGAGGCCCATCAAAAAACAGACGCCCTTCCGAAATTGACCACCTTTTTTAGCGTGAAAACACCGGTCACCACACCACCGGACCCGAATGTTTTGGTGGAGGAGGAGGAGGTGCCGCTGGATCAGGCTGTTGATTCAACAGGAGGAGAAGGAGAGGAGCCTAGCGCATCATGCTCGTACACATGTACACTGATGACAACAGGAAAGATGATGCAAATCCCTCTCATACACATGCATTCTCTATCTCTTTCTCTCTCTCTCTCACAGACGCACACACACACACACACACACACACACAGAGGGACACTCTTCATCACTCACTCAGACCCCTCTCACATACTCATTCTCTTTCTCTCACTCATGCACAAACTTCCTCATCCTCTCTCTCTCTCTCATATTTTCACTCTGTTTTGTTGTGATTGATAATTATTCTTTACCATTAAGTTCTGTAACAATTCTATGTAAAAATGACTGATTGACTCACACAAATGCTCTCTCACACTGCTTTACTTGTTTACATTAATTTATATTTTGGCATTCAGAAGTATATTTTATTTAAAGATATGTTAATTGGTTGCACATATAAAAAGAACAAGCAGCACTGAAAGCTTCAATTTCCTTTTTAAACTACTTTTGTTAAATACATATTTTGCATTTTGACATACAGTGGTGTGATATCTGAAAACTTATTTCTCACATATGAATGTTGAGGGCCCCCTAGCTAAATTCGCCTTAGGCCCCCACATTGCTAAGTCCGCCACTGGTCAGAGTGCAGGTTTGGCACCCTGTAGACCCGGGTTCAAGTCAGGTGAAGTGTCTACTCTCTCCCTTCACTACAAATGGTGTCAGAATTGGGATGGCTTGCCGCGAGGTATGCCCGTTAAGTGTACGAATGACCCCCTTTAGGTTGACGTCTGTGTAAGGGATGGGTGAAAAACTTGTGTGTGTGGGGCGCCCTAAAATGGCAGAAGTACAGTTGGTTGATGTGTGAGGAAGGCCTGAAGTGCAAGAGTGTGCTTCCCGAGGGGGGCAGTGTGACGGAGTGCAGGCGCACATACAATGTTACAAATCTCTCTTTCACATACACATACATTTTTACATCTGTCTTTCAGCTCATAAGGGTTCTTCATATTATGGAACAAATGAAGTAAGAAAGATATTATTTACAGATGAAATGGGTTTGGCCTTCACCCCTCCTTCTCCCATTCACTCCCACCAGTTGGTCTTTGGTGGACAGGCTCTCCACCCACAAGCCTACAACCATCAACTGCCATCTGGTGTGTGATGAAAGCTTGTAGTTGGGAGGCTAGGGATCATTTCATGCCTGTAAGACTGAATGTATATCACTAGGAAACTGATCTGCCGTTACTCCTAAGCTTGTCTGTGCAGGTTCTGGGAAATGAAAGTACATGATGAGGCCTGTCTAGTGATCTTGTGATCCCTAAGGGATAAGTGAATACACAATCCATGTACACACATAGTGCACAGTCCTAAGGTCCAGTTAACAAAATAACACAAAACTTTTGACAAAAAATACTTGTATACCAGTAGCTTTAAAGCAACGGTATGCAACCACTTGTTGCTTTGTTGTATCTGCGTAAGTACAACACATTTTGATATCATATCAAATGGAGTAATGGGCATGGGAAGGAGGACACTTTTCATTCCCACTAACAAGCCATGCTTTACACTGTGTACTTCTGTGTCTGAGATGGAGCACCCAACGGAATTTAAAGAAAAGCTTTCACAGCACAGCACTGCCAACTAGATCACCAGTTAGCATGCTAGCAAGCTTTCATTAGTGCTGGTGTTTTCACAGGTTTTGACAAGGTAGTAAGCTTACTCGTTTTCAATTTAAACTTCGCACTGCTGCTTTAAGTAGTTCAAGAGACAAGTACACCCCTGCCTCTCTACCAGAAACCTGACCCTTTATTAGTGTGCTTGCATCGAATCAGGTCTCGCTCGTTCGAGGTACAGAAGCCGTTCAAACACCAAAACGTCCGGCCGGATCCGGTGCAACCTGCTATATCTTTTCGTGGCGGTTCTCCTTGCCACTCCTTTTTTATTCCTCTTTTTCATCACCTTTTTCTCTCATAGACTAACATGGGGGAATCTTGAGCCATTGTGACGTCACCCACTCTAGGACAAGAGACTTTATTTCTGTAACACGGCGGTGGCATCAAAATAAATAAATGACTAGCTGGGCTGAGAGTTTCAACCTCCTCTTACACAGACAGTAAGAGACAGGGTTAACACAACACACACAGCCATGGAAATGTAAAAAGCAAGTGGAAGTATACAAGACAGCTTGATCAACAACTCATTCGCAAACACCATTGCAACAATATGCAAAGCAACTAGCCTAGCCCCATAGTAAAACAATAAAAGCAGCTAGCTAGCCTAAGCTAAGCTATTAGCATACATGCTAGCGGGAGCTAACATGCAACTGGCACACAGATTAAATGTCTGTGCGATTATTTCAACTGCCATACTGGAGATTTCGGTTCACTACCCCAAGTTTTCGCAAGGTACATTCCAGTATGTTTCAGACAATAAAACCAACCGACACCAAAGAATTTTAAATTTTGTACACATTCTGTTCCAAAGACAACCATAGGCCTACTCATGAGCTGCCTGTATTCCAGACAAAGGTTTGCCTTTGCAAGAAGTAGGCAATCTATCTGGCCAAAAATCGACAATTTTAACAATCCCAACCATCATTGATCCAAATACACCTCTAGGCTATACGTCAATTAAAAACAGCTGTGTAGACCACAGTGATTTTTCAATGTAATTCACATATGATCGCGTTTACATACCTGTTTTCCGTATGAACAAGCCACCGCATTAATTCCCATATTGTTGCAGAGATGTTTCCTTTTACCTAGATCATAATTTCTTACGAAGTGTATCAACACTTAGCTCAGTAAGTCAGTATAACGAAACTCTGGAACTATTATCACCATGACAGCTGAAATGTTTGTGCATAGTAAATATGCAAGTTCCATCATACATCTGATTTCCACCATAGAGAGACAATAAATATATTTACATTTGAAGCACAGACAAGATTTATTGCAGCCGCAACACACACAATTAAAACAAGCAGATTAAAACTCAGCAAATACCGCACAATTCAGGTGCACTCATGGATTAACACGACCTTTGGAGGTAAATTACACATACACAATAAGACAAATGTCACTTGGAGCCTATTTTAAGACTTCTCCAAGCTAAATGTAACACACTAGACCCTTTCACAATAAACAAGCAAACATAAACAGAACAACAAAGACACCGTCATATGTCTAGATGTCAGTGGAGCCAAAATATAATGGTTGAGCTTGGTTGCCATGTCTGATCTTTTGTGTGATGTTATGGCTGCAACGTCAAAGGTCATGGCCGCAACAGAGCAAGCACACTCTCGCAGTTCGTTCACGAAACGCATTCTAGTTTACATCTGTTATTCTGAGTCAGAGACATCATCTAGAACAATGTGAACATATTTAGAAACAAACTACATGTTTCAACAGACAACTGGCACTTATCAGTATCAGGGTTTAAAGCAATGTTGTGTGAAAGACCATGTTAAGAAATGGACTACGTTGTCAAGCTCAGACCATTCAACAAAATGTGAAGTACTCCATCACTAGCAGCTGTCAGGAGGGCAGAAAATGTGTGTGAGTGTCTCATACGGACAACTGCATGCTATACTTGTGAGGGAATTCAAACCAACATCTCGTTTTTTTTAAGTTGAGACATGAAGCTGAAACAGAAGATGAAGATGAAACAGACAGACAACTGCCTGGGTTTGAAGCACATCATCTGTAAAATTGCAACACACTACAATTACTCTAGTAATGCAGAAATCTACAAGTACCCCACCCTTAATTATATCCTCTCCGCCTCTTCTCTTGAATTCGCTGTACCACATAATGTGGGACAAACCTGGGACATTCTTTTATAAGTTATTTTCACACCAACAAAGAATGCCTCTGGGGCTACGTGACCACATTACTAAAACAGATATGTACACATACAAGACTGTGATCAAGAAACATGACCTGTTTTGGCAACAGTGCTACGTTATTTCTGTAAATATGTGTCCACTCCACCAAGTCAAATACATGTCAAAGTTGTCAGTTAGGCCACAGAAACCAATATGGTACCAGCACAATGCAATGTTATGCAAATGTTAACCCTTTTAACAGCCATCCTAAAAATCTGTCACTGAAAATGTTTTAAATAACCCTGTCAGGTCTATTAATGTCAGATACTAAAAAAAACAATGTCACATGGTTTGTCACAGCATAATATGTTAAAGCCAGGCTATTGCTGATAATTGTAATGTGCTATAACACACACACACACACACTCACACACTCACACAAAAGCATGTTCTATTAGCATACAGCAAGAAAGCTCTCCTCTCCCACACAATTATAATTCCAAATACATGCTAACTAAAAGTGTAGTAATAGTAGTAGCAGCCAGTCCATACACCCTCCCCCAACAGACTTAAACACACGCACACACACACATGCACACCAAATACCTCCCCCAAGACACAAACACACGCACACAGTCGGTTTAAGCTATTTGGCTTTTTATCTGCACCTGCTTCCTATGTTGATAACACAAGGGAGCAGGTGTAAAGGTGTGTAAAGGTTAGATGTGAACTTGCCCTCTTTCTCTTACATTAAGACAACAGTGGGGTATGTGCCACAGCAGAAATTCTACTCAAGATTAAGTTATCAAGTTATTCATTCTTTAAGCCAGTGGCGGTTTTAGACTCGGGCCACCCGGGTGGTGGACCGGGGCGGCACTTTTTCAGGTCACGTGAGGGGCGGCACGACCAAGTAAATAAATAAATAATAATCTGGGCCGCGAAGCGGTTTTCTATTATCTATCATATCACTGTGTGGGGAATTGGCGAATTGGCGCCCCCTGCGGCTGCAGGCGCTCCTGCTATCGCCCCTGCTTGCTTGCTTGCCATATCTATGAAAAAGTGGAAGGGGAGGGAGCGCGGGGGAAAAGTTAACCTCTGGGACTCCCAACTGGAACAGACAAGTGGGGGGGCGGGGGGATCCACTGTAGGCTATAGAGCAGTACTCTAATACAATTAGTGGGCGCAAGTCACTTACACCTCGACTTTCTTGCAAAAAACGCACATTCATAATATTATAATTACAGGCCTATAATTCCTGCACGTTTTTAGTTTTTCTGAATTGTGTGAAATGGCTTATACAAATAGGGAATAGGCCTACTGAACGATTATGTGTCACCAAGGGCAAGGTGAATTGGTTTAGTCTTAACTTCTGTACGAGTGAAAGTTTTGGTGGATGGAGAATGTGTTGATTGTCGAGTGCAAAATAATCACAGAGATGGATAGGAAAAGGCAAAAATCCGTCAGGTGCCCAATTTCAGAAAAAAAAGAAAAGAAGAAGAGGAGAAACGAGCAAAACATAAAGGTATGCCGCTCTCTCTGTTTGATTACGGTAGCCTATCCATGAAGTGATGAAGGGCTCAAGTTAATTGGTGTTAGGCTATAACTCTTACATTTGTTAGCTATTCTGCTGCTTATGATTATACAACAATAAATCGGTTTTAACTCAACAAACACGAGATCTAATTTCGCGATAAGACTGTGCTTTGCAACAAAACTGTTACTCGTTCAGTTTTAGGTTCATCATTGACGTTGGACCAATAAGCCAACGGAATGTTCATATCTTCTCTAGGCAGTTTCAAAGACGGAACATTTGCCATTTGCTTTCGTGACAAAGTATAGTTTACCAGTAATAAGTTGAAGTGTGGCATGCATAGAATTTTAGGCAGTAACCAAGAAGCTAATTGTTCCTCCCTGATAGACGTTAATATAGCATTTAATGACAGATACTTAGCATGTAGGCAGTAAGGGCATGTTTATTCCCATTTATTCCCTTAAGTGTGTTATTTAAACTTCTCTCTGAAGGATTTGTGCAATTGTGCAAATGTTATCTTTAATTTATTTAGTTATAATATAAATATATATATATATATATATATATATATATATATATATATATATATATATATTTAAAATAAAATACAAATCGGGGGGGCTCGGGAGGGTGTCTCGCCTGGGGCGTATTTCCATGTAGAACCGCCACTGCTTTAAGCAAACTAGTGGAAACGTCATTAAAAAAAGTGTCTGGAGGGGAGTCATGGGAAAAGGGAAGACAAGATTAGCACAACCTTGGGAATGTAAAGGAGTGCAGCCTCAAAACACCAGTATCTGCTTATCCTGTGACTCAATCCATGCTTGCTTTAAAAGCATTATGAAAACAGACTGTGTTTACATACAAAATAGTAAGGGTGTCACATCAGGGGGGTATTTGTGTATGTGGTTTAGTGACAAACCTGGACAAGTTAACTCTGAGTAAGTGGTACAAAGGCATAGGGCTCCTCTATTAGGGGGTTTACTACCTATTATGATTTAACCAGGTTTGTCACTAAACCACTTACTTGGAATACCTTCAAAGTAGCCTTCACTGGGGCTGAACACAGCAAAACATGGCAAACAGTCAAAACAGCAAACACTTAAACAGAAGCGAGCTGCGCAGCCGAGACGGCCATTCCTTGCATTCTTTTTGAAATATTTGATTTTGAATACCTGTTTTTTCAACTTTATATTCTTATCTTTAAAAGCTGGTTGCACACCATTTCGAGGAATCATGTCATTCAACCTGGAAACTGTGGCATAACAGTGCACACCATTTAAAGATTGAACAGTGTCCCTCTTTTTTTCTTATAATCTGATTCATGCTTCTAACTGATAAGGAATCAGGTGAGAGAGCGAGTGTAACAGGGATCCGTCACTACAGATGAGTCTGTGCTCTGACTGCCACACCATCGACCCCGTCTCTTTGGTGTTGCAGTCTGAGTGCAGGTTTGATACCCTGTGGGGTTGGGTGACTGCTCTCTGCCTTTGCTACAGCGAGGCAAGGCCCTTAAGAACTGATACTTTGAAATGCTACAAAAACATAAACATACAGCGGCCTATCAAGCAAGCTGTAGATAAACGGTATGGATACGAAACTAAAGTTGACTTCATGGACTTAGTATATGAAATATACATGTTTGAAAGGCTATTTATTTCCAAAAATGCAAATATAGGCAGAATAAAGCTACCAAACAATACAATGTCAGAGTCAGGAATTGAACTTGGGCCACTGGATTACTTGTTCAGTGAGGATATAAATGAGTAGAGTAGGACCCACGTGCAGAAAAGCAAAAATCATTCTCTTTTATTTCTTCAAAAAATAAGGAATACAGCTTACAGAAGATTAAGGCATAATCAAAAAGTCAGAGTAATGGTAAAGCTAAGAGGATTTGAATAAAAAAACAGAGAGCAACTTGAGGGAAAAAACTCCCAGAAACATTAAGCATCACTGAAGCCCCGCCTGTAAGTCAATACTTTCTTTACTACGTATAAAATATAGAATTTGTTCTCGAAAACAGAATCAAAACGAAAGCCACATTTTCTTAAACATCCACAGCAACCCATGCAGAAAACCCACCGCAAAAAGTCTGATTTGAGAAACAAATCCGATTTGCCTGCAGCGTTGGATTGTGCAGGGTCAGGGGCCACTCTTGGATGGACTGGTCTAAACAGAAATAACACACGGACAGCGGAACACTGATTATCGTACACTTCAATATTAATTTTGTAATACATTGAGATGGTGTGGATGTAAGGCGCTTCACCTGCATGGTGTTGCACGTGGCGTGTGGCAAGGCTATTATCTTTGGATGTCACGTTACTTCTTCAAGACTAATGCTCGATTTGTCTAAAGCAACTGCCTTTCTATTAGGCCTACTATGATTATTTAAATGATTAAATTCATTAATTTCATATATAACCATTATTAGTAGCCTATATTATTATACATAAATTATTAATTTCGTTTTAATGAGGCAATAGCTGTTAATGGGAGGGGCTACGATTTTGTCAGTTGAAAGTTGACCAATAGGGAAGAATCTCTTTCCCCAATCACAAGACGGTTACATTTTAAATCATGGTCATTTTCAACCAATGGCTGCATTGTGTGTGAGGCTACAGTCAATATGCTAATAGGAGCCTTTCACACCTCTGTCAGCGGGAGGTGAGAATTAACACATCACCCCCCTCTCCCCTCTTGGTCTGTATTCGGGAAATTCCGTGAATTTGCGGCAGACGGAAATTTCGGGGGAATGTCCGATATCAACCAGGAATGCATATCATTCGCGGCAGTATCACAGCGTTTACGGGCCCGATAATCTTGCTTTTCGTGCAGTGACTCCTTGCATCTTTCTGCGTCAAGTGGGAAGACTTTTCCGACGAGCCTTCTTGTGATTCTTTTAGAGATTGTGCTGTGTGCTAGGAAGACACACAAACAACTTGCTTTTCATTGATCTACAAAAATGGAAAGTCTTTTGACTCCCAACAGTGAATCAGGTTGGTAAACAGGTAGCAAGATGTTTTATAAGCTGTGTAATGGGGGCACTATTGAGTCCTGATAAGAGGAGCTTGAGAAGGAGGAATTTTATACTGAATTTTCCTGACTATTATTTGTTCCCTTATAATGTCTGCTTGAAATGGCATCCCTACTTCATACAAATTTTAAAGGGCTAGTAATGCTCGCACCACAACCGAGTGGCCTTCAGTTTTACGAGACATGAGGTAATGTTTCATAAACCGCGGTTAATACACGGGTGCAGTCAATACACGGGTGGGATCAATACAAAGGTTTTGCTTTTCAAAATGACATTCAATACGATAATGCGTTTTATTTATGGTGTAGTTGTCAAGTCAGAGTCCGGACCTGCACCAGCCACGCCCACCTCCGCGCTCTCTCGCTGACACTCACCGGTGTACTGATAACTCACACCTGCACTCTCACTCACTTGCATCGCATTAAGCATTCATATATAAAATATAGAATTTGTTCTCGAAAACAGAATCAAAACGAAAGCCACATTTTCTTAAACATCCACAGCAACCCATGCAGAAAACCCACCGCAAAAAGTCTGATTTGAGAAACAAATCCGATTTGCCTGCAGCGTTGGATTGTGCAGGGTCAGGGGCCACTCTTGGATGGACTGGTCTAAACAGAAATAACACACGGACAGCGGAACACTGATTATCGTACACTTCAATATTAATTTTGTAATACATTGAGATGGTGTGGATGTAAGGCGCTTCACCTGCATGGTGTTGCACGTGGCGTGTGGCAAGGCTATTATCTTTGGATGTCACGTTACTTCTTCAAGACTAATGCTCGATTTGTCTAAAGCAACTGCCTTTCTATTAGGCCTAATATGATTATTTAAATGATTAAATTCATTAATTTCATATATAACCATTATTAGTAGCCTATATTATTATACATAAATTATTAATTTCGTTTTAATGAGGCAATAGCTGTTAATGGGAGGGGCTACGATTTTGTCAGTTGAAAGTTGACCAATAGGGAAGAATCTCTTTCCCCAATCACAAGACGGTTACATTTTAAATCATGGTCATTTTCAACCAATGGCTGCATTGTGTGTGAGGCTACAGTCAATATGCTAATAGGAGCCTTTCACACCTCTGTCAGCGGGAGGTGAGAATTAACACATCACCCCCCTCTCCCCTCTTGGTCTGTATTCGGGAAATTCCGTGAATTTGCGGCAGACGGAAATTTCGGGGGAATGTCCGATATCAACCAGGAATGCATATCATTCGCGGCAGTATCACAGCGTTTACGGGCCCGATAATCTTGCTTTTCGTGCAGTGACTCCTTGCATCTTTCTGCGTCAAGTGGGAAGACTTTTCCGACGAGCCTTCTTGTGATTCTTTTAGAGATTGTGCTGTGTGCTAGGAAGACACACAAACAACTTGCTTTTCATTGATCTACAAAAATGGAAAGTCTTTTGACTCCCAACAGTGAATCAGGTTGGTAAACAGGTAGCAAGATGTTTTATAAGCTGTGTAATGGGGGCACTATTGAGTCCTGATAAGAGGAGCTTGAGAAGGAGGAATTTTATACTGAATTTTCCTGACTATTATTTGTTCCCTTATAATGTCTGCTTGAAATGGCATCCCTACTTCATACAAATTTTAAAGGGCTAGTAATGCTCGCACCACAACCGAGTGGCCTTCAGTTTTACGAGACATGAGGTAATGTTTCATAAACCGCGGTTAATACACGGGTGCAGTCAATACACGGGTGGGATCAATACAAAGGTTTTGCTTTTCAAAATGACATTCAATACGATAATGCGTTTTATTTATGGTGTAGTTGTCAAGTCAGAGTCCGGACCTGCACCAGCCACGCCCACCTCCGCGCTCTCTCGCTGACACTCACCGGTGTACTGATAACTCACACCTGCACTCTCACTCACTTGCATCGCATTAAGCATTCATATATAAAATATAGAATTTGTTCTCGAAAACAGAATCAAAACGAAAGCCACATTTTCTTAAACATCCACAGCAACCCATGCAGAAAACCCACCGCAAAAAGTCTGATTTGAGAAACAAATCCGATTTGCCTGCAGCGTTGGATTGTGCAGGGTCAGGGGCCACTCTTGGATGGACTGGTCTAAACAGAAATAACACACGGACAGCGGAACACTGATTATCGTACACTTCAATATTAATTTTGTAATACATTGAGATGGTGTGGATGTAAGGCGCTTCACCTGCATGGTGTTGCACGTGGCGTGTGGCAAGGCTATTATCTTTGGATGTCACGTTACTTCTTCAAGACTAATGCTCGATTTGTCTAAAGCAACTGCCTTTCTATTAGGCCTAATATGATTATTTAAATGATTAAATTCATTAATTTCATATATAACCATTATTAGTAGCCTATATTATTATACATAAATTATTAATTTCGTTTTAATGAGGCAATAGCTGTTAATGGGAGGGGCTACGATTTTGTCAGTTGAAAGTTGACCAATAGGGAAGAATTTGCCCTTTTGAAACCAGAGCAGTCATTGCTGCAGGCTGGGCAAATACATGAATTCACTCTAAATGGCAGCACACATTATACATTATATCTGTTTATCTCCCTCTGGAACGAAATAATGTTTTCTGATTGGCTGATGGGGTGTACAGTAAGTTCGTGGAACCGCACACCTTGGACGTAGTCCCAGTAGAAAAGTTAAATCGCCGTTCCATATCAATGCTCTTGAATGGTTACCATTGACAACCAACGTAACGTTTATTTTTTGACAGCTAGGATAATTTGAACCAAGATGGCGGCGTGTTGGGAGAAGTTAGTGGGCAATGTTTTATGTCAATTAAGCTATCTACATGACTTTTTATATGTCTAAATTGACTCGTTAGTTGTTTGTGTTCTACACGAATGTTGCAGAGTATTGTAATTCTTAACTGAACGTCTCAAATATTATTTGTAGGCGGCTGCTAGCGCTTAGAAAAAAAACCCATTGAAACAGATGGTAGCTCACACGGCTAACTAGCCGGCTCGATTGTGAGCCTTCGACCAAAATTACTAAACTTGACCTCCCTGTTGCTCTGTCCAACTTCACCATCAACGGAAACGTGGAGTTCAACTGTAAATAGTAAAACCTTATGAACAATCCCTGTGTCTGGTGTCCGTTTACAGTACTTTACAGAGGTGAGCTCATGAGTGTCACTTTGCAGCAACACCCGGGGAAACTAAAGGTCCAGTTCCACGCACTACTTTCTCACTACTTTCTCTAACGGGAGCACTAGGCTTCAAATCAAGAATTCATGAGGTTATTTTGCATATTAAATGTCCTAAAGATAAAGTAAATTCTAAATAATAATAACAATAATAATAAAAACATTTTTGGATGTTGTAAACGGGAGATAAGCGGGATAACGGCTTCCGAGCTGTGCAGTTCTACGAAGTTAATGGACTCCGCTCCGCGTCGTGGTGTTCTTTGCCCCGCAGCGTCCATTAACTTTGTAGAACTGCACAGCTCGTCGGCCGTTATCCCTTACTTATTACACGGCTCTTCTTAATGCTGTAGAATGCTCCATTCACTTAAATGGGGCTTCCCAACATTCTGCGGTCAGTTATTAACCGATAGCTGACCGTTGCTATGCAATAATGACCGCTGTCAAGGAAAGTGGCCTTTTTGCCTCTGATTCACGTCTTTCGTAGCACTCTGCAAGTAGTCCGGTAACTTGTCAATGGAGTTTCAGCGGACGGTTGAGCAGCTGTGTTCTAAAGAATGTTTGTTAAATGTTTGAAGTTCAACGTCTTTGACGAACTATTTCTCTGCTTTCTCCGCTTTTTAATACTAATGGTAACAAATAAATTGTAAAGAAAACACACTGTGTGAAGTAATTTTTTCGTGTTAGCAAGTAGCCGTATAATAAGCGGGATAATGTATAGAACGCCGGTCATTGTCTGGAAAAAAAGCCCCTTCAGGGTGAAGCAACACCCCTCCGCTTCGCGTCAGGTTGCTGTTCGCCCTGTCGGGGCTTATTTTCCCGACAATGACCTGCGTTCTATACATTATCCCTTACAGAATTTTATGATCAACCAGTTAAGTGAAAGAATCACTTCAAAATCATCATTTTTAGTTATCCTTGAATAAATAGAAATGACACTGGACTGCAGGGCAGCAAAAGGGAACACAACTCTGTGACCACATTCTGTTGATAAAGATAAAGCTAAAAAGAGAAAAGTAGCTCACCACACATTTCAGCGCAGATCTGTTGAAAATGTAGAGAAAAATAAATGTTTTAGCTTGAATATGATCACAGAACCCTTTCACCCTTTCATACAGTTTGTTTTTATAGGAAATATATTTTACCTGAAATAGAATAGGCAAACTGCAAGTATACATAGGCACATGATGAATGGAATCAAGAAATAATTATGTCCTGTAATGACAGAAGTCACAATTTTCACAACTTTTAAAAAAATATATATAAATATATATTTTTGAATACAGTACAGTTCAGTAAACAAAATTCATGATACAATGGTTAAAAAATCAAAAATCAAAAATCAGCAAACAAGAAAACAACTTAAATTGAACAAAATACTCACTAGAAGTTGTTATGACATACACTTGAAATGAACCTGTTGCTGACCCATAGATGTTTGAGACTTCACAATCATAAAGGCCATTCATGTCGGATGTCAATCTTTGAAAGTAGAGTTTGTCACCATCTGCTCTACCTCCATCATTGGAGAGAGGACGTCCATTCCTGTGAAGGAACAGAAGAGACACCAGCAGTGTTTTGTTTGTGATGACATTATCACTGATCTAATTTGACTATTGACAAACTATGTTGCTGGGTTAACTGTTTAACGTTCACATTAGCTCTCCTCTGATCTCTGTACTTTCCTGTCATTTCCACTAGTAAACCAACTGTTTATGTTGTGTTGTGTATAGAGGCTAATTGTTGACATGTTACTTGAGAAAGTTAAGAATGATTGCCATGTACAAACACCCCTCCAACAAACTGTACCTTCTCCATGTATAATTTACTGGTCTTGGATTGACATCAGCTTGACAACGAAACACTAGAGATTGACTCTTTGAGGAGGGACTCTCGAGTGTCACATTAGCTGACTGAGGTGGGTCTGTAAGAGAAATTCAGTTGTTAACAGAATAAGTTGAGAATCTCCTTGTGCTGGTGTTTAGGGGGCCTAGCACAATGGCCCGACCTTAAGGTCACATGGGGAGAGAAAAAATGATTTTAGTGCATAATTAAAGATGACCTTTCAAACCTTTCTGTGATGTACTATCATGACAACAAAAACAACAAAACTTATTGAAAAGGCAGTAAAGATATGTTTTTTTCATACACATGTGATATTCTACCACTCTGTTGAAGAACAGTTCAAACAGAGTTGTCAAGGACTGGTAATGTTTCAAAGGGCTTTCCTCTGAGCACTGAGCATCACATTGTATTGTAACTTCAAATTAAACTTGCTTTATTTGGTATTGGTACAATTTCACCAGAAAAACAAGGGCCTGATGTACTAACAGGATTGCGCCCATTTCAGGCGTAAAATAGTGGGTGTAAACATAAAACGGTATTTACAAAGGAGGCGCATTTGAGTAGAACCGCAGATTACTAAACAATGGGTGTGTGCCGCAAATAGGTGGGAGGAGAGGCGTTAAGTGCGCCTTATTATGTGTTCCGTGGTATTTACTAAAACTGCCTGGCGAGATTGCGTCTCAAATTTGCGGGATAATTATGCGCCTCATAAAAGCACGTCTTAACCAGGAAGCGCGTTTTGATTGAGTCTGAAAACTTCGATATGGCTGCAGTTATTAGAGCAAGGCGAAGACACAGAAAAAGACAACGCGCAGAAATATTTTTTTCAACACGACTAACACTTTTCCAATTTCCAAATTGTAAAGCCAGAGCAGCTTATTCATTTCACCTTCCATGTTTATTTTGAAGTTATAACCAAAATAAGTGCCAAGGCAACCAAACGTCTGAACTTCAGTTTCCCCTGCCCTGTCCAGTTTTCAAATGTATCCGGCCGAGAGCAGCGTTTTAGAAAAGCATAGTTTTCAGTGTTGGAATACACCGTTTTAAAGTAAGGGGTGTTGTGTATTCCTACCAGACTATTAAACGGGATGCTATGGGCAGTTAACCTGGCTATTAACTATCCTAGCTATCTCTAGCTTAGGGAACCATCTTAACAGTTTGCAGTTGCCTGTGTGTGATAAACTCATGTTAATATGTGTAAATATGAACTTGTGAACATAAACTTGTTAATATGAAGCTGCACAGGCACACTGAGGGGTAGCTATAGCAACCCAGAAACTCAATGTTCATCGAAAAGTTTAATTTCCCAAAATCAGCTCACCAATAAAGGACAGTCATGAACTTAAAGTGATCACAACTTTTAATGTGGACGGGAGGGCTAAACGGGAAAATATTTATGAGATTCTATATTTACCCGGGTTAGTTTGCTGTAACCTCATCAACCAAAAGCTCTAATTCTAATTTGAACTCATCATCCATGGTGGCAGGAAAATGCAGGCTATGTCTACCCTATTTTAGCGGGGCGCTATTAACACTAACGGGCGGGGTTAGGCGCTAATGACAAGACGACGTTCTTGTTTGATAAATAGGATGCAAAACACCGTGCGGTATTTAGCGCTTTGGCAAAGGCGCAGATTAAGCTGCGGTCGCAATGTTAGTAAATCAGGCCCTAAGTGTTAAGTTTCAGCTCAATCACACCATTTGGTGTGATGGCCTTTTGACCTTCATCTTGACCTTCAAATTGTCCCTGTGGGAAGTGTGAGATGACCTTTCATGAGTTGTAGGCTGGCATGTTGTGTACCAAATTAGAAATTTAAGGGACACAGTGTATATCACACAAAATATATCATTTTCTGAAACCCAGCATCAGCCCTCAATACCTGGCCAGTGGAACTGTTTTAAGTGTCAGTTTGGTAGCATTAATGTGACCATGAACTGGAGTCGCAAAATAGAGGCCTGCACTCAGGGGTACCACAGGACTAGCTCAAAATAATGCAGTACAGAATCTAATTATGATTGTGAAGTGCAGGTGGAAAGAAATGTGTGCAAGATATAAATGTAATTTTAAGGTATGTTTTTTGTTCTTAAAGTGCAGAATATTATATGTATTTGTATGAGAACAGCAAGTTTAAGTGAAATTGGAGAGGAACAGTTTAGTCCATTGAGTGATCTGAAAACATAGAGCTGGAACACAATAGCTACAGCACTGCTACTCACAATGGAGGTTGATAAAGTAAGGAAACGTCCGCTGTCCTTCCAGCGTTGGGTGACTGACCAAACACAGGACCTCCTTGTTGTGGAGGTCTCTGGAGGGCACACCCATGAGACTGCAGGAGACATTCATAGATCCGTCTGGGTTCTCAGTAGAGTTTGTTACTAATCTCACAGATATTCTAAGGGAACTGGCATTCCAGAACACCTCAGCAGGAGGAAGACCGTCATCAGCTCTGCAGGTTGCAAGAGTTGCCTCACTTGTGCCAACCAAAGGTCTTATGGTGGGGAAGTTTATCTCAGGTCGAGCTAAAGGGATTAGAAAAAAAAGGTTTAAGGTTAAAGGTAAAGGTTATATGTAAAATGACATGCAAGATAAGTAGCACAAGTAGTATTTTTGATGTGCTACTCTAAAACTGAATTTGATTCAAACTCTGCCATCAGATACAGTTCATTTAAAGAAATTGATATCTTTTCATATCTATACAAAAAGATATTTACTAACTTTTTTTAATTAACTTTATTTATTTGACACCATTTGGAGCCTAAGGTACTTTTTAAAGGCTACAGGTTTATTATAAATGTACATTATTCATAAGCTGGATTACTGTTAAGCATATCCCACAGTAATTTTTAAGCCCTCTGTTTTCTGAATGAAAGAGTATATATGCCGTAATAGGCGAAACCTACATGTCATTTTACATACCTTGTCATTTAATGGAAATTTTCATGTAATGTAATAATATAAACATTTAAATAAGCCTCCAATGATAACAGGATGAAGGAAAATAATGCACACATATCTTAAAACACCTGAGTCCGTTATTTTATCTGTGGCTGTTTATAAACACTTTCAGAAAACTTTTATTTTGTATTTATTAGCCCATTTATTAAACACTATAATGCACTATAAACACTATAATGCATTTCCTCAGTCATCATGTCCACCTCCGTGGAAATAATGAGGGTGTCAACCATCCACTGCAAACAAGGAACACGGTTCTGTGAGATCTTCCTCAGTTAGGGCTCAAATACACATAAGCGTTTTTGTAAAAACGGGACGCGAGCAAATGCATTGATTCAATGCATTTGCTCGAAAAGTGCGCCGTACCATAGGAATCAATGCATTTGCTCGCGTCCTGTTTTTACAAAAACGCTTATGTGTATTTCAGCCCTTAGACTATCTTTTAAACCCCAGCCAGTAGTCCTGATACCCCCAACCCCATGAATACAGGCCTCTAAAACATTTGCTCATGGCTGGATTCTCTAATTAACAACTTCTCCCGTGAAACAACTAAATTAAATCCCATTAATTTGATTTACCATTACAAAATGTAAATAAATATACCTGTGTCCAAATATTATGATTACATTTTTTTTCACGTCGATTGCTAGGCATGACAAAAGATTGAAGATATAATCTGCATAATTATAGCATCAACAACATATCCAGTCGGATATGTAATTTTTGTTAATGCCATTTCCTTTGATGTATATTCATGTATAATAGTGGTCGGCCGAATAATCGTGCCAAACCCGTCATTTTGAGTTAATCGGCTGATGCCTACGCTCACGAGGCCGATTATCAAAATATGTCTGCAGACATGAAAACTGGATTGATGAACCTCTCCTCTCTTCTCAAGTTAACATTCTGCGATCGTAAGCGATTGATTTGATAGTTATAAGAAACTCAACGTGAGTTACAAAAGGATGTATTTGCTAATGGGCTAGATTCGATTCAATAAGTGGGCTTATGAAAACAGTAGTCCAAAAGCTAGCCTTAACGTTTTCAGTTTACCAACAAAGTTATGGCAAACCAAAGGTTATGGGCTTCTAGCTAACATAATGTTTCTGCACTTGTGTGCGTGTCTTTCTCCCTCTGCATATGCGTGTGTGTGTCCGTGTTTGTCTTTGTTTCAATACAGTAAGCTAACTTGGGGTCTTATCAGTCGTCTGCGATTGAAAAAGCACTTGTTAATTTTAATAATATTGCTGTCACAGATGTGTGTTGCGACTTACTTTAAGACCTGTCCTGCAGCGATAATTTTATGTTTTATGTACTTTTTTATCAACTGTACAAACAACTCTTTAATTGATAGAGATTATTTCCAAACACTGTTAATGACTTAAGAATATAATAATCAAGTGACTTGTTTGAATATATTCCTGTGAATTATGTGCTTATGAAAGCAGGAGCATGGCTTTTCTCTCTGTGTGTGTAACTAGAATATTAGGTGCCACTAAGTCTGCATATGAACAAGAGCATGTTTAGACCAGAGGAGATAAGAAAGGAAGTGTGCTTCTTCCGACCTTGTGCAAAACTGCCATCCTTGCAAGACAGGGAGCCTCGGACGTGAGAAATCCACCACGTGATCATCCCTGCTCAAAGCTAAACTTCTGACTATATAAACTTTGTGCGAAGGGTTTATCATGGCCTTCACTGTCAGCCTCGGCTGGGAGGGGAGCCCAATTGCAATTGTTGTTGTTTGTCTGTCTAATAAATATACTTTCATGCAGCTCCGGAGTCCTGAGGTAACTAGGGTGATTTTTCACCTATCATAATTGTGACGATGTGATCGTCCCTACAGGTGAATATGCTCTCTGGCTGCCACGCCATTGAGCCGGGCTCTTTGGTGTGGCGGTCAGAGCGCATGTTTGGCACCCCGTTGACCCGGGTTCGAGTCCGGGTGGGGTGACCACGTTCTCCCTTCCCTTCGCTAGCCGCTACAAATGGTGTCAGCAGTGGGATGCCCTGCTGTGAGGTCATTGGAAGCGCAACCAGGACCATTGTGTGAGGAACCCCCAGTAATGTTGACCCCATGTGAAGGACCCCATGGTTGGGTGAAGCATGTGTGTGGGGTGCTCTGGATGGGAGAAGCATGATTGGTGTATGCATGATGAATGCCTGTGTGTGTGAAGTGTGGTTGCACTTCCCGAAGGTGAGGGTAGTGTGACGATGTGATCGTCCCTACAGGTGAATATGCTCTCTGGCTGCCATGCCATTGAGCCGGGCTCTTTGGTGTGGTGGTCAGAGCGCATGTTTGGCACCCCGTTGACCCGGGTTCGAGTCCGGGTGGGGTGACCACGTTCTCCCTTCGCTACAATAATGTTTTAGGGAATGAGATCACTGGCAGCAATGTTGACTTTCTCTCGTCTAACCATAAGTTGTGTTATTGGGTGGTACTGTAAGATAATTTCAGTTCAGTATAGGTTTATTAGGAAGAATAGGTACAATCTTTAAAATGTGTTGTTCAGAAACCAAAGTCCTTGAGTGGAAAAGCAGGCCTGTAAAGGTCAGGTCACTGCAACAGTAGCTTTTAGCTGCCCAGGACAGGAGAGAATGTGGCCTATGATACATTGTAGGACTCGAGGGAGATAAAATGTTCAGCTAGTCCCTGAGAAAGAGAGGTGCAGGGGTTTCACACAATATATGTGACATTAATGTCTTATTTCTGAGAACAACAGATAAACCATGTTATAGATCCCATGACCACCTGTTGACCACGAGGGGCCCATGAAATTACATCAGTAAAGATAGACTATAAGAACTGGATTTTCTGTGAAGCACTCCAGACTCCGGAGATCTCTTTTTGTGTTGAATTGATGAAATTGGTCTTGTTGACTGTATTTGTGCTGCAACTTATAAAGTAAAGCTCTACCTTGTTACAACAAAACTTCGTACTGGCTTATTTTCCAAGTCCTAAACCATCTAGCCGAGAATACAAGATTTTCTCTAACAGTACGCCAACTGTTTGAAGACAGTAAACATTTGTACATACAGTAGTTGTTTTATTTTTAACACAAATACTCGTTTAGTTTTTTTGATTACTTGGTGACATTTATTTAAAATAATAAGTAGAGTTCAGATATACATAAGTAAACAGAGACAATGCAGACAATACCGGTGTTAAATAAATGTTAATTTCAAGTTAAAATTGTTGTATTTTATCAGATACCCCCCAACATGATATCAGCATTATATATCGGCCCTGTTCTCTTAATATTGGCATCGGCCATTGAAAAATCCATATCAGTCGACCACTAATGTGCTAAATAGCAGTCGTAAATCGGCTCCATTGGAGTGCACCCATGTTCTATAGGGCTGAATTTGTGAGAAATCGTCGGTGATTGTGTTCACATCCATTCTACAGACATCCTCGGATTTAAATAATTAGAATGTCAATAAAAATTAAGTTTCACATTTATAGTCATAATTCTACGATGCATTGTGATGTCCTAAAATAAATAGTGGATGAATAAATAAGGACTAAACTCAATCGCGTGGATATAGCCATAGTGGAATAGAACCAGGGCTTTGAACCAGAATTTTTTCCCAATTGGTTCGTTCCAAACAGAAACAGTATTTTAACGTTTCCAGTTTTCGTTTAAACCCTAACATTGACGTTCCTGAACCGGTTAGAACAAAAAAATAAAGTTCCTGAACCGGTTAATAGCGTTCCATGTCAGCTGCGGTACATACAAATAAGTAGGCTGATCATTAGGACTTTAAAATTATCTTATATGTCTCTATCCTGTCATTAAACCTTAAAAAAGCACTATAGGCTACATTATGTAAGCGGCATAACTGTAATTCTGACATTTTGTTAGTATTATACATGAGTTAAGACAAGGAAAATGTATGCTATGTTGTTGGGCAAACAAAAACAAAACAGCATTTGGCCAAACCTCGTCAGGGCCTAATCAGTGCATTTTTGTCAACAGAGACAATACAAATATTACAAAACTACAATGGTATCTACAAAGCTACCATTGTGAATATTTAACTCATTAACACATGCCCAAAACCTTATCAGGGCCCAGAGGGAAATGAAAAAAGGATTCTGCCTATACTGCAACAGAATCAGTGGCGGTCTGTGCATTTCACGTCTAGGCCTTCAGCGATGTCCTACACGATGTTAAACTGAGTGAATCCACCTCTTAATACCATCACTATGACGCCATGGCTCTTGAACCATATATTTATACAGAAAGGCAGTATAAGTGAGAATTGCATCACCTTAACATAGTCGAGTACAACAGACTGTATTAATATTTCCGGAGCATTTCAAATCAATACACCCGTATTAACAATACATTAAGGGCCTGATTTACTAATATGCGAGCGCTTCTTAATCTGCGTTCGCAAATTAACGCACGGTGTTTTTGCGCATTTTACTTGGTATTTATCAAGCCAGATCTGCGCTGGGCAAACTGTGCTTACTCCGCCCTTTAAAGAGCCTGATTTACTAAGATTGATTTGCGAACGCATCTTTGCCAGGCGCACATTAACGCACGGTGATTCCCCGCATTTTCCGTGATATTTATCAAGCCAGATACGCGCTGGGCAATCATTATTTAGCGCACCGTTAAAAGACTGGAGAACTTGTCAGCAAGTTACTGCCACCATGGAGATTCGAGGAAGAAAAAACTAAGGTTCAGCGAATAGATAGCGAATAGATAGCGAGATAGATATATTGGTTCACGTTCGCTCAATCACTGAACCTGATTCAATGGGTTATATTGTTGTTTTGCCCGCCATCATCTACAGCGAGATGTTTAAAAGAACACGATTATAAATAATATGCTATTGGTGGCATTAATGCATAAACTGTCTATTATAACAATATATATGTGTACATGGCGAGATTAATACGTTCTACAAGGGACATGGGTTCACTACAATATATCCCCACTGAAACAAATACATTTACCAAGTAGACAGGCCTCTCCAAAATCACCGTTGCTCAATCATGGATAAATGGCACTATTCCGAAAGATAAAACTGTCATGGACAGACCACTTCCACGTAAGTAATGGTCATGTTGGCATCACATATGACCTGGACATTCATTGAATATGTGTGCTTTCTGTTTCGGTAAACGTGTTCGCGGATTGAAGGTGGGACTGTTTGCATGTGGGTGCGATCAATTTCTCCAATTACGTTCGGAAAGTTTAATTTCATATGAATATATGAATTATACGAGTTGAAACAAATATTTCTGTTCGCTGTCTCTGTCTATGTCTTTGCCTTGCTGCTGCCATATCAACGTTTTCAGACTCAGTGGAAATGCGCTTGGTTAAGACGTGCTTTTATGAGGCGGAGAATTAGCCTGCAAATCAGAGATGTGCGCTCGCCGGGCAGTTTAGTAAATACCACGCAGTTCATCATTAGGCGCACTCCTCCCATTAAATAGCGCTACACGCCTACGTTACCACCCACGTTTCCGAACCATCCCACCTGTTTGCAGGTACACACCCTCAAAGCGTTAATATGCGCTGCGCCAGCTTAGTAAATACCGTTTTTCGTTACGACCGCTATTTTACGCCAGAAAATGGGCGCAATCCTGTTAGTAAATCAGGCCCTAAGAGTAGTAAACTCTCAGTTATATGATCGCTTGGCTATTACTGTCACAACTTAAAAATAAAAGGCGATTTTCAGAGATTAGTCTACAAAGTTTTATTAAGTCCACCGAAAGTAGCCTATGTGAGCTTTAACAAGTTTGTCCACTAAACATCGCATTGTCCCACCTGCAAAGCAGTTTCATTAAACTTACCGGATTCTCACAATATCGAGTTTTTCTTGAAAGTTCCGTCTTGAAAATGGCGTTGTAATTGTATCAAAAACTGGAATTATCAAGTTGGTGTAAACTAGTTTATTTGAGTTGGTTAATGTAATTATATTTAGTCTTACCAATTGAAACAACTAGCATAATAAGCATTGAAACCGATGTACTTTTCGCATTAGCCAACTAAACTGAGCACTGAAGCACTGCGTCGGTCTGCCTCAGTATCCAATCACTTGATTAAGATTGAGTTCGAGAGACTGGTGGCTACAGCTTGTGCATAGATTTGATCCGATAAGGCTACTAGCTGGCGGTGTGCAGCAAGGTTCTCTATCTAAGTGAATCACCAATCATATTGCATTTGGGAATCTTGTGAAAGAACGAAAAAATAACGTTATTAACCGGTTACCATTATTTTAGGTAAACGATTCTGATCCGGAACATAATTTGTTTTAAAGTTTCTGGTTTCGTTTCTGTTCCTAGCAAAACATCAAACGTTTCTGGTTTTCGTTTTCGTCCCGTGAACCGGTTCAAAGCCTTGAATAGAACGGACACATCTATATTCTGCAACATACCATCACCTCTGCACAGGTGAAGTAAGGTCTGGGTTTACTGTACCATGTGCTGTTAGGTGCAGATTAAGTGAACTGCATTACCCAGAATAAACTAGGCATACGGGCTTTAGACGTGATGGTTACATGTTAAAAAGTTGCTCCAGTCAAGTTCGAGCAAAACCCACGCTGGCCGTGTGAGAGTAATATTTTAAAATGCACTACCAGGCATAACAGACTGTTGTTCACTTTCCGCTTAGACATGATTTTGATCAGTCTCAAGTTGCTTTCGCGTTGCCTTTGGATTCTGCACACGTTGCAATAGTTAAATGCCCTTATAAGAAGCCTTATAAGAAGCTGGCGGGCCGTTTATATGCAAATTCAGGTGTACGATAACATGCATTCAATTTAAGAATCAGTGGACAGCTAAGAAGACTTTGGCGGTTTAAGAAAACATTTTCAGGCGTTCATGAATCCAGCAGAGATCTTTGGTTGGTCTTTCGAAGTTCATAAGAAAAGGCTTAAGCAGACACTTAAGGAACATTTTCGAGAATGAGGCCAATTGTCTGCAATATGACAAGGTAAATACATTTAGTATAAATAATCCCGTTAATTCCCATAAATTCCCGTTAATTCCTGTATATTCCCCCAATTCCCATGGAAAGTTTCCAACTTTGAATATTCCCGGAATTTTGCAACCCTATCACTGCCTTCATTCAAGCACATAGAACCTCACTTATGGCACAAAACATTAAAAAGCACTTAATTTCTATAATGCTAAAATCCACTCTGAGCTCATGCCTGGAAAGTTTGTGTCCACTTTCCACCAGACCTGCTCGATCTACCCAGTCTCATTCATGGATGAGTGTAACCCTCCAAATGCAGCGCTCCAATCTCAGAGCAGCTGATAGATAGTGGCACAAATCTGCAGCACCAACCTTTTTTCAACAACGAGATCAATGGTGCAACTGACACTCGGAAACTATTCTCCACCTTCAAAATATGCTCTACCCTCCTGCTCCTCCCCGAGCTACCAAACTCACTGCTGATACCTTTACTTGCTTTTTCACAGAGAAAGTGGCAGCCATAGAGACCAACTGTCTACTCCCCCTAAGGGCACAACCATCAAAGGCTCATTGATTCCTTCCTTCCAGAGTTCCTGTCAAGGAACAATCTCCTCGATCCAAACCAGCCTGGATTCAAAATCAGTCACTCCATTGAAACAGCCCTCATGTCTATGACAGAGGCTTTAAAAACAGCTAGAGCAGCAGCTCAATCCTCGGCTCTCATCCTGCTTGACTTATCAGCTGCTTTTGACACAGTCAACCACCGAATTCTTCTGTCTATACTGTCAAGTATGGGCATTTCTGCCAGGGCACCATAGGCGGAGATCCAGGGGGGACGGGAGGGACTAGTCCCCATCTACCATAAAGTTGTCCCCCCCCCCCCCCCCCCAACAATCATTGGAAACAAAAACCATATATTTTTTTTAAATATAGAAATATCAACTAAAAGCACGACAACACAAGCGGTGCTAATTATAGACGTAAAACTATGTGTTTTTTAAGTGTTGAAAAATCATGTTCCCCTATTCCTCAAAGTGGTTGGGTTCACATGCTGTTTCCAACGGGCGGGGCCACCGGCAGCTCCGTTTTTCAGTTAATCAGCCCTGTACACGGTCAGGTTGTGAGACTATTTCCTCCTCTCTCCCCTGTCACTTTCGGTATGATACACGATATGTAAAGAGATTTAACTCAAATGCAGTTTTCTAAACTCCATTTACGAAGTTCCAATCGATATACACAAGTATACATACGTTTAATAATGGATTGACATGACAACTTGAATGTGCCGGTAATTAACACCGTTAAGATAGCTAGCTAGACAGTTAGGAGACTATCCTGTCAGGGGCAGGTTAATGCTAGTCAATAAATGTAGGTCTACATCTCAGTGCCTCTCCAGGTAAGTTACATTAACTGAAGGTAAATTAAGGTAATCTTTCCCTGCGGTGCATGAACAATGTTGGTATTGGATGTATTTATCTGCAATCGTGATGACAGTGAGATGAGGCTTCTCCCTCTTGCATTGTGATCTGTACATTTTCGCCTCAAATTTAAGCTTGTTCTCATCCAACTAGTTTTAAATTGTATACATATCCCTCAATTGCATAATGAAGGCCCTTTTGAAAGCTTCTAGACTTCAAGTCCTTTTTTCTCCAAAAGTTGTCCAGAGCGTCTTGGGATATAGTTTTGAGACTGATAGCTGCCACTGTAAACTCTAGTGAGCTCTGATAACTTGTCCGAGTTAGCAACAGTAAATAATGGGACAACTTCTCTTTGTCATTTACACCACCCTATCATCCGCTCACATGGTTTTTCCTATCACTGCTATACCGACGATACTCAACTGTAGCTGTCTTTCCCCGCTACTGGTGCAAACCTTTGTGAGTTCCCGCCTTGACTACTGCAATGCCCTCCTAACGGGCCTGCATGCGTGGTGAAACCACTACAGATTATTCACAACTCAATGGCGAGTCTGGTGTTCGACCAACCAAAGAGGGCACACGTCACCCAGCTACTCATTGAGCTCCACTGACTGCCTGTAGCTGATCGCATTAAATTCAAGTCATTTATGCTTGCTTACGGAGTGATTGCTGGTTCTGCTCCCACCTACTAAAATGCTCTTGTAAGGGTAAATATTACACCCAGGATCCTGCACTTGTCTAGTGAGCATCGTTTGGCACTACCGTCTGTGCAAGTACGGCAATCCAGACTATTCTTATTTGCGGTTCCACGTTGGTGGAACGAACTGCCTAACACTACCAGAGCAAGGGCGTCCCTTTCTACCTTATAGAAACTCTTGAAGACCCAACTCTTCAGAGAGCACTTCCTTTCCTAACTTGCACTTCGATTAGTACTTAACTTGCACTTACAGCAGTTGCATTCCTGCACTTCTTTTTTTCTATTTTTTATTTAAAGTATTATTTATTGTAATACTAGGTCTCTATTTCTCGTAGCTTCACTGTTCTCTCCCTAGTACGTCGCTTTGGACAAAAGCGTCTGCTAAATGACTAAATGTAATGTAAATGTAAATAATGATCAGACCAGGGGTGTTTCTAATTATAGAGAAGATCAGAGGTGAAGTCAAGTTTGCCTGGATCTTGTCTTTTCTTTTAAGGGAGATTTGTATTGGTAGCTTAGGAAAATCACATGCATTTATTTATTTATTTATTACAAGGATAGCCCCTTGAGATGCGCCATCTCACTTTCGAGGGGGTCCTAATGCAGTATAGTACAGTAACAGAAAATAAAAACAGAAATTGAGTACAAACCGTAGACACACACACATACACACTCACTCACTCACTCGCCGACATTGCTCTCCAAACTACCCCACCACCCAGCATTTACAACAAGACAACAAAAAACGAAAAGAGAAAACTTGTTTTTATGCCTGTAGCCTATATGTGTGTTCTGTTCCTATTGGCTTTGGCTGTTTCTTATGGTCATGTCAATAAAGCATCTCTATTTGACCTTTAGTTAACAGAGAGAAAGAGAGAGCGAGACCATCACTTGACATTACTTGGCTGTTAGGGTGCATCAAAATACACAGTTTCAGCATATTGATCTGTCTGTGTGCTCAAAGTGTTACCATCCATGCAAAAACAATAAATGCACAAATATATTTGCGATACGTGGTGTTTTAGAGGTGGAACAGCACATCAGCTTTTACCCATTGGGGGAGCCATGATAAAGCAGACAATTTTTTAATATAATTCTCTGGTGCCACTTTGGGCTTTGGTTTCAATTTTTGGTTTCAAGAAGAACTAGAATATGCATGTCCTGAAAAAAATGCAAAGATAGGCCCATTTTCATGTTTTTCACATGCTGTGTTCCACCTCTAAATCTCCATGAATTTTCCCAAAACTTTGCAAAAGTCATTTTTATGTGTGTCCGAAATGCAACCCCAGACAGCTTGATATGTTGAGATTAAATTTTTGCATTGCAATTTGATGCACCCTCCTGTCAGAACGTGGTCAGAACTACATGAATTTAACAACTACATGAAATTAACAAGCACATGAAACGAGACGATCTGACAAAGGCGCATTGACAGAGCAGGGTGTACATCGGAGGGGTAATACCAATCAGGATGGGGAATAGGTGAGGATTGAAAGAGACAGGATATTAACAGTAACAGGAAGCATAGCATAAACACAGATGGAACAAAATGGCCAACATAGGAAGTCTCAGCTGGAACTCTGACAATGGATATATAAAATGTAGGATTATTATTAGAACTGTCAGTTAAACACGTTATTACCGGCGTTAACGCAAACCCATTTTAACAACGTCAATTTTTTTTATCGTGAAATTAACTTTTTTTTTTTTTTATTACTTACATTTACGATCTTTTGTAGAAAAGATACAAATATCTATTGTATCTATTAGTAGAATAGATAACAATGTGCGATTAATCGTGATTCATTTTGAGTTAACTATGACAAATGCGATTTATCGCGGTTAAATATTTGAATCGTTTGACAGCACTAATTATTATTGAAACAATACAAAATGTAGGGCATCTACCTTTTGAACAGGACAAGGGTATGCACTATCCTAATTTTGTGTTTAAATACAACCGAAACCAGTGATCATCAGGGTCCAAGCAGCATCTCATAAAGTTTGAATTTTGATTGGCCGTTGGCGACCATTTTGTTGAGCAAGCTGAATTGAGTGAAATGGTGAGCATGATACGGCAAAATGGATGATAAAAAGCTTCTGAATGGAAAGTTTACTTTTAAAAGTTGTGTTGTGCAAAAGAAGTGAGCTTCATTGTTGTCTGAAAATGTCAACAGGCAGCTGACTGAAAGCAAATAAGTAGTAGGCTTACCTTTTATTGGTAACCTAACTGTTACGGTTCATTATTTGTGAAATAAGAGACCTGACCGCTGTGTTCCCAGCAAACTTGAAAAAAAGAAAATATTAAGTCATGGTTTAACTGCACTATTGTGTACCTGAAAAGTGCACTTTATAATTTAATTTTGTACCGCCCTGTTTGCTAATGTTGTTTTTCAATAAAATAAAACATTTGCATTAAGCAAGCCAATCCACTTCTCCATGTTGATAAGAGTATTACAAAAAAATGACCAATGCGATTACTCGTGATTAAATATTTTAATCGTTTGACAGCACTAATTATTATTGAAAACAATACAAAATGTTGAGCATCTACCTTTCGAACAGGACAGGGGTATGCACTATCCTAATTTTGTGTTTAAATAGCTATCATCTGCTATCATCAGGGTCCAAGCAACATTTCATAAAGTTTGAACTGTCACGTAGGCCATGTAGGCTGATGAATTTTGATTGGCAATTGGTGACCATTTTGTTGAGCAAGCTGAATGGAACTTCAAGCAGCATTCATAATAATCCAACAATCACTCATCACTAATCAACTTCCTTGAAAGCATCATTATGTTGTCAGGAAGAGCAATCATACCTTGGACTTTAAGCTGAATGGACTTGCTGACAGGACTGCCTCCGTACAACACAAAGTGGCATGAGTAATTCCCACTATCATTAATTCTTGCATCCTGTAGACAAATATTTCCGATGCCTTCTTCTATACTCCCAGTAAATTGAATGCGATCCTTGAGGCCATCTTCAGCAGTTATATGGTTATTTCTTGGGATTTTGACAATCTTCTTTTCTGGTTTCTTCAGTGTTGTTCTCATCCAGTCTACTTGAAGAACTGTGTCACCATCTCCAGTTAATTTACAAACTAGCTCAACAGTTTCTCCAGCAATGACTTCCTTATCATCACCAATAATGGTGATGGCTGTTGAAATAAAGTAAAGAAATTATATGCCAATCAAAAAGAGCAACAAAACTAAACTAAGAGCAAACTCGGTTTACACCCACGAAGACCCTGCAAGGCGCTAGACAATTATAATCACTCCCAAATAAAATGGTCACAGATATAACTGACAGTATTTACCTTGAGAAATTCTGACAAAACTCAACAGGAGTAATATGTATATTAGTAGCGGGGCCTTCTGGTCCTGTAGATAGGAGGGAAAAATGGTGCTGCTGATTTTTTTCATAGAGGTGTGTACAGTATATGCTTCTATGGTGCTAAATGGTTTGTTTAGACATGTATACTTTACATTTAGTCATTTAGCAGACACTTTTATCCAAAGCAAAATAGAAAGTAGAAAACAATCGGGCTACGAGCAATACAGACATACTGTTACAATAAATACTACTTTGCATAAGGAATGTACTGTAAAAGCGAGTTCAGTAAGCATTAGAGAAAAGATATGGAGAGGTAGAGAAAGGAAGATGTAGTGCAAGTTAGGAGAGTCGGGTCTTCCAGAGCTTCTCAAAGGCAGAGAGGGATGCCCCTGCTCTGGTAGTGCTAGGCAGCTTGTTTCACCAATGTGGAACTATGAACGAGAATAGTTTAGATCAGTGGTTCTCAACCGGGGGTACGCGTACCCCTGGGGGCAGAGATGGGCAAAAATACATCAAAATGTATTTTGATACAAAATACAAAATACCCCTCAAATAAATGTATCAAAATAAAATACTAAATACTGTTGCCAGAAAATGTAACAAAATACAATACATGTATTTTGTATTTTTAAAATACAGGAAATACTTTATTTTCTGAATTTTCAGTTTTCTCACAATTTGGTATAGCAGAACATTCAGGTTTGGGCTATTCAGTGGCGTAACGTAGTGCAGGTGCAGGCTATTATGACGGGCCCATGTCAGTGGTTCCCTATCCTTTTTTTCATGTTTGTAACCGCCGCCACAGGGCTCTCATTGCAATCTCTATGGCTTCCGAGAGGGCTATCCCCACGTGCTTTCGTCATACGTAAATGCCAGGTAAGGACTAGGACGCAATCTGGCACTCCGCGCCTGGGCGACACTCTCCACTTTGTGGATGGGGCGCACCTCACCTAGGACGCGGGTCTGGCACTCCGCGTCCGGGCAAGACGCTCCACTTTGTGAATGAGGCACGCCTCACCTAGGACGCGATCTGGCACTCCGCGCCGATGAGACTCTTTTTTTTAAATCTTAGCATACTATAAACGTTGTTGAGACTCTTACTAAAGATCTTACTCATTGTCACACAGACAAAACAATAAACGTAGCCTACTATAAACGTTGTTGAGACTTACTAAAGATCTTACTCATTGTCACAGAGACAAAACAATAAACGTAGCCTACTATAAACGTTGTTGAGATTTTTATTAAGTTTGAAAGTCGGTAACAAAACAGAGACAAACAGCTACATGTCAAGCAATGCAGGCATGCAAACTGGCCAGGGGTGAAAAAGGTGAGAAGGTTGCGTGAGAGGAAAAATTGCCGCTTCTTCACGCAGGGGTTAAGGCAAAAAAAAATCCTGAGCATGAACTTTTTTTTCTAGGCCTATGTGGGTGAGTGCGAGGGGGGGGGGGGGGGGGTCGTCCTGTGGCGAGGACACATTTACAGGGTCAAAAAAACAAACAATCAAACAAAAAAACATTTAGAAATGAATCATGGCAGATTATGGTGGGACTTTTGAAACTGCAATACTCCACCTCACTACAATATGGTACTAACACATGTCGCATTTACGATTTCTTTTTGATATCAAGTTTTGCTGCTAAGCTTTGTCCTTGGAAGATTTCAAGATGACCTACAACCACAAGGTGACATGTTATAAGGGTATGTGAAATTCAGTCAGTGAAAGAAGATTTGATTTGCAACCATTTCATTGAGGATATTTGAAAAAGGACAGTGATTCACTTTTTAAACCGTTAAAGAGCAACAGTGAGCTGTAAAATGTAGTTTTATATTGCAACATTTCCATAATTACTTAGTTCAGAAGAAATAATCGTATAATAAAATATACATCTTTTATTCTAGCATACAGTAGCCTAATTGCTGAGGCATTGGCTATATTCATGTTCCTGCCTGGCAGTGTTGCGTTTTTACTGCGTTGTATCTTCCAACAAAAAAACGAACGAGGACATTGTCCAGGTTCTTGTTGGTGGCTTCGTCGACATTTAAGGAAAACTTTAGCTTTTCCGAAATACGTCTTTTAAACTCTGGTGTTATGTCGTGTGTGTTAAAATAGCTGGCATGCTGATTGGATATTGACAGTTTAGTCAAAGCAATTTTGTCTTCAGCTATTTTTTGGCATAAATTCACCAGGGGTTGGGCGAGCTTGCCTGGATTGAGTTCTGCGATGAACGTACACACGCATATTTTCAGGCCACATTAACGGTCAGTTATTGATGCCGGTACATCAGATGTGGTTGTTGCTCCCGGTAAAAGCGTTGTGTGTTGGATAGCATGAACAGCTGCTCTACAAGCGGGGTCTAACTCATAAGTGGAAGCACTGGAAGCACCTTTTTCCCGCTAGTTGCATACAGTAGCTTTCTTCAGCACAACAAGAGAGCACCTGCTTCTCTTAACTTCTTACACCGGCTACCAAAAGGCTTACCGTCCTTCCCTATCTCTTCTATCCATGCCCAGCGCCATTTCTTTTTCAATCCTTCATCAACTAGGAGGGCATCTTCCCAAGGATTCTTGAACTTACTCTGCTTCGGTCTGACAGTATCTTTACTTTGGCATCTACGTAGGCAGAGCGATACAGAAAAGTCGGTGGTGAAAGCACATTTTCCCAAGACCCGCCCTAATCTACTTCTGATTGGCTAATTATGTTCTTTTGACAGCCTGAGAGTTGTGCTTTTTTCATATCATTGGCAGACGAACTCATAAACTCGAAAGTAATGGTGATGATAACGAGTTTTCAATATAAAAAAAAATTATATTAGACTTTTTTCCCGCAGCCAAACGCTGCACGCCGGAAATCCGGCACGGTGCCGGAATACTTTGATCCCTGTTCACGAGAACCGAGACTCACCTCAAAAGTAATGCAGCTGTTCTTCATCTTCCTCTGAATTGCCCCCCCCACCCCAAAAAAAAAACAACTCCTCGGATCTACACGATTCACGTAAATGGCATATTTCGGTGGGAAAACGGCGAATTTCGCCGAAAAGCGACAAGTTTGCATGCCTGCAATGTCATTTATTTCCTAAAATATGTTTTACGAATCCAACTTACATTACCACTGCACACTCACAACCTAACAGATAACGTATAGAAGTTGTACTAGCATTTGTATTTAAAGTTAACACTTTCATCTACCAAAGTACTCACCGTTTAACAATACAACTTCCACAAGTTACAGATTATCTTTGACAACATTGGCGCCCACATGTGATTGACAACACTGGCGCACACATGTGACATCAAACAGATAAATGACCGTGTAGCTATTTGTAAGATCTTTAGAAAGAGTCTCAACAACGTTTATAGTAGGCTAAGATCTTTATTTAAGAGTCTCATGTGCGCCCGGGACCCTGCCTCTATGCAATGCGGCGCGGAGTGCCAGATCGCGTCCTAGGTGAGGCGCGCCTCATTCACAAAGTGGAGCGTCTCGCCCAGGCGCTGAGTGCCAGATCGCGTCCCGGACCTTAAGTCTAATTGTGTATAAGGACATCACACGGCTTTCATCAAGTCACCTTTTGTCAAGATGGCTAACGTTCAGTGCAACAACTCAATTCGCTCTTTGAAAGAACCTCCTTTAAGTCGGGTGTACTAATGAAGATAAATTGACAAGGATCAAGACAGCTTTCTAAGTTTTCGACCACAACCCTTTTTTGTGAAAAAAAAATTATTTAACATGAGAGTCAATGAGAGAGATCTGGGGTGATTTCCTTTTCGCCCCAAAATGGGGCGGGCCATAAGAAGCAACACTTTTGGCAAATTGACTGATTCGACAATGACATTCACAGGCAGATCAGATGGTCTTGTGGTAGAATCCGACAGAAAAAAAATCTCCTTCTGCCTAAACACTGGAGAAAGTAATTTGAGTATTTTAAATACAAAATGACTCCACTCTAAAGTATTTTGTTACAAATTACATTTGATTTTTTATTGGCCCTATCAAATACAAATTACAAAATACTCAAAAGCAAATTAACTAGTATTTCAAATACAAGTAATTGAAATACTGCCCATCTCTGCCTGGGGGTACGTGAAGGTAGTCCAGGGGGTACGTGAGATTTAAAAAAAAAAAAAAATATTTAAAATAAGCCTCCATCCAAAAATCATTTAAAAATACTTATTATACGGCTCTTCAGAATGTTCCAAAATGTACGTTGATTTGTATGGGCCATATGTGGGTTAAATGTCTGCGCTCGCAGGTTTGTAATTCCTTGATATTCACTGCTGCGTAAAGTTTATCACCGCTGTCATTGGCAACGCGTTTTTTGCTTCTAATTCACATTGCATAATATTATCATTCCGCAAGTAGTCCGGTTAGTTAACGTAACGGAAGGTCATTGAAACTTGAAGTCAGAAGGTGGATTGCTCAGCATTTGCGTGCAGAACTATTTTTTTCTTAGCGGAAATCACAAAATGACAACAAACTCATTCAAAAGAGGTATTCCGGAGGAATGTCTTCTATCGTTTTGGCAAGTAACTGTATAATAAGCGCGGTTTTTTTTCGCGAAAACATGGGAGCTGAACACACACAACTGCTGCTGCACACAGAAGTGCGTTGGCTCTCTCGAGGGAGAATACTCAAACGGCTGTTGAAATTACGATCTGAAGTACAGACCTTTCTGATTGAGCACAGATCCCCCAATGCCACACAGACTGGCTTGCAAATATGTGCTATCTGGCAGATATATTCAGCAAACTGAACAAACTGAATATGTCTGCAGGGAAAGGACACCAGCATTTTAAACCTGTATGACAAGGTGGGAGGCTTCCCGAAGAAAGCAGAGCTGTGGAGAAGAGCCTCTGCACAGGGGGATTTCACCTGCTTTCCTCAGATTGATGATTTTCTCTCTAGTGAGGATGTGGACAGAGCTTCAGTCCAGTTGGTCATCGTGGGACATTAGACCAATTTTATTCAACATTTTAATTTTCAATTTCCTACTTTCCTGACATGGAGGAGAAATCTACACAGCTGGATTGGGTGAAAAACCCATTTCTCTTGTCCGAAGCATGTGGAAGCTCTGTCACTAATCAGGAAACACTCATGGAAGTGTCATCTGACCGTGGGCTCCAGATGAAGTTTGCCACATCCACACTCACACAGTTTTGGATGTGTGTGAAGCAGGAGCACCCTGACCTGGGAGAGAAAGCTTTGGAGCAGCTACTACCCTATGCCTCCACATATTTATGTGAGGCCTCCTTCTCTGCAATGACTGTGATCAAAACAAAGCAGAGAAACAGACTGTGCCTGGAGAAGAGCTTGATCACAGCAGTTGCCTCCTTGCCACCAAGACTTACAAAGATTTTCAGCGAAGCATAAGCACAAGTTTCTTACTAAAATGTAATTGCAAACGCACTCAGTTCAATGCCACAATATTCAATGTTCAATCTTCAGTGCTGACAGTTTAATAAATCAGACAATGATGGCATAGAGCTGTGTATAACATATTTTTTTTCAATCAAAATAGCTTTGCGCTGGTTAGGGGGTACTTGGCTGAAAAAATATTTCACAGGGGGTACAAAACTGAAAAAAGGTTGAGAACTACTGGTTTAGATTAGTCTGCATAGACCAGGTTACATGGTGATCAATGCTGTCTATATCAGTGGTGGAATGTAACGAAGTATTTTTACTTCGTTACTGTACTTCGTTACATTTTTACGTATCTGTACTTTACTTAAGTAAAAATAATAGTGCATACTTTTTACTTTTACTTCGTTACATTTTGCAGCTATTATCTATACTTTTACTCCGCTACATTTCTACAAAATGTGTCGTTATTCGTTACATTTTATGAACACAGTTCCGCCAAAATGTTTCCTACACAAAAATATGGATTGCGTTGCTTTAGGACGCTTCAACCAATCAGGTGGCTCTATCAGCTCCAATGACAGCAGAGTGTGTATATGGCAGCAACACTACGGTAGCCTTTCCTGTTTTGCTTAAACATTCGACAAACAGCCTGACTAACAAACAACTTTCCAGCATGGATTCAGAGTCAGCCTCATCTGAGGACATGTTCAAGTTCAGAGGCCCCAAGAATTACTCGTGGAGGTTTCAGTGCGTTTCCCGTCTACCTAAAAAAAAGGTTGCTAGCCATTAAACATTCGCCTTCATATTTGGAGAAACAGGTCGAGTTATGCGGAGTTCTTGCTATGCTAAGTTAATGTCTATGACTTTTGCATATCGTATGCGGTTACTGACATGATTTTATACTGTTATCTAGCAAAATACATGTTGACATACAGCAATATCATCAAAAATAACACGAGTGTACCTTGATTATTTATTTAACATAGTGGTAAGGCTGTTAGTTTAGCAATGTAAAGCTAACGTGAAGATTTGCCTTTTTTTATTGACTGGTTATTGCCTGGCATGAAAACGTAATGCCTAGTCTTGGGTTACTCAATATGTTTTGTTTACTTCTTTTCTGCAATCAATTGAGCACAAAACTGTGCATTGACCAGTTTAACAACTCCATTTGTTTTTCATGTTTCATATTTCCATTTTTTCCAAAGATTAAGATATAAAGATATAAAATTGTGTCTGTTGGTTTGGCTTAATGGTATTCACTTTGCAAATAATCCCTGGTAGATAACTTGTCATCTGCAGAATTGTAAAATAGCGTGTGAACAGTATTACAGACAATAAGCCCAATAAATACACAGACCTTTCCAATTAAAAAATGTTGTTGCTTATAATTATTGCTAGTAGTGACATCTGTAGAGGCCTTTATTACCAGTCGCTATTTCTTTATCAAAATGGCGCAGCCTAGACATTGAGAGACAACCCATTGCGTGAGTACTTTTACTTTTACTTTTAAAGTAAATTTAAAAGTGAGTACTTGGTACTTTTTACTTAAGTAAGATTGTTGATGTAGTACTTTTACTTTTACTTTTACTTTCATTTTCCTGGGTACTTGTACTTTTACTTAAGTACTAAACTTCAGTACTTCTTCCACCACTGGTCTATATGAACTAGGGATGGGCATAATAAATCGACGATTGATCATTAAGAACTTCGTCGAAGACATTATTTTTTTCATTGATAAAACGAATGCATGTTCTGTTGTGTAGTGTCGGTCTTGAAGGAATGCAATGGATTTCGCTATGTGGCAGCAATTAAACATTTTACTACACGAGGGTAATTAATAAAAAATAAACTAGAGGTAACACAAAGCATTACAAAATATGACCGCCGAACTGTTCAGTAGGTTTTGGCACAGAATGAGTCATGGCTGTCAGTGTTTGTGTGTTTTGTGTGCGTAAATTGGTTTGTCTGTCATTTGTAGGTATTAAAGGAATTATTTTTGATAACTTGATGATTTGGTTATATAATATTTTGTGTACTACTTTTTTGTGGATTGTTTTGGTATATTTTTCTTTTGCAATGTAGTTTGTTAAAACAGGTCACATAAAGAGGTGTGGAAACAAAGTTCCAACGACCAACAGGTGGCGCTATAGGTGATATCAGTCAGGCATATGTACGCGCTCGGGTTGGATCCAGCGTCCATCCTAAGACATTTTCTCTGGATCAAACAATGTACGCAGGAGTTATAAGAGACTTTGTGTTTTGTGGCAAGCACTGGCAAGTTGGCAAAGTTTAAGGGTCTGCCATGCCCACACCTTCAGACTAATGAGAAAATCCTCTTTAACTTTTAGTCGCCCATGGCTGAAGAGTAACCTGACCACATTTCAAGGCGTTACCATTAAATTTGTCGGAGGAGTTCATTCAGGTGCGAGGTGTGCAAACACCGTCAAAACGCATCTTCCACTCAAAATGGCGACTTCCTGTGGACCTGCCACCATGGCGTCAAAAGACTTTTTGGTGCGTCCAAGCATGATGAAGTCGTGTACCGAATTCCGTCTAGCTACGCCAAAATAACCCCAATGCGCAGGTTTTTTTGCAATGTTCTAGGGGGCGCTACAGAGCCATTTTGCTCCATCCATGGACAAAAACTCTACCGAAGATGGATGGTTACAGGCTTGATGTCCCTGGCAAATTTGGTACTTTTTTGAGCACTTTGACATATATGCGATTGAGTTATAAGAGACTTTGTGTTTTGTGGCAAGCACTAACAAGTTGGCAAAGTTTGAGGGTCTGCCACGCCCACACCTTCCGACTAATGAGAAAATCCAATATAACTTTTAGTCGCCCATGGCTGAAGAGTAGCCGGACCACATTTCAAGTTGTTACCATTAAAGCTGTCGGAGGAGTTCGATCAGATGCGAGGTGTGCAAACGCCGTCAAAACGCATCTTCCACTCAAAATGGCCGACTTCCTATGGACCTGCCACCATGGCGTCGAGAGACTTTTTGGTGCGTCAAAGCATGATGAAGACGTGTACCGAATTCCATCAAGCTACGCCAAAATAACCCCAATGCGCAGGTTTTTTTGCAATGTTCTAGGGGGCGCTACAGAGCCATTTTGCTCCATCCATGGACAAAAACTCTACCGAAGATGGACAGTTACAGGCTTGATGTCCCTGGCAAATTTGGTAATTGTTTGAGCACTGACATATATTCGATTAAAACACTTCATTTTTGCTTTAAAATTTTTAACTAGGTGGCGCTATACATGTAATGACTGGTCATGGCATGGGTTGACATGGCCCCTTGACACAAACATACAAGAACAATTTGGCCCTCCAAGGCCCTACAGTTCTCGGGATATTCAAAGAAAACTGTGTCGCGCCACCTATTGGCCAGTTGGTGTATAATCATATAAATCAATGTATTGCATGCCCCCCCGTGAACGGAATTCCACGAAACTTAACGTGCAGTCAGAAGGTGTCATAATGATCCCACACCTCCGATTTCGTGCAGTTCTGACCTTGTCAACTTACAATTAAAATGTTTTACAACACTCCCTTTTTTGCTTTTTCATTTGTAACTAGGTGGCGCTATACATGAAATAAGTGGTAGTGGAATTGTTGACGTGGCCTCTAAAGACCAACATACAAAAAAAATTTGGTCCTCCTAAGCCCTACGGTTTTCGACTTATTCACAGAAAACTGAATCGCCCCACCCTCTTTAAAAGGGGTCCAGGCCAACGGGGGTGCAACGGATCAAAACGAAAATCAATGGTTCCACGCTAATCTAGTGGAGCTACATGCCCACCAAATTTCGTGCACCCCGGTGTTTCAGTGTCCCGGGAATCGTTGACAGAAAATCGGCCGGCAGAAAAAAAACGACTAAACCTATATGACCACCGCAGCGCTCTCATGCAGCGGTCATAATAAAATAAAAAACGCCTACTCAGTTACCTGCAAGTTTACATGTATTTCAAAAGTAAACATGAAGACGTCACTGCGAAGTGTAGAATGGGACCATTTTGATTTAAAAAAAGACTAGTTTACTGCTGCAAAGCTGTGTATAAGTACAACTCGGCCACGACTCAAGTGATGTACCGCTTGAAAAACGCACGTCCGACCCTGTTTATTGGCGGTGCATCCTGCTCTCGGTCTCAACCTAGCATCATCTCGGTGTTAAGCATGATTCCAATTCCAAACTGGGTGAAGCATGTGCATGCGTAGAACCCATTTAGTCTTGTTGATCTGAGATACTAACATAGTATAGTAAGGAAGGAAGGGCTGTTAGTAAATTTGTAATAAAGATCTCAATGAGGAAACGCTGTGTTTTTTCTATTTTCAATGCATTTTAATATAGCCTATAAATAGCGAATTTCATTATAAGAATATTCATGATTAATCGAAAATCAATCATTAATTCTCCTGACGATCGATAAAGACAATTTAATCAAATGCCCATCCCTAATATAAACATCAAACAATGAAATTTGCCTGACAATTGAATTTGATTGGTGTTACGTGCACGGCTCAATGCACAAAACATAAAGGGAAGGCCACGCAAAATGTATACAAATAAGTTGCTTATTTTATTTATTTAATGACAGATTTATAGCTACATACATACCACTAGACTGTCCCAGTCTCAAATGACCAACAGTCCCACAGCCACACAACACTCTGGGGTCAGAATGTAAACAAAATGAACCCATCCACTCACACATTCACCACTCCTCACGCTCACCAGTCACACAACCAGCTGCCCACTATCACTATCCACTTTCGAAGAGACACTCTGCAGTACTGGCATGCCGGCGAATTAAAGGAGCCCATTCACATGATGTATTGGCAAAATTGTTGTCAGATGTCAACAAAGAGTTCAAAATCCCCAAGAAGGTTGTGTGTGCAGTGACAGACAATGCTGCTAATTTAGTCAAGGCATTCAACTGTTTTGCAATGGATGTTGCTTTTGATGATGATTTGATCAAACTGAAAGTGAAGATGAGGATGAACAAGTGTCCGCCTTTGCTGACGCCAGTGAGAACTCAGATGAAGATGAGATGGAGCCTGAGCCTCTCTCAGGTCTGGAACATCCCTTTCTCCCCCCTCACAGACGGTGCATGGCAGACACTTTGAATCTCGTGGCCAAAGACACAGAAGAAGTTAGTGATAAACGTTACAAAACAATGTTGAGGGCAGTTTTGCCAAAGCATCTGCACTGTGGAACCTGGTTAGGCCAAGTACAAAGGCTGCTGATGCTGTAGCTTGGAATTGGCTTCGTTGTGACAAATGACACGAGATGGAATTCAGTCTTCCTTGCGATAGAGCGACGTAGAGAGGCTTTTCAGCATCGGTGGAGTAATATTCAGGTAGGAATACACTGTGATTATATTACATAATTTGTATTCTTTGGTAATAAGTACAGTAATTACCAAGCCTCAATCATAGATCGTGGTGATATTATTATTCTAGTTCTGGTTTTAAATATAAAAATTTGGTAAAATTAGTTCAGTTATTGTCTCAGTCCACAATTCCTTTATTACTGTTACCATTTTGTCGTTATCTCATTCAGACCCTGGAGAAACCGGCTGGGAGATGCCAACTTTGAGAAGCAGCTGATCTTGAATGCCACCAAAAAGATTTGAAGGTATATTAAATATTGCTATGATCTGTTGATTCGGCTATATAAGTGCAATTTAATGCAATGGGTATGATGCAGAGGTGACCTGCAATTAAAGTAACAGAGCATAATTGTTTTCATAGGAAGAAAACAACAGCATATCCACCAGGGAGAGACCACTGTCACCAATGACAGAAGATCTTCATTCACATAAGAGAAAATGACTCTGTCCTTGGCCCTGCAAACTTTTGTGTTATTGTTATTATTATTTTATTTATGTATGTGGACTGTGACCAGTGATATTCATTTAGTTATGGTATTTTCACTCACTGGACAGAAAGTAGAAGCACTGTCCATGGCCTCGGACTCTGACTGACTCTTAAGTTGTTAATAATAATATTAACTTATTCATTGGGCAAACAAAAAGTGCCTCAATAATGAAATGTTTTGCACTTTGAATATTGCACTTTCAAGTTGAACCTTAATTTCCAACTCAGCCAGCAACAAGTGTTAAAGCAACACATGGGGGAAGGCTGTCTCTTCAATGCGAATGTAAATCCTGTTTCAGGATTCAAAATTGGATATGAAGATGAAATCTGACATAGTTTCAGCGTTAAACTAATACAAGAATTGCTGTCTGTGGTTCTATATGGGCTGTGGAAATAATTTATAGCTCGCAACGTATTGAAAAAAGCTGGGGCTGTGAACTAAGTTCAAAATTTTCAAATATGAATTATGAATTGAACTAGTTCATTTGTTGAACTCCTTCATGTTATAATTTCACCTATATTTTCATTTTTATGATCAAAAACTTTGAGCCACAGCAGTGTACCAACCAGGCACGGCGCCAGGATTTCAATTTCGGATGGGCCAGAGTAATTTAGGATGGGCCACTATTTGTATCAACGTTTTTCACGAACAAATATAAACAGCAACAACATCCGGAACGTCTAGTTTTTCAGTTCACAAGATATAGAAATAATTTATAATTTAACTTAAACTACATGTAAATCCTGATGGCATGCTTAGGTTTAACGTTACTGAACTGGACGTTACCCACCCGGAAATAAGTTGCAAAAGACCACTGATCTCAAAAAGAAACTTCTTTTTGAGATCAGTGCAAAGGACGGAGTCCTTGCCAACACTGTATTCTAAAAATCTGTACTTCTCGTACCAGTGTGATGAGAAGCTCCTGTCCTTGTGCCCAAAAACTGTGATGGGGTAGCCTACTTCTTTAGTTTCGGCTGTGCAGCCGGTTCGTCTATTGCCGACAGGTCCACTGGAGCCAATGAACCAGCAGAGCTTGACTGGCTGGCGGCCCCTCTTCCCACGCTAATCCCACAGCTTGCCTAGCTGGTACAGGTGCTGTCGCCAGTCCGGCCGCATCTGGTGACTCCGTTCTAACTCTCTTGATATAGTTAGAAAGCGATGTCTGTCGAGCCCTGCTGTAGGCCTATGCTAATAATCTGTATCTGTATATCTGTATGCTAATAATTACGGATGAGCTCCATTGTGGATTTCGATAATGCCAAACGTAAACTGTACGTAAAAAGGCGGCAAGTTTACTATGACAACCACAAACAATACTGGCGCAGACTTCACACATGTTAATAACATAATAAATATGATGTTTCCTTTTTAGCGGGATGTTTTTTTAGTCTTTATTATTAATGTAGATGTTAATTTGAAATATGAAAAATAATGTAATAATCACGCTGTCATTTAGGGCGGGCCAGTTGTACAAGTGGGTGGGCCCAGGCCCGTCAGGCCCACCCATGACGCCGTGCCTGGTACCAACATAGTTGATGCTTAATTAATATACCCATGGGTAACATGCTGTCTTACTTCAAATATTTAAAACAATTAGAGGAGACTCACCATCGTGTGTTTGAATTTGCCGCCACAGAGGGAAATGACTTCAATGATGCAGGTCACATGGTTTTAGGACAAACCATTTTTGAGTTACAGCGGGGGAATATACTTAGCGGAACGGAGTCGAATATCGGCACGCGTCGAATATCGGCACTATACCTCGTTGTCATGTTTACATTCACTCTCGTGATCAACTTCGGACACCTAAAGATGAGAAACGTAAGCTCCCAAAAAATATGGCATATAAGCTTTACTTGTGAAAAAAATTAACTCTGTAGACCTAATTTAAGCTTGTCAAATAGTGTTGTACTTTTGCGTGTACCTTAAAGTGTGGAACACTTACTGGCGCGACGACTATTTCGTTTGGTCTTAAAGTTGTACCGTCGGATTAGTTCTCTCCTACATGAAGTGTAACTGTCATTTTAAACTGTCATATCAAATGCTAGTACAGCTAGCATGACGTATTGTAAGTATGGATGCTCACGGAGATCAAATCCGACTACTCTGGTCGTTTATACCTATGTCAATATGAGGGGCACTCGTTGAGAAATTGGGCGGCAGAAAAAAGCGATTTGTCGAGGAAGGTCTCGTTACGAAGTTGCGTTTTACAGTTTAACTGATTCAAAGTTGAATTAGATACAAATGCTGTATTTCCATGAACAGAAGTACAAATAAAATACCTTCATTAAAAACGTAATATACACTATGAGAAAAACACTAGGTAGACCTTATTTTTAAGTATCAAAAAAAATATTTTTTGTTTGTTTTGTTTGTGAGTTCAGAACCGCAAGATTCCTTGTTTTCAAGCGCGTTACTGCCATCTGCTGGCAATCATTATGGGCAACATCTGAATCATGAATTAAGTACTTAAGTAAAATATAGCAAGCATTAACACAAATATATGTGTAATTAAAATAAAGAAATAATGAACTATTTATTAAATGCTGCGTTCTTGATTTGGTCCGTAAAGCGTAGTGTTCCACAAATGCTAAAAACAATGTACACGCATCATTCCAACCCCAAAGACAGTTTCTGAAATTAGGTAAATAGATTTCTACAATTACGAACATAGAAACTACAACAAAGTATACAAGGTGCAAATTTGTAGTGAAATGTTCACAGATTAAACAAAATTTGTGGAAGGATGAGGATATGGTGCGGGCCCAGGAGGAGGTGGCTGCAGGTATGCCGATGCGCCAGGCGGCCAGGATTTTCAATGTCCCCCACAACACCTTGGGGGACCGAATAAGGGGGCGGGTAACCCATGGCAGTCTCACAGGCCCAGCACGGCTACTGTCACCAGACGATGAAAGCTCGCTGGTGCAGTATATTGTCTATTGTTTTCAGCATGGGTACCCACTCACAAAAGTGCGCTTCCTGGCGTACGCCAATGCGGTGAGGAGGAAGAGGCGCCCAGACGTCATCGTGCCACCACGTGGTGGCTACGCTTTAGGAGGAGGCACTTGGCCCGAGCTGTCCATGAGGACCCCGGACTTGATGGACCGCGGGAGGGCCAGCTTTGGGCGGATATGGACGGTGGAGAAGTACTTCTGTCTACTCACCACCACCATGGAGGAGCTTGGGCTGAGGGACAAACCTCATCAAATTTATAATTGCGATGAGACAGGCTTCAGCATGGAGCAGAGCAGGTGCAGAGTACTGGCACCCCTGGGCACTCCTCACGTCTACCAGCAGGCCCAGGGGACAAGATACCACCTGTCAGTACTGGCCTGCTTCAATGCGGCTGGGGAGGATGTTCCTCCCTTCATCATATTTAAAACGCATTTTCCCGGAGGTCCCTACACCCAAGGAGGACCACCAGGTGCCCTGTATGGCAAGTCGCCTGCAGGGTACATTGACGGGGAGCTTTTTCTGAAGTGGTTTCACCATTTCATTGCCAATGCCTGTAGGGAGCGCCCTCTGCTCCTAACATTCGACGGCCACAAGAGCCACCTGAACGAGGAGGTGATTGCAGCAGCAAAGAGGGAGGGTGTCACACTCCTGTGCTTTCCACCGCATTGCTCCCATGTCTTGCAACCTCTGGACGTGGGATTCTTTGGCCCTTTAAAGGCAGAGTTTGCCAAGGTGGCTGGCAATCTCTGCCATTTCAATAATTCATTTATTGTTAATCGGGCCAATTTCGCCAGAGTGTTCCATCACCCGTACCAGGGGTTGAAAGACAGGGGCATTGTGGTGAGAGGGTTCAGGAAGTGTGGCATCTTCCCTCTTGATCCCAACGCCATAGATGTCACCAGGATGCTTCCAACCCAGCGGCGACCACCCACCACTGCCGCTGACATGCCTGGTGGCATCCCCCACCCAGCTGCCGCTGCCGCAGTTCATCCTGTTGCCGCCGCCGCCACCGAAGACCCTGCCAGCAACACCACATCCTCTCCAGTAGGGACCTCCGCCAATGCTCCACATCCTGTGCTGGATCATCCCCTGGTGGTAGCAGGGTTGATCCGGCCAGACCTAGCGGAGGTCCTGACTCAATAACAGCGGATGCCCGGGTCATCACTGGAGAGGATTATGAAAGACTCCTGCAGGACAGAGAGGACAGTGCCAGGGTGGCGGCGGAACAGAGGGCCGACCGTGCCAGGGTGGCAGCGGAGCAGAGGGCCACTCGTGCCAGGACGGCGGTGGACCTAAGGGAGCAGAGGGCCTCCCGTGCCAGGGTGGCGGCCGAACAGAAAGCCGCTCGTGCCAGGGTGGCGGCCGAGCAGAGGGCCGCCACCAAGAGGGCGAAGGCCCCCGTCAGGGCCTCCGGGAGCACCCCCAGCAGCAGCAGGCCACGCACCTGCTCTAGTCCCTCAGCCCCACCCATCACCACAGCTCCACTCTTCACCGTCCATGCAACCGTCCATGCCAGTGCCTCCTCCTCCTCCTCTTCCTCCTCACCCCCTGCAGCCCCATCACCCCATCATCATCCTCTAACACAAGGAAGAGGAAAACTGCGGCACCGAAGACAGGTTATTTTTTAATTCATTCTAGGTAAAGGCGTATTTTTTTCAGCAACTTCTATCATCAATAATGATGGCCCAGCTTCTAAAGACCATTTCTTACAGCTCAGAAGACGAAGAGCAAGAGTGCAAGGGGGGACAGAGAAGCACCAATGGCACAAAATTCAGGTAACATTGGATGTTCTAAACAAATAATGTTTAAAAACAATGAAAAACAAATAATGTTTGATTTTTGAGGAGTTGAAAATCTGAATTAAGGATCAGATTTAATAATGATTGTCAATAATCAAAGAGTTTTTTGGTTGAATGAGCATTTTCTCTGTTTTACATGTTTTGACCCAGACCGGTGTGGGAGGTGCTTGCAGGTAGAACCTCCCACAGAAGAAGATCTGGTGCTCTTGGTTTTCTGTCTCCTCTGCGAACAGTGGTTCCACTGCTCCTGTGAGCAGTGGGACCAACACAACGAGGGCAGATTTGAGTGTCTTCAGTGCCAACGATTGAGGGAACGAATCATTTTTTTGGCAGAGCCATGATTTTTTTTTTATTCATGTGTATAAATTAAATATTTATCTATTTATTTATTTTTCTATGATGTATATTTTCCTATTTATTAAAAAAATCTAAATCAAAATGTCTTTTAATACATAACATACATAACATGCCATGTTTAGTTTTGTGGGTATATGTCAAAGCAGGAGGAAAAGCATTTTATTATCACGAATTCAACGCGGTAAGTGGAACAAAGTGGGAGTGTTCGATATTCGGCTCATTTAAAAACCTACTCGAAAACGTGTCACCGTAAACATTAACAGAAATATTTTGAAATACGGTTTCTTACGGTGTTAAACGAGTCGTACAAGTTGAAAAGGACAAAAATCTCTCTCGAAAACCGTTGGTTTGGGTAAGTTTACACCTAACGTTAATCTATAAATAGACATAGTATAGCGATCTCTTAACAAAGCGGCCGATATTCGACATAGTTACGCTAGTAACTTAGTTGACAGGCTTTTTGTGGACATACAAAAATTACTTATTTAAAACATTTAAATAACAAAGTCAGTTTATTTTCTATAGAAATGTACTTTAGAATTAAGTTGTTCTTCTCAACTTAATTCTAAAAAGTTTTTATTGATTTTAATGGTTTTTACTCAATATTTTGACACATCAACTTGCCTTACTGGAAATCGGACATGGCAAAATTTGTGAATTTAAGCACTTTAAGACACATTTTAAGCAAGACAATGCATTAAATGCAAAAAAAAAATTGCATGATGTTATTACATGGAGTAAGTTAATGTATAAAATGTATAGATGTATGCAGTGGTGGTTCTACATGGAAATACGCCCCGGGCGATATATATAATATATATACAGTATATTTATATTATAACTAAATAAATTAAAGATAACATTTGCACAATTGCACAAATCCTTCAGAGAGAAGTTTAAATAACACACTTAAGGGAATAAATGGGAATAAACATGCCCTTACTGCCTACATGCTAAGTATCTGTCATTAAACGCTATATTAACTTCTATCAGGGAGGAACAATTAGCTGCTTGGTTACTGCCTAGAATTCTATGCATGCCACACTTCAACTTATTACTGGTAAACTATACTTTGTCACGAAAGCAAATGGCAAATGTTCCGTCTTTGAAACTGCCTAGAGAAGATATGAACATTCCGTTGGCTAATTGGTCCAACGTCAATGATGAACCTAAAACTGAACGTGTAACAGTTTTGTTGCAAAGCACAGTCTTATCGCAAAATAAGATATCGTGTTTGTTGAGTTAAAACCGATTTATTGTTGTATAATCATAAGCAGCAGAATAGCTAACAAATGTAAGAGTTATAGCCTAACACCAATTAACATGAGCCCTTCATCACTTCATGGATAGGCTACCGTAATCAAACAGCGATAGCGGCATACCTTTATGTTTTGCTCGTTTCTCTTCTTCTTCTTTTCTTTTTTTTCTGAAATTGGGCACCTGACGGATTTTTGCCTTTTCCTACCCATCTCTGTGATTATTTTGCACTCGACAATCAACACATTCTCCATCCACCAAAACTTTCACTCGTACAGAAGTTAAGACTAAACCAATTCACCTTGCCCTTGGTGACACATAATCGTTCAGTAGGCCTATTCCCTATTTATATAAGCCATTTCACACAATTCAGAAAAACTAAAAACGTGCAGGAATTATAGGCCTGTAATTATAATATTATGAATGTGCGTTTTTTGCAAGAAAGTCGAGGTGTGAGTGACTTGCGCCCACTAATTGTATTAGAGTATTGCTCTATAGCCTACAGTGGATCCCCCCGCCCCCCCACTTGTCTGTTCCAGTTGGGAGTCCCAGAGGTTCACTTTTCCCCCGCGCTCCCTCCCCTTCCACGTTTTCACAGATATGGCAAGCAAGCAAGCAGGGGCGATAGCAGGAGCGCCTGCAGCCGCAGGGGGTGCCAATTCGCCAATTCCCCACACAGTGATATGATAGATAATAGAAAACCGCTTCGCGGCCCAGATTATTATTACAGTGCATGAAATGCCCTGTATTGTTATTCCTAGGCTTCTTCTTCTTATTACAGTGCATGAAATGCCCTGTATTGTTATTCCTAGGCTTCTTCTTCTTCTTCTTCTTCTTCTTCTTCTTGTTACCTTTTTCTGCGATTAATTCAGCCCGAACCGCTTAACGTCGAAACTTCATTCAAACTTTGTCGCGTAGGTCTTGTAAAGGACACTTATGCTATGTATTTTTCACTTTTCTAAACTTTATACTTTTTAAGATATTAAATAAAAACGAATCTAAATTTTCCCATTGACTTACATTGGGCCATTATGACATCATAATAGGGTCTTTAAACTGGCTTGCACCTGTGCTTCACTGACAGCTGCACCAAATCAAAGAAACCTCTTCTCTGTCCCTCTCAATTTAACTGTAACTAGGAACATTAAGACACCTTCCATTCTCTACTTTTTTTCTCTCCATCTTTCTCTCTATCCCTCTCAGTCTACTTTCTCTCACACTCAATCTCTCTTCTTCACTCCATTTTTATCTCCTTTTTTCAATATTTTCACTCTCTTTTTCTCTTCCACTCTTCTTTCCTTCCTCCACTCTTCTTTCCTTCTTTCACTTTTCTTTCCTTTCTTCACTCTCCTTTCTTCTTTCCTTCTTTCACTCTTCTTTCCTTTCTTCTTTCCTTCTTCAACTATTATTTCCTTCTTTCACTCTTCTTTCCTTTCTTCACTCTGGTTTCTTTTCTTCTTCCACTCTTCTTTCCTTTCTTCACTCTTCTCTCTTTTCTTCTTTCCTTCTTTCACTCTTCTTTCCTTCATCCTCTCTTCTCTCCTTTCTTCACTCTTCTTTCCTTTCTTCTTTCCTTCTCCCACTCTTCTTTCCTTTCTTATTTCCTTCTTTCACTCTTCTTTCTTTTCTTCTTCCTTTCCTAACTTTTGCATTTCATGCACTGGTATTTCCTTCAGGAAATGCATTTTCTAGTTACAGTGCATGAAATGCCCTGTATTGTTATTCCTAGGCTTCTTCTTCTTCTTCTTCTTCTTCTTCTTCTTCTTCTTATTCTTGTTACCTTTTTCTGCGATTAATTCAGCCCGAACCACTTAACGTAGAAACTTCATTCAAACTTTGTCGCGTAGGTCTTGTAAACGACACTTATGCTATGTATTTTTCACTTTTCTAAACTTTATACTTTTTAAGATATTAAAGAAAAACGAATATAAATTTCTCCCATTGACTTACATTGGGCCATTATGACATCATAATAGGGTCTTTAAACTGGCTTGCACCTGTGCTTTACTCTGCCGTGCTAAGGCAAAAGACCGTAACTTCAAGTTTGGTCAAAAATGAGTTTTTGACGTATTTGTAAAATATCAGCAGTAATTAAACAAATGTACTGATATTAAATGTACAACTAACATGCCATTATCAAATTAAAGCCAGTGACATCAGTATTTTGGTTGATTTCACGATGTATAGGCTACCGACAGTTAGCATACCAAGCTAGGTAGCATTACCATTAGAATTGCATGGCAGATATGCTAAGCTATCGGGCTATTCCCCCACCCAGTGCCTGTGGCTAGTCCGAAAAAGGTGCATCTAAATCGGGTAACTTCGCTTGGCGAGCGGGGGCATGTGGAGGGGGAAAATGGGCCTCATTCTCTATCGTTCTCTCTCTCTCTCTCTCTCTCTCTCTCTCTCACACACACACACACACACACACACACACACACACACACACACACACACACACACACACACACACACACACACACACACACACACACACACACCCCCCAATGGACTGACATAGATGTTTTATGTGTTTCATGTGACAATTCAAGTTCATTGTTTTATGTGCTTAATGTGATAATTCAATGGTGTGTGTGTGTGTGTGTGTGTGTGTGTGTGTGTGTGTGATAATCATTGTATTGGTAATTGTGATAAATGAAATAGTATTACTACTGATTAATTAATAGGGTCATTATTCCATTGTTATTATACCACTGAGCTTTAACATAGAAGTTACTGCCTTCTGCCTTAGTATGCTTCACTGACACCTGTGCCAAATCCAAAGAACCTCTTCTCTCTCTGTCCCTCTCAATTTAACTGTAACTAGGAACATTAAGACACCATCCATTCTCTATTTTTTTTTCTCTCCATCTTTCTCTCTGTCAACTTTCTCTCACACTCAATCTCTCTTCTTCACTCCATTTTTATCTCCTTTTTTCAATATTTTCACTCTCTCTTTATCTCTTCATCCAGAGCCACTCTTGTTCACTTTTCTTTCCTTTCTTCACTCTTCTTTCCTTCTTACACTCTTCTTTCCTTTCTTCTTTCCTTCTTTCACTCTTCTTTCTTTCCTTATTTCCTTCTTCCACTCTTCTTTCCTTCCTTCACTCTTCTTTCCTTTCTTCTTTCATTATTTCACTCTTCTTTCTTTTCTTCTTTCCTTCTTCCACTCTTCTTTCCTTTCTTCACTCTTCTTTCTTTTCTTCTTTCCTTCTTTCACTCTTCTTTCCTTTCTTCTTTCCCTCTTCCACTCTTCTCTCCTTTCTTCACTCTTCTTTCCTTTTGTCTTTCCTTCTTCCACTCTTCTTGCCTTTCTTTTTTCCTTCATCCACTCTTCTTTCCTTCTTCCACTCTTCTTTCCTTCTTACACTCTTCTTTCCTTTCTTCTTTCCTTCTTTCACTCTTCTTTCTTTTCTTCTTCCTTTCTTAACCTTTGCATTTCATGCACTGGTATTTCCTTCAGGAAATGCATTTTCTAGTTACAGTGCATGAAATGCCCTGTATTGTTATTCCTAGGCTTCTTCTTCTTCTTATTCTTGTTACCTTTTTCTGCGATTAATTCAGCCCGAACCACTTAACGTAGAAACTTCATTCAAACTTTGTCGCGTAGGTCTTGTAAACGACACTTATGCTATGTATTTTTCACTTTTCTAAACTTTATACTTTTTAAGATATTAAAGAAAAACGAATATAAATTTCTCCCATTGACTTACATTGGGCCATTATGACATCATAATAGGGTCTTTAAACTGGCTTGCACCTGTGCTTTACTCTGCCGTGCTAAGGCAAAAGACCGTAACTTCAAGTTTGGTCAAAAATGAGTTTTTGACGTATTTGTAAAATATCAGCAGTAATTAAACAAATGTACTGATATTAAATGTACTACTAACATGCCATTATCAAATTAAAGCCAGTGACATCAGTATTTTGGTTGATTTCACGATGTATAGGCTACCGACAGTTAGCATACCAAGCTAGGTAGCATTACCATTAGAATTGCATGGCAGATATGCTAAGCTATCGGGCTATTCCCCCACCCAGTGCCTGTGGCTAGTCCGAAAAAGGTGCATCTAAATCGGGTAACTTCGCTTGGCGAGCGGGGGCATGTGGAGGGGGAAAATGGGCCTCATTCTCTATCGTTCTCTCTCTCTCTCTCTCTCTCTCACACACACACACACACACACACACACACCCCAATGGACTGACATAGATGTTTTATGTGTTTCATGTGACAATTCAAGTTCATTGTTTTATGTGCTTAATGTGATAATTCAATGGTGTGTGTGTGTGTGTGTGTGTGTGTGTGTGTGTGTGTGTGTGTGATAATCATTGTATTGGTAATTGTGATAAATGAAATAGTATTACTACTGATTAATTAATAGGGTCATTATTCCATTGTTATCATACCACTGAGCTTTAACATAGAAGTTACTGCCTTCTGCCTTAGTATGCTTCACTGACACCTGTGCCAAATCCAAAGAACCTCTTCTCTCTCTGTCCCTCTCAATTTAACTGTAACTAGGAACATTAAGACACCATCCATTCTCTATTTTTTTTTCTCTCCATCTCTCCATCTTTCTCTCTGTCAACTTTCTCTCACACTCAATCTCTCTTCTTCACTCCATTTTTATCTCCTTTTTTCAATATTTTCACTCTCTCTTTATCTCTTCATCCAGAGCCACTCTTGTTCACTCTTCTTTCCTTCTTCCACTCTTCTTTCCTTTCTTATTTTCTTCTTCCATTTTTCTTTCCTTCTTCCACTCTTCTTGCCTTTCTTTTTTCCTTCATCCACTCTTCTTTCCTTTCTTCACTCTTCTTTCCTTCTTACACTCTTCTTTCCTTTCTTCTTTCCTTCTTTCACTCTTCTTTCTTTCCTTATTTCCTTCTTCCACTCTTCTTTCCTTCCTTCACTCTTCTTTCCTTTCTTCTTTCATTATTTCACTCTTCTTTCTTTTCTTCTTTCCTTCTTCCACTCTTCTTTCCTTTCTTCACTCTTCTTTCTTTTCTTCTTTCCTTCTTTCACTCTTCTTTCCTTTCTTCTTTCCCTCTTCCACTCTTCTCTCCTTTCTTCACTCTTCTTTCCTTTTGTCTTTCCTTCTTCCACTCTTCTTGCCTTTCTTTTTTCCTTCATCCACTCTTCTTTCCTTCTTCCACTTTTCTTTCCTTTCTTCACTCTTCTTTCCTTCTTACACTCTTCTTTCCTTTCTTCTTTCCTTCTTTCACTCTTCTTTCTTTTCTTCTTCCTTTCTTAACCTTTGCATTTCATGCACTGGTATTTCCTTCAGGAAATGCATTTTCTAGTTATTCTTGTTACCTTTTTCTGCGATTAATTCAGCCCGAACCGCTTAACGTAGAAACTTCATTCAAACTTTGACGCGTAGGTCTTGTAAACGACACTTATGCTATGTATTTTTCACTTTTCTAAACTTTATACTTTTTAAGATATTAAATAAAAACAAATCGAAATTTTCCCATTGACTTACATTGGGCCATTATGACATCATAATAGGGTCTTTAAACTGGCTTGCACCTGTGCTTCACTGACAGCTGCGCCAAATCAAAGGAACCTCTTCTCTGTCCCTCTCAATTTAACTGTAACTAGGAACATTAAGACACCTTCCATTCTCTACTTTTTCTCTCTCCATCTCTCCATCTTTCTCTCTATCCCTCTCAGTCTACTTTCTCTCACACTCAATCTCTCTTCTTCACTCCATTTTTATCTCCTTTTTTCAATATTTTCACTCTTTTTCTCTTTCACTCTTCTTTCCTTCTTCCACTCATCTTTCCTTCTTCCACTCTTCTTTCCTTCTTTCACTTTTCTTTCCTTTCTTCACTCCTTTCTTCTTTCCTTCTTTCACTCTTCTTTCCTTTTCTTCTTTCCTTCTTCAACTATTATTTCCTTCTTTCACTCTTCTTTCCTTTCTTCACTCTTCTTTCTTTTCTTCTTCCACTCTTCTTTCCTTTCTTCACTCTTCTTTCTTTTCTTCTTTCCTTCTTTCACTCTTCTTTCTGTCATCCTCTCTTCTCTCCTTTCTTCACTCTTCTATCCTTTCTTCTTTCCTTCTTCCACTCTTCTTTCCTTTCTTCTTTCCTTCTTTCACTCTTCTTTCTTTTCTTCTTCCTTTCCTAACTTTTGCATTTCATGCACTGGTATTTCCTTCAGGAAATGCATTTTCTAGTTTATTTATTTACTTGGTCGTGCCGCCCCTCACGTGACCTGAAAAAGTGCCGCCCGGTCCACCGCCCGGGTGGCCCGAGTCTAAAACCGCCACTGGATGAATGTATGTAAAGATAAAAACAGAAAAAAAAAAAAAAAACTCCGACTAAACCGGCGCGGCGGTCATAATAAATGGTAAATCGACGGAGCATGTTGGAGATGCACGCCACACTGTTCATAGCAGTTACTGAGATACTGATAATGATGTGTTAAACACATTTACCTGATAGGTGAGAATATATTGAGGCTCAAGGCCGAATTATGCTCTGTTTTAGACGTAACGCGTAAGCACGTAAGATACATAACCCCCCCTTGCGGGGTAAAATATCCCCCCTTACGTGCTTAAGTGCGTCGCCCAAAATTCCTGACTATGCGACTAAAACACTACGGCCCTACACAGCTCGCAAAGGCTGTGATTGGCCGGCCACCACAACCTTTCACAGAGTCTCACGTTTCCGGGTTAATAGCATACTACAGCCTTTTTTAGACCCAGACATTTTTTAAAATCATGAATACCCTGCAGACCGTCTCACAAGCCTTTTCTTATGGATTAGGAACAAACATAACAGAAGAGGTCCAAAGACATGAACTCCTTTACAAATCCTCTTTAAACACTTATAGAATGCTTAAATTACCGCGAATTTATGGAGAGAATATCCCATTCTCACCCGCGATTGTTTGGAGAGAATGTGGTCATTCACGAACAAATAGGTACTTTCATATTCATTTTCCGCCACTTGTGAGTCATGGTGATATCTTTCATTGAGTTCATATTGACGTGAATCATCAATTGCACCAGCGAGATTGATAGAATGAGCCCGGTCTGCTCATATACAAAAGTTAACAGTAACCTGCCGTTACCTTAGAGAATATCCCATTCTCACCCGCGATTGTTAGGAGAAAATGTGCTAATTCACGAACAAATACTTTCATATTCATTTTCCACCACTTGTGAGTCATGGTGGTATCATTCATTGAGTTCATATTGACGTGAATCAATCAATTGCACCCGCGATTTTGATAGAATGAGCCCGGTCTGCTCATATACAAAAGTTAACATTAACGTGGGCTTAACTGATGGCCAGCACCATTGTAGTTACAAGCATTGACAACATGATGAGATTCTCTCACCGTTTACCACCTCATCTTAAATAATGTAACTCATAAACACATCGTTTTAAAGCCTGTCGCAGTCATTAAAAGATGTCAATAAACGAACTTTTGCGTCATGTCTTTTTCGCCACTGGTACTGAATTGCCAACATTTGTATTTTGTGTAACACATGTATTCATAACATCAAGCCTTTCGCCCACTACACTTTCATGCTCCGGTAAGTTTTTTTCCTTTGTCCTGCTGCAATAAATAGGCTTACTTAACTCAAAATAAATCTACAGTTCTGGCGTCAATTTGCTTTGCAACACGCAACACAAGCCTTGCAACACGCTCTGCGTCTAAAACGAACCTTAAATCAAAACTTGTCTAAAACAAGTTCCTTGTGTAAATTACGTGCTTAGGCGTTACGTCTAAAACAGAGCATAATTCGGCCTTCAGGACAAATGAGGCAAGGACACATTTAAACCCACGCGTCAGACTCTCACACTCCCCACCCCAACATATCCGTAGTATAGCGACCAAAGCAACTAACCTTTGGAGAAATTGGCTGATAACGTAGACGTACCTTCATTTTTCTTGAGAAAACTGTGCCTCGAATAAGGGTACCTCTGTTGCTTCTGACCAAGAGAGTTTGAATTTACTTTCACTTTTGGCTACTTCCGGAATTTACGCACAATCATCCTCAAATGCTCACACACCCCTTTTCCACCAAAGCCGGGCCAGTGATGGTTCTGGAATGGGGTTTATGCGTTTCGGTGCTAGTTCTTATCTTGGAACCAGGTCGCTTTTCCACCGTCTTTAAATCACGTCATACGCTTTTGTTTTCAAGTGGCACATTTTCTACAGTAGCCTACAAACAATACAAAATCAGCCCTACATTACGGTGACAGTTAATGATACAACTAGGCTTACGGGTTGCTAATTATAACAATAAGAGTTAATGTATACTAGTTAGACAAACCAAAACATTTTGATGAATGAAAGCTTTCTTTATTATTTTTAATTTGTAATTTGGTCTGTTGTCCTTTTGAACCCTGCCATCTACAACAATGTGGGTATATTTCATCTCGGAGTGATTTATTATTAGTTGTGAAAAGTCCCCGTTGGGTTGTTCTTGGATAATCTATGGCATGGAACGTCTCTCTTCCAATCTGAAACAGCTAAATAACGCGATAGAACCCAATTGTTTTATAATTAAGCAATATAGCATGAGTGGGAGTGGGGTAGGTAAGAGATAATCCCACGGGTGTTGTTGCCTACGCCACTCGGCCTTCGGCCTCGGTGGCTACGGCCGAAACACCACCCGTGGGATTATCTCTTACCTACCCCACTCCCACGAGTGCTATATTGCTTTTATAAAACAATTCTACAGTCAACAAATTAACATTTCAACACGAAGTTATTGATTAAAAATGGTTTATTTCGCCATTGTTTTTCCGCAACAAAAAATAGTTCCATTGTCAACGTCTTGGTTTGGAATTTTAAAAACTTTGAATTAATGGTTATCATCAATGCGAATGTTTCATCGCGGAGTGATTTATTATTAGCTGTGAAAAGTCCCGTAACTGTAGGTATGTTGACGAATAATCTATAGCATGGAACGTCTCTCGTCCAATCAGAAACAGCTAAATTACGAGATAGAATTGTAATTGTTTTATAAACCGACATAATGCGTGAAGACAACACCAATATATTGACGTTGAGCCTTATGCTGTAAACCGTTTACAAAATAATTAAATATTCCATTAAACAAACCCAGATTATACGTTGTAGATGGAGGGGTTTAAAAGGACAACAGACAAAATAAAGAAAGCTTTCATTCATCAAAATGTTTTGGGGAATTATTTTCCTTTGTTGGGCTCCTAAAGAATTCGAATCTGAATAATGTATGCCTTTGTTGGCCAATCCGAAACATAGCATGTACGCAATGTGGATTAGGTCGTTTTTGGCTCTCAAGCAGGACAGTATAAAGATTATACACAGACAATATGCAGATCATATACGGAAAGGCCTGACATAAAACCAAACAGTTGGGCCTGAATTGAAAGTGTGTTGGCAATACAAACAACAACATGAGGGATAGAAAGATGGTGGTGTATTTGTTCCGTACCTAAATAGAAACCATAAGTAGAACAAGAATAGCTGTCTTAACTGCTTTTCATTTTTACTTGTATAGGTAGACGGACAAACCCCTGTTATTTGTGTCCATCACGAACAAATAGCATGCTGAATATTTAAATATATTTTCCTATAAATAGTTATAATAACACATATATTCATTATATGGCAAGGCAAAGGGATGGTGTTAATTATCACTTGTCCTGAATAAAGAAAAGATTGATGAATCCAGACACCAATTGAGACTCTAAATCTGACACGGCCTAGGGTGCCAAATGTGCTAGGACCGGCCCTGGGTACACCAGCTTAGTTAACCAGTGACTCTCTTTGAACTTAGAAGCCAGATCAGTAAAATCCTTCCCGCACAAGAAATCATAGATAGGGAGTACAATTTGTAGTTTTCTCAGCTTAATAACTGTGGCAGCATCCGTGTTCATGTCCATTACGCATGTAGAGGTCAATAGGCCACACGCTTAAAAGGGCTGTGGATGCCTCACGGACGACAATTCCCACTTTTTATTCCAGAATCATGTTCTACACCTTCTAATAAAAACATCTGACTCCTATATTAAGGGGGTTTAAGGTTTTTCTCAGCCTAGCAATGTTTGCAGTATCAGTGTATGCATCTGCTTCATCAGAACTAGGGGTGGGTATTGCCAAAGAAGTCACGATTCGATTCGTATCACGATTCACATGCCACGATGCGATTCTATCACGATGCATCGCGATACTTTTCACTGAACACTGTTAGAAAAAAATTAAGCCATTACCAGTGGCTGACTGGCTGTGTATGATCTGGATAGTGTGTTCAATTGATAACTCAAAGCAACTCAATTCATACATAGCTGTATTTATTGAAACGACTTTTGGAGGTTACTTAACACAAATATTATTTTTACTGGATACACTGACAAGAAGTGCTAAGGCTTTATAAAACTTAAAATAACAAAATAAGGATGATCATTGCCGTTTACATGGCCTCAGTGGTCCTTTAAACCAATGAAATGAAAACATTCAAATGTATGACATTTCCCCTTTTGGAAGTAGCTGCCATTATAACAACAATATCATTTCATAAACATAAGAGGACAAACTGATGCCACAAAAAGTGAATAGGCTTTATAAAACTATATAAAAAATATATATATATATATTGCAAACATCCCTCGCAGCAAAATGCATCAACTGCATGTGTCCAGTGTCCAGTATCCACTCAAAAAACAAATGAAAAAAAACAAATGTTTCATATTTTTTTTAAATATTTTTTTTATTAATAATCGATACTTGGCGTCAACAATTGATGCAGTAGATCGTGAAAATTAGAATCGCGATGCATCGTCGAGAGAATTATTTGGCACACCCCTAATCAGAACTTATGTAACCTCTTTTGTGGTATACGTATGAAACCGTAGTGTCGCAAAAGTGTGCAAATGATGGACAAAACATTCTTAAATCTCCATTTCTTTGTTTTTGTTTATATCACAACTTGGACAACTTATGGAGATGTGAGTTGACCGTCATGCAAATATTGCAGACACTGCACATTTCTGAAATATGGAGAGATACATACCCATACAAACCTTCTTTAAGTTGTTCTATATATTTAATTATTTTTTACTTCATTGAACATTGACATTAGTGCCGTAAGGAAGGAGGTAGGCTATGTTTTTTTTATTTAAAGGTGAGACGTTTCTTTAAAAAAATTGGTGTAGTTTGATTTACCAGACTAAAGCATAGAAAAAAAACCTAGGCTAACAACACTGGTGCAATGGGGCAATGTGTTAGGCCTACATATGTCTTTAAGAGCATAAGATGTCAAAATGCTATATGCATGCCTACAAGTTACAACATCAATTAGAAGGATTCCATTTTTGAAAACCAATGCAACATCTCCACCTCCTGGCCTGTTTTCTCATAAAGTCAAACAAGTAGGCTATGAAACACCAGCTCGTCAGTCCTAAACAATTGTTGAAGCTTAAGAATGTTATGAAATTGACCCGACTGAGAACTCTTTTTGTTCAGAGATTGGAAACTCATCAGACATTATTAGGTACACGGATGATCTTTCCCCTTTCGATGGAATTTACAGTCTTCCAAAGACCTTTAGGATTAGGGCTATGCTACCATAACTAAAGTCCCACATTACAGTAATACTGTGTTCTGTAGTCATCTGTTGGATGGTGTGACATGCAAGATGCTCTGGGCCTCGATCTTGCAAATGTATGCAGCGAATATCACAACTCAGAAGTATATGGTATAATTCTCAAGGAAAATGTACATGAATCTTATGCTCATGAAACTCACACATATTTTTTTCATTCTGCTTCGCTATCTTGAGCTCCTCGTATCAACATAGGCTGCTGCAGGTCCTCTTCCATGGAATCCACCATATTGCCCCTTCATGTTTCACCAAAAGCCAGGAACAGACAAACCAAACCACTGGCTTGTGATGGGACCTTTCGTTTTGATTGGTATTTCATTGACCACCTTATGTACTCCCACGTGCTTGTAAGGGGGAAGGGTTTTAAACTGGCTGCAATTTAGCAAGCTCACCAAGCTCACCAATAAAGGCCAGCAAACACTATACACTGTACCTTAAGATTCATTCATTCCAAAGGATGGAAGTAAGTAATGAGTTGTGAGCTGATAGTTCATAACCCTACTACCTTACAGAATATAAACGATACACAGTATAGTATATAGTATTTCTTCTCGAAAATCACCTCAAACCTTTTTGTAAAATACAAAGTCAAGTTTTCTTTGGTACAATAAAAAAAATCACAGTACCGTATATTGTCATGATCCCCAAATAGGCAAGACATAGAGGATATACTCCATAAACTGGCAACAGGCTCCTTACAGATATCGTCCGGTTATCCTTTTGTTTCGCACACGCAATGGCTTCTCCACCTGCTAGGTAAGTTTCTAATGTGTCCCACACATGCACTTCCTCCTGCTTCCTCAGCTTTTCATCATAACTTTTTATTTCTGTGTTCCGGGCTGGAGCACCTTGCAAAAATGGAAGAAAAGCTTTCACTGCATGACATTGCCAGCTATATTACCAAACGACACCAGTTAGTGTGTTGACAAGCTTCTATCAGTTTCAACTGGTATGTTGGCAGTGTTCGCAAGGTTTTTCAATGCCTTTTAGGTAGTGAGCTTGCTAGTTTTGAAACAGAACTCCTTATTGCGGCTTTAAAGTGATCTGATCTTGGGACAAAGTGAATGGTGCAATTCCTCAATAGAAGCAGCAGAGGGGGTGTTTATTTGCTCTGTTTAACATATGACCCGCTTTTGCGTGTCTGTATGTGTGTGTGTGTGTGGGGGGGGGGGGGGGGGGGTGTCTGCGTGTGTGTGTGTGTATGTATGTGTGTGTGTGTGTGTGTGTGTGTGTGTGTGTGTGTGTGTGTGTGTGTGTTTGTGTGTGTGTGTGTGTGTGTGTCTGTGTGTGTGTGTGTGTGTGTGTGTGTGTGTGTGCAAGGGGAGCATATGGCTATGTGAAGGACAGAATAACACTATGTATATGAAATGCCCTATTTATTTCTGTGTTCCGGGCTGGAACACCCTGCAAAAATAAACAAAAAGAAAGACAGATAGAACCAGCAGAGGGGGTATTTATTTTCTCTTTTCAAAGTATGACCCTCTTTTGCATGTCTGTGTGTGTGTGTGTGTGTGTTGGGAGGGCTGACAGAGAGACAAACAGTGCAACAGTTGTGTAAACATATCATGTTGAGCATTTAATGGCTACACATTAATTGATAACTACTGTTATTATTCAAACAACACTTAATGAGTAATTTACAGTTCACCTGCAAATACAGTATATGCTGATTTGAGAGATGTAAAAGTGTCCACACACATTAAAGTGCATTGAAGTTTTAGGAGTACTGCCTAACTAGCTGATAGTGCTTTAGGTTTGTCATATCAGTATTTACGGAAAGCATCTGGTCTAAGTCATGTACACATGGCGTCTCTTTTCTTTCCACCTTCTCTCTGTGGTGTGATCAAGGAACTCCCCACACACACTTTCTTTTCTCTTTTTTTCTCTTTCTTTCTTTCTTTCACACACACACACACACACACACACACACACACACACACACACACACACACACACACACACACACACACACACACACACACACACACACACACACACACACACACACACACACACACATTCACACACACACACACACACACACACACACACACACACACACTCCTCCTCTCATTGTTCCATTGTCAATATCTTTTGGAATTATAAGAAATTTGAATTAACGGTTATTGCATTAACCTGCTATAGAATGTTTAATTGCGGAGTGATTTATTATTAGCTGTGTAAAGTCCGAGTTGGGATGTCCTGGGATATTCCAACTCATGTACAGTCTCTAGTCCAATCAGAAACAGCTAAATAATTCGATAGAACCCAATTGTTTTATAATAAACAGTACAATTCTATTACACTATAACAATTCTAAACCTGATTGTTCAAATCCTTGATTGTGATTGGCTAAAAGCCGTTGTAAAATCCAGCATTACCTTACAATTTGACCTGATTACATTCCATATTACTGCGCAGCGAATGGCAAGGCATTTATATAGCGCATTTCATACCCAGTGTTCCATCTGGCTGTTGCGTTGCTTCAAGGGTTGCGTGGCAACGATTTATTTAGGAACTATAATTTTTAGTGGCGGAAGAATGGCGGTTTATCATTAAACTATTGTTTCTTAAATTGAATTGTCTTTATTTATGAAACCATATCAATTATGTGTAGTAACAGGTTTAGAAAAGCAATAAGCCCCGCGAGTCCGTGCTTTGCGCTGATTTTAGAACAGGTAAGGGGGTTTAACGGCACTCCGCTTCGCGTCGTGCCTAACAACTCCCTTACCTGTTCTAAAATCAGCGCAAAGCACGGCCTCTTGGGGCTTATTGCTTAAATCTATTACACTATATATCACAATAAATCCATTAACAATGTTGCCATTTCTGGCTATATTAAACACCTCTCTGTTCTGTTTGTCCTATTATATATATACATATATATATTTATTATACGGCTCTTCAGAACGTTCCAAAAAGTACCGTTGATTTGAATGGGCCATCCCTACGTCATACCCATACATTAATTCCTGCTGGCAGACCTCTGCCAAAGATAATCACCGCTGTCATTGGCAACGGGTTTTGTACTTCTAATTCACATCTTTCATATCATTCCGCCAGAAGTCCAGTCATTTTAACGCAACAGTAGAGAGTAATTTGAAGTCAGCAAGTAATGGGTTGCTATGCAACACCTGAAACTTCAAAGTTCTATTTGCTTGAAGAACTATTTATTTCTAAACGGGACACATGAAACGGCACCTAAATCATTAAAAAGAGGTATGTTGGAGGAATGTCTTCTATCGTTTTTGGCAAGTACCCGTATAATAAGCAGGATAATGTATTGTCCGTCGGTCATTCTACAAAAATAATTCCCTTCGGTACGAAACAACACCCTCCGCTGCGCGTCGGGGTGTTGTTCGCCCCGTCGGGAATTATTTTTGTAGAATGACCTCCGGACAATACATTATCCCTTACATAATACTGTATATACAAGCGGGTGAAATAAGTATTGAACACGTCACCATTTTTCTCAGTAAATATATTTCCAAAGGTGGTATTGACATGAAATTTTCACCAGATGTTTGTAACAACCCAGGTAATCCAAACATACAAAGAAACCAAAACAAATTAGTTCAGAAATTAAGTTATGTCTAATAATATGAAATGACACAGGAAAAAAGTATTGAACACGCTTACTGATATTTATTGAATACTTTGTACAAAAGCCTTTGACAGCTTCAAGACGCTTCCTGTATGGAGAAACTACTTGTATGCATTGCTCAGATGTGAGTTTGACCCATTCTTCAACACAAAAAGGCTTCAATTCTTGAAAGTTCCCTGGGCCTCTTCTATGAACTCTGATCTTCAGTTCTTTCCATAGATTTTCGATTGGATTCAAGTCAGGTGATTGGTTTGGCCATTCTAGCAGCTTTATTTTCTTTCTCTGAAACCAATTGAGAGTTTCCTTGGCTGTTCATTGTCTTGCTGAAATGTCCACCCTCGTTACCTCTTCATCATCCTGGTAGATGTCAGCAGATTTTAATTAAGAATGTCTTGATACATTTTTTCCATTCATCCTTGCTTCAATTGTGTGACATTTGCCAGTACCATATGCTGAAAAGCAGTCCCACACTATGATGTTCCCACCTTCAAACTTCACTGTTGGGATGATGTGCAGTGCCATGTCTCCTACAAACATGGTGTGCATTATGTCATCCAAAGAGTTCCATTTTGCTCTCATCTGACCAGACCATATTCTCCCAGTATTTCACAGGCTTGTCCAAATTTCGTGCTGCGAACCTTAAACGAGCTTCAACATGCTTTTTCTTTAGCAATGGAGTTTTATGTGGAGAGCGTGCATACAGGCCATGGGGGTTGAGTGCATTACTTATTGTTTTCTTTTAAACAACTGTACCTGCAAATTCCAGGTCTTACTGAAGCTCTCCACGAGTGGTCCTTGGCTCTTTGACAACTCTTCTGATAATTCTTTTCACTCCTCTGTCAGAAATCTTGCGAGGAGCACCTGGTCGTGGCCAGTTTATGGTGAAATGATGATCTTTCCACTTCCAGATTATGGCCCGAAACAGTGCTCACTGGAATATTCAGAAGTTTAGAAATGCATCTGTAACCAATGCCATGAGTATGTCTTGCAACAATAAGGTTGCAAAGGTCTTGAGAGAGCTCTTTGCTTTTACCAATCATGAGTTGCTTCTTGTGTGACACCTTGGTAATGAGACACCTTTTTATAGGCCATCAGTTGGGATATTAATTTGCACTGACTAGGGGCCAGATTGCCTTCTAATTACTGAAAGATTCCAGCAGTTTTTTTGGCTTTCCATGCCTTTTTGCACCTCCCTTTCTTCATGTGTTCAATACTTTTTTCCTGTGTTATTTCACATTAATACACATTACTTAATTTCTGAATGTATTTGTTTTTTTTCTTTGTATGTATGAATTACTTGGGTTGTTACCAACATGTGGTGACAATTTCATGACAATAGCACCTTTGGAAATATATTAACTGAGAAAAATGGCGACGTGTTCAATACTTATTTCACCCGCTGTATATATATTAAATATGTCCATAATATTTGGATACATTTCTGAAGGGAGCTTGTTGAGAAATGTCTCTCTCACAACATCTGGCAACCCTGTCTGTAAATGTAATCCAACCAGGGACGTGCAGTCATAGGAGGCAGGGGAGGCAGAGCCTCACCTGTCATTTTGAAAAGTAAAAAAAAAAAATATTAAAAAAAAATATATTTTTTTTGTATAATAATCATATATATTTATGTATTATAAAATAAATATTCATATTTCTCTAGTTATCTGTGTTACGAGTGTCATTTCTGCATGATTCCGATCATTTCGAGCATTTTTATTATCAAAATCGCTGAATTTGAGCATTTCCGGTTCCCAGTGATCAGCCAATGAACATTGGACGTGCGGTCAAGGGAGGCAGATGCATTGCAGTCTATGGGCAGGGTAGGCAGTGCCTCCCCTAGGATTGCGAAATCACTCCAAACTGGGTTTTACGCATGCGTGCGCAAGCGTAGAACCCTTTGAGTTGAGCTGAAAACGCATTGAAAAATATTGCAAGGGAGGCACGCACTACCACGGATTCAAGAAGGGTGGCGAGCGAGAGGGCACTTGTTGGGTATATAATCTGACGTTGGATTTTCTTCTTCACTTCTCTACTTGAGTTTGACAGCGAAAATAGAAGATTGCATTGCTAACCTGAGGCATGTTGAATTAACTAAGAACGTTTAAGTATTTTAAGTTAACACAGTAGTATTACACATTTGCATTGGAGTATTTCACGTTTCCCAACGGGACTACATATTCATGCGCAACACGAACCTAAAGAAGCTAAAGGCTGTTGATGCAGGAAAGTTGCCTTGAAGTTGTGAGCAGACTAGGTAGGTGCTAATCCTGAGCTAAACTAGCCACTGACTGCATTCACTCAAGAAGAGGACAACGGATTTCCACTGATCTATACTGATAATCGTGAGTGGATTAATTTTGTTTCACCTCAAACTGACGGTTATGAGCTCCAACGAAAGTGCACCAACTTTAAATTATACTGGCCAGTAGAACATTTTGGTATTGTGTGCTATGTATGCAGTGTTTAACTGTTTACATGTTAATATGTTGTGTAAATAAATATGGAATTGTTTTTTCGAAGCTGTCCGAGTTGGTTAAATGGTCATTTAAATTAGCATCCCACCACCGTAGTTATATTTTCTCCAGACAAAATGAAATGAGCCATGTCATTGGTGGGAGGGCTACATACACTAGCTTGCAACTATTAATATCTTATTAATAACTCATCATAATACAATAAAAAAACAATCGTTTGAAAATAATGGTATTAGACAATAAAACAACGTTTTTTCAGTTCTGATCAGATGACAATTTTAAAACCATAGACATATATACATGTATATACAGCCGCGGAAAAAATTAAGAGACCACTTCAAAATTATCAGTTTCTCTGGTTTTACTATTTATTGGTATGTGTTAAAGTAAAATGTACATTTTAGTTTTATTCTATAACCTACTGGCAACATTCCTACCAAATTTCAAATAAAAATATTGTCATTTAGATCATTTATTTGCAGAAAAATGACAATTGGTCAAAATAGCAAAAAAGATGCAGTGTCTTCAGATCTCGAATAATGCAAAGAAAACAAGCTCATATTCATTTTTAAACTACACAATACTAATGCTTTAACTTAGGAAGAGTTCAGAAATCAATATTTGGTGGAATAACCTTGATTTAAAATCACAACTTTCATGTGTCTTGGCATGCTCTCCACCAGTCTTTCACATTGCCGTTGGGTGACTTTATGCTACTCCTGGCGCAAGAATTCAAGCAGCTCGGCTTCTTTTCATGGCTTGTGACCATCCATCTTCCTCTTGATCACATTTCAGAGTTTTTTTTATGGGATTCAGGTCTCGAAATTGGGCTGGCCATGACAGGGTCCTGATCTGGTGATACTCCATCCACACCTTTACTGGCCTGGCTGTGTGGCATGGAGCATTGCCCTGCTGGAAAAAACACTTCTCAGAGTTGGGGAACATTGTCAGAGCAAAAGGAAGCAAGTTTTTCTTCCGGGACAATGTTGTACTTTGCCTGGCTGAGGTTTGTAAAAGACCATAAGGATTGAACCAAAGCGGACTGGAGGGTCTCCTAGTTCGTCTTCTCTGATGAGTCCAATTTTCAGCTTTGCCCAACACATGGTCGTCTGATGGTTAGACGGAGACCTGGAGAGGCCTACAAGCCACAGAGTCTTGCACCTACTGTGAAATTGGACTCATCAGAGAAGACGAACAAGACGACCCTCCAGTCCGATTCGGTTCAATCCTTATGGTCTTTTACAAACCTCAGCCAGGCAAAGTACAACGTTGTCCCGGAAGAAAAACTTGCTTCCTTTTGCTCTGACAATGTTCCCCAACTCTGAGAAGTGTTTTTTCCAGCAGGGCAATGCTCCATGCCACACAGCCAGGCCAGTAAAGGTGTGGATGGAGTATCACCAGATCAGGACCCTGTCATGGCCAGCCCAATTTCGAGACCTGAATCCCATAAAAAAAACTCTGAAATGTGATCAAGAGGAAGATGGATGGTCACAAGCCATGAAAAGAAGCCGAGCTGCTTGAATTCTTGCGCCAGGAGTAGCATAAAGTCACCCAACCGCAATGTGAAAGACTGGTGGAGAGCATGCGAAGACACATGAAAGTTGTGATTTTAAATCAAGGTTATTCCACCAAATATTGATTTCTGAACTCTTCCTAAGTTAAAGCATTAGTATTGTGTAGTTTAAAAATGAATATGAGCTTGTTTTCTTTGCATTATTCGAGATCTGAAGACACTGCATCTTTTTTGCTATTTTGACCAATTGTCATTTTTCTGCAAATAAATGATCTAAATGACAATATTTTTATTTGAAATTTGGTAGGAATGTTGCCAGTAGGTTATAGAATAAAACAAAAATGTACATTTTACTTTAACACATACCAATAAATAGTAAAACCAGAGAAACTGATAATTTTGAAGTGGTCTCTTAATTTTTTCCGCGGCTGTATACATTATATATATAGTTTAAACTAGAGCTCAAAATGACGTAATCACTTCCGGTTTCTGTGCCTCACCAGCTCCGAACCTCACTGCACGTCCCTGAATCCAACCTGACATGACATCTGGCAACCCTGTCTGTAAATGAACCCCTGAGCACCCCAGATTTGTGCCTGACATCACCTGAGTGCTAGTTCAGCTAAATAAGAGTAATGCATTTGCTACAGTCAGTGTAGGCAGCAATTATAATTTGAGGCATGAATAAATAGCCTTTCAGCTGCCAATAAGTGTGTGGCAGTTATAATATGAGGCATTAATAAATAGCCTTTAACTAATCAATAAGTGTGCAGCAGTCTTTGTGACCTATCTGGCTAGAATGTTCGTTTGTTTTTAAATTTAGCATAAACATTTTGTGTAATTGCTAGTACACATGGATGTTATATTGTATTGTATGTGTGTACTGTATATAGTACATGGATTGTGTAGAGGAACTGTTTAAGAAAGGTGCCGACAACACCAAGATTGTGGGTTTGATAATCTTTTGCGGTTACAGAGTTTCCTACGAAGAAGGATGTCTTGTGCAAAGCCCACCTACCTGTTTCTCACTTAGTGTCACAAGTTTGTACGCTCAGAGAAAGATAAGTGTGACCCCACATCACTAGACCTCACAGCCCTTCTCTGCACACACAAACACACACACACACACACACACACACACACACACACCAAGCACACACACACCAAGCACACACACACACACACTAAGCACACACACACACACACACTCACACGCACACACACACTCTCACATATACTAACACATGCATGCACATAAACACACACACAATCACACACACACACATACAGTTACACACGCATGCACACACATACACTAACACAGGCATGCACACACACACACACACAAACACTAACGCACACACACATACTTAGGCACACACACACAAACACAAACACATACAGTCACACATGAACTCACTCACCCAGACACACACACAGAAAATCACAAACACACATACCCAGCAATCCCTGGGTAACAGGGACACTAGATTTCAAGTAAATATGAATCAATAATGTAAATAATGAGTGTCATCAATGAATATACAACAATGGCTAAACAACTATTAGCTGTATATTAGTAGAATAGCAATGCTTTTCAGAATGCACATTAATAGTGCTTCCTGTCTCTGTGTCAGCACTGAAACCAGTGGTTTGGGGTAGATGAGGGTGGAGAGGAGGGGGCATGCTGGTTAGTTTGCTCCACTCGTAAAAATAATAATAATAATAATAATAATAATTCATTTTATTTGTTAAGCACTCTTCATTCTAGGCAGAATCTCAGAGTGCTAAAGGACAAAAGGACAGTTTAAGAAAATATATACATTTTTTAAAAAGTAGGCCTTTATGAATAAAAAGGTTTTTAGGCCATTTCTCTGAAATGTTCCGATTTGACATCTTAATTTCAAAAGGCCATAACTTAGAAATTATAATAGATAGAGACTTTCTGTAAATTAGAGAAATGTTTAGTATGACCTAAAGTTTATGTGGAGACTAAATTTACCCATCTAATTTGCATAGTATGACGTCATAGGGTGGCGGCCATCTTGGATTATAGAATTTTCACGAAATGACACATATTTGAATGGTAAAATGTATTAGTTTCCACTTCCAAAATGACCCTCACCTTGTACATGTTATAAAGCACAATACTGAATACTCTGGTAAATAGTAAATAGCAAACATATCTATCTAAATAATAAAGATTATTTAATAATTATGAGCAATAAATGGCAGAAACAAACCGAATGTATTTAGGCTATGTGCATGAATGTATGCAGGTAGCATAGGCTGTTCTTTTGCTAAAAAGATTTTCCATTTATTATGTAGGCGCTCAGATTCCATGTGGAGCAAATATAGCCCTATATTACTTTTATGACAAACAAACAAAAATGAGACAAGACCCGTTTAGTTTAAAAGCTCACTCGCCACGGCAAGGCACAGATCATGAGTGAGGTGACGAGACAAGACGACAGACAACGTTAGTATTTTTTTTTAAGGTTTTTTGTTTTTGTTTGCTTTTTTGTTGGTTTTTGTGTTTTTTTCAATGACAAAGACATTCAAATCACAAGAACACAAACATAGTAAGGATACAGCCTATTATGCAGTAAGAAAAATGCCCAGGGGACATGGCAAAACAAGAAGTAATTCCTTATGAGTGACTGGGAGAAATGAGTCATGCAGTAGGCCTGGTGGTAATTACTTCCTATTCATCCAGATGACACTTTTTGTAGTGCTTGATGGTGTGGTACCTTTCAAAGCAGGGCACACACAGACCCACTCCACACTGCCTACACCTGAAATGTGTCTGACGGCGGCCTTTAGGGCGGGACCGATCAGAGCACACAACACAGTCTGGTTTTTCATCTGCCTTGTGGATGAAGTGGCGCTCTGTAAGTCTCCCTGGCAAGTCCCCCAGTGAGGATGACTTGCGACCTTTGTTGGTCTCTTTTTTGCTGTAGCCATCCAGTAGGCCAGTGATAATATCCTGAATGAATACTTTCAGGGGCTTGTGGGGAGCAGCAGTGGTGCGGGTGTAAATTATGTGCCCATTTACCATTGAGATACTGAGGAGGGCATTGAAGATCCTCATGTACCACTTTGTTGACCTATGAGGAAAGAGATATGTTTTCATCCTTTGGTCTGCGGTGTCGACACCCCCCATAAATGAATTGTATTCGTCGACACACACAGGCCTACAGATGTCCCTAAACCCAGTGGCACTGTGTTTGGTCCTAATGCATTTCCTAATGCCACCAACGCTGTGGAGTGTTGACAACATTGTCAGCCGCTTGGTGTCATGCCAAGCACAGGCCAAAAGTTTCCCCTTCCGCATATAGACAGGCTCATCTCCCTTCTTCAAAGCTAAATGCTCCTTGGTAAGGCCCTTGGGCATGCCCTTTCTTTTACTGCTGACAGTGCCACAGACTCCGGTGTTATAACTTGCCAGCTCCTCAGCTATACCTGGCGACGTGTAATAACTGTCCATGTAAACCTCATGCCCTCTCCCTCTGTACGGGGTCATGAGGTCACGGACAATTAGGTGAGTGGCACCATATTCCCCTTCACCAGGCCTGCTTTGACCGGTGTACATTTAGGCGTTTAGACGGGGGGTTTGGGGGTCCTCCCCCAGAAAATTTTGCATTTTTTAGATGCAATTTCCAGCATTTTAACCAATTCTGGGGTGGATAGTGACAAATCCCTTTTGATTCACAGGGGACAAGATTGGCAAGATTGAGAATAGTTTTTTTTTGGTAAGCAAATCATTAAAGTGTCTGGTGACTTTACCATTATTACATGCCAAGGCATTAACTGATGAAGTTTTTTTAAGTGCACACTGAATAGATAAGTATGAAAAGTGTGAATAATAAAAGTGGAAATGTAGACGGAGGGCTACTTAGAGTTACCAATGAACATTTATTAGCTCTGTACAGTTCCCACAAAAATAAATCCAACTTTCCTCTAGATCTGAACTACAACCCGGCACACTTGCTGTTGGAGCATCCTATTCAAATAACACAATGTCCAAATTGGCCTTGAATTGTACGATACATTATACTATAACAGTACATTTAAGCTGTCAATGACACATTTGAAAGCCACATGAAATACAGTTTACCTGTCTGGCTGGTGGAGATTGGTTTTCTGTTTTATTTATTTGATCAATGAATACGGTTAGTTTCACAGAGTTCTAAGATGCTAACCGTAGCGTTAACCGACTAGCTTAAAACAAAGACTGACAGATCAGAGTAATGAGGTCTAAACGAGTGCAATCAGTTCGTTGTGCATTTCTACAGAAAATCCGTGGAAGCCACGACATTTACAGCCACTTAGACAGCATTAAACAAAACTTAGATGTCATTTTAGCAGCTCGGACGTCCGCCTCCACAGTGTGTGAAGCGACATTTCACTGAAGGGGGACGTGACCGAACAGGTTTTTACAAGACTGTTCTGTGATAAACTTCTGTTGATTTCGATAACTATTGCAGGAAGATGAGCCAATCACAGATAGCAAGGCTGTCCCCACCAATGACACGCCGTCTTTGATAGAAGGTACGCATGAGGGTAAAATTAACCGTTTATTTCCCGAATGCCGTGCAATTACCCACTCAAAATTGGTATGGACATTTTAAACGTATCCAAATATTGGTATGGACACGTCCATAGCGTCCATACGCATTGTTACGCCCATGCTTGGGAATACTGAGGGACAATCAAATTTATCACTGGCCGAATTTTAAATAATCTGTCATGGCCTGGCTGGCCCCTGCCAATGTACTGTTCATTGTCTACAAAGTGGAGAAAAGACATTATTATCTCAAATCTATTTCGAGGCATCACCTTGCCAAAACCTGGTGTAGCAGTTGGCCAATATTCTGCCCAATAGTCCTCCACTTCAGACTTTTCCACTAAACCCATACTCAAATGCAGTGAAATGAAAGCCTTCATTTCAGTGATGGTAAAGTCACTCCATTGGTGGAATCGGGAGTGAGGCTTGAGTTGGTGGGAGGCAAGAAACTGACTGGCATATCTGTTTGTCTCTGTCACTAGCAAATTCCAAAATTCATCATTGAGGAATAGAGAGAGAAAATCTAGGGCCGAATCTGAATTTGTAATGTTTCTATGTCCTATATAGCCAGTTTGCTGTTCGAATGGGGTGATCCAATTTGGATAAACATCGTCAATATTTGTCACGTATTCAAAGCCTGCATTCATGTCTTGATCAGGCAGCGCACTACGACTACGCGCGGCCCCTCTCCCCCGTGACACACGGCTCCTGCTGCGAGCAACACCGCGCCCACCTCTGCCTCCAGCACGCCGGGCCGAGGGGCTCGGACTACCGTCATTTTCCATCCCCACCCTGTGCCTACGTTGCCCATTTCCTCTCCTCTGCACACTTCTCCCCCGTCTAACACCACCAGTGACAGGCAAAGACTGAACCACATTTGTGTCCCCAACATTATGAAGAGGAACGCGACCTGAGGTAAATGTAGCAACATGGTTGTCATGGTCAGGAGACCGGGGAGCTAGGTGGCTAGCGCGGTAAAATGACCGGACCTCAACAGCTGCCCCAGGCTCATTACCTTCACCGACACCTTCCACACTAACACCCCGACCCCCTGAACACAGTGCACTTACAACCCGCCCCCGTGAAACACTATCTAATGTATTGGGAACATGGCAAGAAGATGTTTGTTGTGCTTGGTGGACACTCGCACTTTCCCCGGCTGCACTACCGCAAGGCCGGGCATCATCAGAAGCGTGGTCACTAAACGAATCACCGTCATCTTCAAAAGGATTATATTCCTCTTCCGAATCAGGATCAGCGAAAAGAAGCCCCAACACTTCATCGCAGGTACGTTTTTTGCCCGTCATCATACGCAAATCTAATGTACAGGCAGCAGGCGCTAATGATTCAACACTGGCTAACGTGAAAAACCTCTCTGCTTCACTGGAACTCGTCGCACTGATTTACCCCGCCTTTTCGCCTCAGTTTTACATATAAACATGACGTAATTCCTGGTGTAGACTGAAGTACAACATGTTCTGCCACTAGTGGATGGGAGTAGAAACGGAGTTTGACACCCTATTTGAAAAAAACGACCGTTTTATTCAGTGCGGCACCTTGTCGACAAAAGTCGACTGTGGCGCCCAGAGGGTTAAAACAGTCTAGTGTCTGTGTTGCCCTTAAGTGGGGTGGTTCCACAGTCGAGGGGCTGCAGCGGCGAAGGCCCGGTCGCCCATGGTGCGTAGCCTGGTGTTTGGGATCTGCAGGGACAGACTGTTATTGGATCTGAGGGGGCGGGTTGATGTTTGGGGGGTGATGAGTTCTTGCAGGTAAGGGGGGGCATGACCATTTATGCATTGGTGGGTGAGTAGGAGGACTTTGTAGTCAATGCGGGATGAGACAGGGAGCCAGTGCAGTGAGTGTAAAATGGGGGTTATGTGGTTGTATTTCCTGATTCTCATCAGGATCCTGGCAGCGCTGTTCTGGATGTACTGGAGCTTTTGGATGTTCCTGCCAGTGATCCCAGTGAACAGTAAATTGCAGTAGTCCAGTCTTGAGGAGATGAAGGCGTGTACGAGCTTCTCAGCATCTGGCAGGGTTAAAGTGGGGCGGAGCTTGGCGATGTTTTTGAGATGGTAGAAGGAGATTTTGCACAGATGCTTTATATGTTCGTTGAAGGTGAGGTGAGGCTCAAACCTAACTCGTAGATTTGTGACTGTGGTGGAGAGGGGTATGACCTGACTGTCGAAGGTGAGATGAGTTATGGAGGATGACTGAACCTGGTGTGGAGTGCCAACAAGAAGGGCCTCGGTTTTGCTGCTGTTTAGCTGGAGGAAGTTGTTTCTCATCCATGCCTTTATCTCCCCAAGACAGGCAGTGAGACATGACATGGCAGCAGAGGGGCTTGGGGCAGTTTTGATGTACAGCTGTGTGTCATCGGCATAGCAGTGGAAGGACATCCCATGTCTGCTGACAACACAGCCGAGGGGGAGCATGTAGATAATAAAGAGGATGGGGCCGAGGACAGACCCTTGTGGAACACCACAGGAGACAGGGAGCTGTCTGGAATTGCATCTTCCCAGTGAGACATACTCAGTTCTGCCAGATAGGTAGGACTGGAACCACTTGAGTGCAGAGCCTGACAGTCCAATGGTGGTGTGGAGGCGCTCTAGGAGGATTGTGTGATCCACTGTGTCGAATGCAGCAGTCAGATCCAGGAGGATGAGGAGTGAGGGTGATCCACATGTGTGTTTCAGAGACACACATACAATGTTGGTTTTTGCTAGTAGAGATAAAACAAGCCCATATGTTCTGCATTTCTGCTGCAATGCATAGGCTTTGCCACTTGATACTCTTGCTTGATGTATACTATGATGTAATGACGGAAGATACATTAAACAACTGAGTCTGAGACTGGGTTCTTGTTGGGCCAGACGTGAGTTTGCCACCATGATATCAGCATTTACTTTCAACTCCAGAAATGTTCTACATTTGACTTCACTTTTAGCCAAAGAATTTCCTTTCCACTCTAAGATTGGTTTAGAGATTTCAGGTACAGTTACTAAAGGCTTCAAATGGCTTCACCTTAATCCAGTTTACATTTTGCCACGGTATCCAAATGCACATGTATGATGGTGTATGATGTCATCACCATCACCGCTAGACATGTGAAAACTCTACACTGCACTGGATGTTCAAAAGCATTTTACACAGAAAATAGCTGAATGTTACTGTGCAAGCCTTGATATTAAATCAAAGATGTGACGCACACTGAATTGCTCTGTGGTGATTCTAAGGGTTTTCGATTTATTTTTGTCCTCTGTGTATTTTTTACTCCCTCAGAGTGTTGGCTGCAGTGTCAATTAAATCTCTGTGTAAATTCCTCTCTTCCTCTCTCTCTCACTCATAGTTGCTGCTGCTCACCACTTTCTCACAGGCTGTCTAGCTGCTTGGTGGGACTGATCGACATCACTGTCACTCTTACGGCTCTACTGGCCCTGACATGGTCGCCATGGCAAAGAGCCCCACTTCAGTCCTTAGTTCATTATCGTGTGTGGTGTGCTGTGGGGCTGAAACCAATATGAGTGCAGGAGTTCTTTCATTTGGGGCCCTCAGTGACCTAGTGGCCAGTAAATGTGAATCTAAATAAAGATCATTATCCTATGTACGTATGTCTTATCTGTTTCAGAAACAGAATCAGAATCAGGTTTTATCGGCCAAGTAAGTTATGCACAAACAAGGAATTTGACTTGGTAAAGTGGCTCTCACTGTGCTCATAGAGTATGCATCACAACACAAAACAATACAAACAGTGAAACGGTCTTAGAAGTCTAAAAAAGTGTATACAAGTAGGATTACCTGTTTGTGATACAAGGCTCAAAATTTCTTTCTGTGAGCTCTTTGAAAATGTACGTGAACGCTGCTGTTTCAACAAGCTTTTTTAAACCGATAGTATGTCAAACGAATAAATGTTGAGGTACGTGTAAAAACATCCAGTGAAGATTAAGCCTTTGTCACCCTACAGAGCACATTTCGCTGTTGAGCTGCTAACTATTTCCTGTCTAATAAATGCTCCCAGTCCTCTTGGGTGCAGTACAGAGAGCTGAATGGTGGGTGCGAATGACAGCCATTCCTGTCCTAGTGGTGCAGCCCAGAGGGTTACAGTAGTTCTTATCTGTAGTCACAGGGAATCTCATCACTTCAGGTACTGTTCCTAAGTTATTGGTTGGTTGTTCAGCTGCGTTACAATATATGTTAAGGCATATACCTAGATATCGCTAAATTAACTATAATTCTCATTCTCATGGACAGTGCTGGACTCTACCATGGGGAAGAGGATTCAGCCTCAGTATCTCGGTCTGTGCGTGATCATGCTGCACCTTACGTGTGGAGGTACCACTGTTATTTCATACCGTGCTCTTTTAGACTGTGGCCAGCTGTGTTTTAGAAAGAATTTAAAATATTGTGAGGAAAACTCATCACGACATATCATGACTACCTCCGTTTTCTCTTGTTTGTGATGCAGATGAATTGGTTTCAATCAACACAACTCTGGGAAAGATTGTTACACTGCAATGCAACTCATCTGATAATGTATCGAAAATTGTATGGGCAAAGGATGGAATCCAGGTGTTTTTACATAGTCCGGTATTGGAAAACAACAAAACCAGAACAAACTTCACCTCAGAAAGGATGAGTGTTGATCCTGCTACTCCATTGATACTGCAGATATCTGATGTGCAGGAGTCTGATGAGGGAATATACACATGTACAGTAACTACAGACAGTCAGACAGTGATAAGGACTAAATGGAACTTGACCATTTCTTCAAGTAACCCAGATCAATTGAAATTGATCCTTATCAGTACTGCTGCCTTATCAGGGACAATCTTTATCATCATCATCATCATCATATTATACAGGTAAGGGCACTTTGATTGATCAGTATCTTTATCTGTTGGAATATGTAGCAGTCTTATATGTATGTGTGTAGGCCTTATTTATAACACATAATATATTTTTAATATTATCCATAAAAAGTACATTGCATTTTAAAGGTGCACCTTTAAACAAGGGTGGCAGTGGTTCAGGAGGTAGAGGAGTCATTTAGCAATCGGATAAATACCCAGACCCATCAAAACCAATCCATATTTATACTGCTGCCATATCAGGGACAATCCTTATAATATCATCATCATATTATTATTATTATTATTATTATGTATTTACAGGTAAGGATATATTGATTAATCAGTATCTTTATTTGTTGGAATATGTAGCAGTCCTATATATGTTTGTAGGCCTTATTTATACTGCCCTACAAAGCCAAAGAGCAGTAAGTGCAAAAACCCCAAACTGAGAAAAACAGCTTTTTGTGTTTTTATTACACCAAGTAAAAGTTTTAAATTATATTTAACAACAAAATGTATAATTAGATAGATTAAAGTGAAGTGAACACCACCCTTTAAGTTTTTTTTTCATTTTTGCAAAATCTGGTAATTTTATAGGCTAAACTGCGTTTTGCCTTTGTATTACTGCTTAAAATTACACACGCATACATTAAGGTATTGCATGTAGAATCAAGGAAAACTGCAGTAAAGACATATACTGCACTTGGCTTGGTTTTACTCTATTTCTACTTTTCTATACACACTGCAAATTTAAATTGCAAATATTTACATGAAACAGTTTATTGATCAACATAAAATTTTCACAGATTGAAGAGCTGACCCTGCACTTTCAATTTCTGCAAAAAAAATTTTTTGGAAAAAATGCACATACTGCTCTTTGCCTTTGTAGGGCAGTATAACACAGCATCATTGTTGTAATATGTATACTGTAAATATACCACTGAATACTGTGTAACACACTGATTGTTATTACATAACCACACACTTTTACTTTGTATTTGTACAACTACTGAACGCTAATACCAACGCTATAAGTTTAATGTGAGTAGGCTACAAAACCACCAGTGCATTGTAAGAGTTTGTTACTCAAAATGTTATTCTGTACTCAATAGCATGTTTATGCTGAATGTGGTGTATTGTTGGACCAGGAGGTCTTTATCACAAGCGTTGTATGGGCTTACAATAATGTTTTCTGATGGCCGTCCATGTTACTGTGGATTTTGAATAGAATCTTCAAACCCATTTTTTGTGGGTGCATCAAGTCTGTCACTAGACTACAATTTACACAAGGAGAATAATGAATTGTTAACTTATTGTATGTTATTGTGCTTTGTATTGTATTACAAGTTTTTTTCTGGTTTATACAGTGAATTGACAGGCTTTAAAACTTCTCTTTTGATTGTGTTGTTTTCTGCGCTTCAAGCTCCACTGCACTTTTGCTCAACTGAAAACCGCAACAATGTTTCTCTCCAGTACAAGGAACTTGTTTGTTCCACATCAATGTCCCTACCCGGTCTCTCAGGTCTGCTTCCTCCATTACCCTGACCGTCCCCCAAGCCCATCTGTCCACCATGGGATCCAGAGCCTTCAGCCGCTCTGCCCCTCACCTCTGGAACTCCCTCCCCCCTGACATCAGGAACATTGACCCTTACTCAATCGCTCTTTTTAAAAAACAAATCAAAACGCACCTGTTTAAGCAGGCCTATAACCTGTAAAGTTGTTGCTGTATAATGTATAATTCAATGTATTTTTTCAATGTATTTTTTATAATTCAATGTATTTTTTTATTTTTTCAATGTTGTAAGGCGACCTTGGGTCTCTTGAAAGGCGCCCTATAAATAAAATGTATTATTATTAAAGATGTATTATTGTTTGATCTGAATGCTCACGGTTACTTTTCTGTGTTAGTGTTAGTGCATTAGTGCTTTTTAAAGTTCATGATGCCATTGGCAATATCAGTTCATTACAGCATTTCACCCCATCTGTCTCAGGAGAAGCAAAGGTCCAGACCTTCCCAGTGGTGCTGGAAATGAACATGAAGATGAAGGAGATGAAATGACAACAGTGATTTTCACAGCCAAGCAACTTAAGGAACACAAATAGTCATTTTGTATTCAATTCACTTTTCAACCATTTTAGTTTGAGTTATTTTTAGCATGTTTTGCTATTGATTGTATAATGTACTGTTGTTGTTTGAGTGACACACTTTCCTTTAATAAAAGCACATCAATGAACCGTCCGTGCCATCTGGTGGTATGAACAAGCTGTGATGATGTCACACATTTATCCACAACGTAGGCATTGATTGAATCTAAATAAGCACGCGAAACTTGAAGAACGGACTGGAAGATGAAATCAGGATTTCTTTATTTCAGCATGGAGACCCCCTCTGATTGGAAATCACCTTATCTAAGTCATGCATACATTGAACATTGAGCTGAAAGAGGCCCCCTGTTTCCCTCTTTTCTACCCCCCCATCCCCCACCCCTCTCTGTGGTGTGATCAAGGCGTTGAACAATGAGGTCATATCTCTCTCTCACTCTCTCTCTCTCTCTCTCTCTCTCTCTCTCCCTCTCTCTCTCTTACACACACACACATACACAAAAACATACAAACAAATAACCTCACACACACACACACACACACACACACACACACACTCTTTCTCACACACATAAACTCACACATACAGACACACTATCTCTGTGTGTGTGTGTGTGTGTGTGAGTCTCTCTCCTTCCCAGTGGTGCTGAAACAGAACATGAAGATGAAGGAGATGAAATGACGACAGTGATTTTCACAGCCAAGCAACTTAAGGCACACAAATAGTAATTTTGTATTCAATTCACTTTTCAATCATTTTATTTGTAATCATTTTTAGTGGGTTCTGCTATTGATTGTCTGATTTACCGTCGTTATCTGAGTGACACACTTTCCTTAAATAAAAACACATCTATGAACCTATTTGAGGCGCATTGTGTCACCACCTGGTATAAAATGCGACGTACAAATAAAGTTTTATATGATTTGATTTGAAGATTAATAACAGGAATCAGAAAACAGGAAGGTTTGCATGTGTTCCCCTGGTTGAGCTTGATTGACCTTCCATAAACCTCCACTAGGGGTGTTTGAGTTTACATGAATGTGTGTCTCTCTCTCGCACTCTTTCTCTCTCTCTCTTTCTGTGTGTCTGAGAGAGAGAGATAATAAGAGAGACAGAGAGATAGATAATGAAAGAGAGAGAGAGAAAATACGAGGGTGAGAGAATAAGATATAGAGAGAGATAATATTAGAGACAGAGAGAGATAATCTTATAATCAGTCATAGTCACACTGGTTTAATAGTTCAGGAAACAAGGTTAATCAATGTTGTATTTGAATAACTGGTATATAATTTATGATGCATACAATAGTAACCAAACACCTGCTAAACTTATTTGCATCAACATCTTTCAAATGGCTGGAGACTTTAAAGAGTTAGAGAGTAAAGAAAAGCCAGGTAGGTATGCAAGCCAATTATCTTCTCACACATGTCAGTACCTATGGAAAGCACCTTATCTAAGTCATGCATACATTGAACATTGAGATAGAAGAATTATAAATTAACTCCACCCTGACATGACATTGGGCAACCCTGTCTATAAATGAACTCCACCCTGATATGACATCTGGCAACCCTGTCTGTAAATGTACACCCTGACATGACATTTGGCAACCCTGTCTGTTAATGAACTCCACCCTGACGTGACATCTGGCAACCCTGTCTCAAAATATACTCCACCCTCTCATGACATCTGGCAACCCTGTCTGTAAATGAACTCCACCCTGACATGACATCTGGCAACCCTGTCTGTAAATGAACTCCACCCTGACATGACTTCTGGCAACCCTGTCTGTAAATGTACTCCACCCTGATATGACATCTGGCAACCCTGTCTGTAAATGTACACCCTTACATAACATCTGGCAACCCTGTCTGTAAATGTACTCCACCCTGACATGACATCTGGCAACCCTGTCTGTAAATGTTCTCCAACCTGACATGACATCTGGCAACCCTGTTTATAAACGTACTTCACCCTGAGCACCCCTAGATTTGTGACTAACATCTCCTGAGTGTTAGTTCAGCTTTAGGCTCACAGTTATATGACAGTACTGCATTTGCTACAGTCAGTGTAGGCAGCAATTATAATATGAGGCATGATGGAATAGCCTTTAACCTACCAATAAGTGTGTGGCAGTTATAATATGAGGCATGAATAAAGAGCCTTTAACTTATCAATAAGTGTGCAGCAGTCTTTGTGACCTCTCTGGTTAGAATGTTCCTTTGTTTTTAAATGTAGCTTCTGAGAATTTTTGAGTAATTGCTAGTACACATGGATGTTATAATGTATTGTATGTGTACAGTCGTGGCCAAAAGTTTTGAGAAGACACAAATTTACATTTTCACAAAGTTTGCTGCTTCAGTGTCTTTAGATATTTTTGTCAGATGTTACTATGGAAGACTGAAGTACAATTACAAACACTTAATAAGTGTCAAAGGCTTTTATTAACAATAAGTTGAAGTTAATGCAAAAAGTCAATATTTTCAGTGTTGACCCTTCTTTTTCAAGACCTCTGCAATCCGCCCTTGCATGCTGTCGGGGAACAAAACATTGATTTTTTTTTTGGGTCCATTGGCCAGGAAACTCCCCATACCTTAATCCCATTGAGAACTTGTGGTCAATCCTCAAGAGGCGGGTGGACAAAAAAAATTACTATTTTTGACAAAGTCTAAGCCTTGATTATGCAAGAATGGCACGCCATCAGTCAGGATGTGGCCCAGAAGTTAATTGACAGCATGCCAGGGCGTATTGCAGAGGTCTTGAAAAAGAAGGCTTTTTGCCAGTGACACTTATTAAATGTTTGTAATTATACTTCACTTTTCCATAGTAACATCTGACACAAATATCTAAAGACACAGAAGCAGCAAACTTTGTGAAAATGCATATTTGTGTCATTCTCAAAACTTTTGGCCACGACTGTATACTATATAGTACATGGATTGTGTAGAGGAACTGTTTTAGCAAGGTGCCAACAACACCAAGATTATGGTTTGATACGTTTTTTGCGGTAACATCAGAGCTTCCTACGAAGAAGGATGTTTGTGCAAAGCCCACCTACCTGTTTCTCACTAAGTGTCACAAGTTTGTACACAGAAGTGTGACCTTACATCACTAGACCTCACAGTCCTTCTCTGCACACACACACACACACACAAACACTCACTGACACGCACACACACACACTCACACATACACAACACATGCATGCACATACACACACATACAGTAACGCAGGCATGCACACACACACAGAAACACACACGCAGACACACACTAACGCACCCACGCACACACATACTAACGCACGCACATAAACACACTCACCCAGACACACACACACACAATCACAAACACACATACCCAGCAATACCTGGGTAACAGATTTCAAGTAAATATTAATCAATAACGTCAATAATGAGTGTCAACAATGAATATACAACAATGGCTAAATAACTATACAAGGCATATTCTGATTCTTATTATGAGTAGTAATTGTTGTTGTGTTGTAGGAATAGTAGCTGTAGATAAGTAGAATAGCAATGCTTCTCAGAATGCACATTGATAGTGCTTCCTGTCTCAGCACTGAAACCTGTGGTTTGGGTTAGAGGAGGGTGGAGGGGAGGGGGCGTGCTGGTTGGTTTGCTGCACTCATGTGGTTCAGTGTCACACAAACAATGCTGGTTTTTGCTAATAGAGATAAAACAAGCCCATAAGTTCTGTATTTTTGCTGCAATGCATGGGATTTGCCACTAGATACTTGTAGTATTTGAAACAAGCTTGATGCATACTATGATGTAATGAGGAAGGATACATTTAACAATGTTTAACTACTATTTCAAAACCATTATTTTCATGATGACATTGGCAATATCAGTTCATTACAGCATTTCACCCCATCTGTCTCAGGAGAACCAAAGGTCAAGACCTTCCCAGTGGTGCTGGAAATGAACATGAAGATGAAGGAGATGAAATGACAACAGTGATTTTCACAGCCAAGCAACTTAAGGCACTCAAAAAGTAATATTGTATGTGCTTCACTTTTCAATAATTTTATTTTGAGTTATTTTTAGCATGTTATGCTATTGATTGTCTGATGTACTGTTGCTATCTGATTGACACACTTTCCTTTAATAAAACCACATCAATGTGCCATTTGTTGGTATGAACAAGCTGTGAAGTGTCACAGATTTATCCATAACGCAGGCATGTCATGCCGGTCTTATATGGATTAAGATCCATAACAGGAAACAGGAAGGTTTGCATGTGTTCCCCAGTTGAGCTTTAATGACCTTCCATAAACCTCCAGTAGATTGAGTGTACATGTATGTTTATCTCTCTCTGTCTCTCTCTGTCTCTCTCTCTCTCTCTGTGTGTGTGAGTGTGTGTGTGAGAGAGAGAGAGAACACGATACAGATTCAGGGAGAGACAATAAGAGAGAGAGAGAGAGAGAATAAGAGAGAGAGTCTGGGAGAGTGAAAGAGATGTGCAGAAATGTTTTAGCAGCATCATATGCTCTTATAATCAGTCATAGTCACACTGGTACAATAGTTCAGGAAACAAGTTTATCCCATGTTGTATTTTTAATTACTAGTATTTCATGTATGATTCATACATTAATGAGCAAAAACCTGTTAACCTTCAAGGCCCTGTCACACCATAACGTTCTGGTCAAAGTTCTCTGAACGTCCTAATTGTTCAATTTCAAGCGTTCTAGGGCAAGGTGGACACATCTTGCGTGTGACTAACGTGTGACTAGCGTGGGACTTATGCATGACTAGCGTGGGACTGACGCATGAGGAGCGTGTGCTGATGTGCCACTGGCGCGCAACGAACATGTGCTGACGTGTCACTGGAGCGCAACGAACGATTAGTCGACTTTAGAATAGCGTGTTGAGCGTATGACTAACGTGAAAATAATGAAAGAATAGTGTTTTGCTGGCGTGTGGGTTTTATGGTCAACCGGATATAAAAGGCTGGAAAATCATAGTGGATTCAGTTGTTCTGAACAGTGAACATCACACTGTCAAGACGAAAAAAAATGTGTGAGGGGGGCTACTAGCGCTGCAAGTAAGAAGAATGCAAAGCCTCTGTCTTTAGCAATGTCTTAAAGGCAATGTCTATTCGGTTTGACCAAAACTGGACGAGAACTCTGCTCACAGGACGCTGTCGGGGGTAAGTGATGCATGATTGCATGACACCGGTGACGGGGAAGCCATACATATTCATGTCTTAAAAACCGAACTATCCCTTTAAGAAAGCAGGTAGAGAAGGAGTACTTGCTTGATGTGAGGTCTATTGAAAGAAGTACTTTCTATTGAAATACTTGTGGAATATTTTTGGTTTGCTGTTTAAAACTGGTAAGCTTGTTTTTGAGTACTGTTTAAGTATTTATGTTTGTTTGTTTATATGTTTGGTGATGAAGCCAAATAACTTTAAATATATATATATATATATATTTGTACAAAAACCATCCCGTGGCTGGGGCGCATGAAGGTCTCCAATGCACGGATTACGCGTTGGTTACTCTCATTGCCCCGCAGGAGCGGGATAGAGAGAGAGAGACATTACACTCTCTCTCTCTCTCTCTCTCACACACACACACACACACACACACAAACACACACAAACACGCACAAACATACAAACTCTCTCTCTGTCTATCTCACCCTCCCTTCTCCTCTCAAACCCCCTCCCCAGCACTCTGTCATGTTTCATCAGCTTGTTCCTTTCCAGTGGAGGCCTGTGCTGAGTGACCACTGACTGCTCTAGATTTGAAAACCACACTTATGGGGTCTGACTCACCGCTTTAGCTTTAGCAGTTATTTGTGCATTTTGCATGAAGTCTTGTAGAAGTCAATGAGAAGCACATATGTATGTTGTAATGTATTTTTATAATATAATATGGATTGAGTAAAGTAACTGTTAAAGCAAGGAGCTAACAACACCAAGATTATGGGTTTGATGCCCTTTTACGGTTACATTTTATAGTTTCCACCCAAAAAGGGCATTTGTGCAAAGCCCCTCTAGCTGTTTTGTCACCCAGTGTCACACATTTGTACATTCAGAGAACAAAACGTGTGACACTCCTCTTCATAAAGGGTGGGCCAGACGATGAAATGTAAATGTCAGACAGACGCACACACACACAGGCAAACCCTCTCGCAAAACACACACACAAACACACACATAGACACACACACACACACACACACACACACATGAACACACAAACCCCCAGAGACACACACATAGCCAGCAGGTCCTGAGGACATGAGGCTGATGAAAGTAAACCACCAAGCAGCAAGCCATAACTGTGCAACTTGATGGCCCTTCGCATCAGAAAGGGTGGCCCAGGCAATGAAGTCAAAATGTCAGACTGTAGAGTAGGGTTGCGAGGAGGGGGCATGCTGGTTAGTTTGCTCTACTCGTGTGGTTCAGTGAAACACATACAATGCTGGTTTTTCCTAATAGTGATAAAACAAGCCCATGTGTTCTCCATTTCTGCTGCAATGCATGTGCATTGCCACTTGACACTTGTAAAATGTAAAATGTGTTTGATGCATACTATGATGTTATGAAGAATGATACATTTCACGACGTTAAACCATTGTGGTTCCTGTTATGCAATGCTAATCACTTTCTCACAGGCTGTCTAGCTGCTTGGTGGGACTGATCGACATCATTGTCACACTGAGTAGGCAGCATTTCACAGAGCAAGCACAAACACAGAAACACAAACAAATCCAAAACAGCACTATAATGCTTGTGAGTCAAGTTTATTCACACACACATTTACAATTGAATCGCTACTTTGCATATTAAATTAATTAAGATATATTTTACCACAAAACACAGATGTATTGAGCTTTCTGCACCACAGCGCCATCTGGGTCTGGTGGGGCAATACCCCATGTGCCTAATGTAGAAACGCCACAGCCAGTACCTACAGAAAGCACCTTATCTACGTCTTGCATACATTGACATGTCAGTACCTATGGAAAGCGCCTTGTCTATGTTATGCATACATTGAACATTAAGATAAAAAAGACCAATGCCTCTCTCTTTTCTACACTCAACCCCCCCCCCCCCCCCCCTATCTGTGGTGTGATCAAGGCGTTGAACAATGAGGTCATATCTCGTTCTCTCTCTCTCTCTTTCTCTCACACACTCACACACATACAAACACATAACCTCACACAAACACACTTTCTCACACAAACATAAACTCACACATACAGAGACACTATCTCTCTCTCTCTCTGTGTGTCTCTCTCTTTTACAAACGCACACACACACACACACACACACACACACACACACACACACACAAACACCTGTGTGAGGCCTGTGCTGAGTGACCACTGATTGTTCTAGTTTTGAAAACCACACGCATGGAATCTGACTGGCGTCTGCTTTCTTCTCACTATCATGCTTTCTGCTTACGCACAGTTATGTGTGCATTTAGCATGAGGTCTTGTTATGAGGTGTGTTGTATTGTATGTGTGTATAAAATACATGGATTGTGTGGAGCAACTGTTAAAGCAAGGTGCTAACAACACCTTGATTATGGGTTTGATGCCCTTTTGCGGTTACATATCATAGTTTCCAACCAAAAAGGTTATTTGTGCAAAGCCCCTCTAGCTGTTTCTCACCCAGTATCACACATTTGTACATTCAGAGAACAAAACGTGTGACATTACATGACTAGACCTCACAGTGCCAGACAATGAGGTCTTAATGTCAGGCAGACACAGACACACACACTCGCATGCACACACAAACGCACACACAAACACACACAACGCATAGATTTACACACACACACACACACACACACACACACACACACACACACACACACACACACACACACACACACACACACACACACACACACACACACACACACACACAGTGGCAGCCCAAGCTGCGCTTAGGCTCCCACTAAGTTTAAAATGGGTAAATGATCTTATCAGACCTATACTGGGCAGGCTTTAGGACCCTGGGGAAGTGTTCTGTTCACTAGGCAGGTAGGGCTTTCCCTAATTGAAAGCTCACCTGTAGATCGTTTGACTAGTGGCTGATTAGTGCCAATCTAATCAAACTAAAGACTTTAAAGAGTCAGTAAGAGAGCTGGCTGAGAGAGAGAGAGACAGACAGAGGGGAAGGTGCTGGTTGCACTACGTGCAAGGCATGGGTTTCCCCCTATTTTCTGTTATTTTGACTACCCTTTTGTTGTAATGTTTGAGTAATTTAAAGAGTTAATAAAAGAACATGATTTGGAATTCCCTTGTTGCGTCGTGGTGAGAGCTGGGCTGCGACAACACACACACACACACACACACACACACACACACAGAGAGACACACACCCAGAGACACACACATACCCAGCCATCCCAGCCTAAAAAAGAGCATGCAATGTTAAAAAATAGGGACACAGGGCTGATAAAGGTATACCACCAAGCAGCACGCCATATAAATCTGTGCAACTTGAGGGCCCATCGTATCAGAAAGGGTGAGCCAGACAATGAAGTCTAAATGGCAGACTGTAGAGTAGGGTGGAGATAAGGGGGCATGCTGGTTAGTTTGCTCCACGAGTGTGGTTCGATAACACACATTGAATGCTGTTTTTTGCTAAAGAGATCAAACAAGCCCATATATTCTACGTTTTTGCTTCAATGCATGGGCTTTGCCACTTGACACTCTTAATATTTATAGTTAGCTTGATGCATACTATGATGAAATGAAGAATGATACATTTCACAACGTCAAACTATTGTGGTTCCTCTTATGTAGTGCTAACCACTTTCTCACAGGCTGTCTAGCTGCTTGGTGGGACTGATCGACATCACTGTCACTCTGACGTCTCTACTGGCCCTGACATGGTCGCCATGGTGAGGAGCCCCACTGCAGTCCTTAGTCTGGGGCTTAGTTCATTATTGTGTGTGGTGTGCTGTGAGGCTGAGACCAATATGAGTGCAAATGTTATTTCATGTGGGGGGTTATTTCAGTTACATAGTGGCCAGGAAATGTGAGCCTAAATAAAGATCATTATCCTACGTCTTATCTGTTTGTGATACAAGCCTCAAAAGCTCTCTCTGTGAGCTGTTTTGAAAATGTACGTGAACGCTGCTGTTTCAACAAGCTTTTGAATGCTGATAGGTTGTCAAACGAATAAATGTTGAGGTACGTGTGAAAACATCCAGTGACGATCAAGCCCTTGTTACCCTACAGAGCACATGTCACTGTTGAGCTGCTAACTATTTCCTGTCTAATAAATAGTCCCAGGCCTCTTGTGTGCAGTACAGAGAGTTGTATGGTGGGTGCGAATGACAGCCATTTCTGTCCCAGTGGTGCAGCCCAGAGGGTTACAGTAGTGCTTCTCTGTAGTCACAGGTAATCTCATCACTACAGGACCTGTAGTACAGGTACTGTTCCTCTGTTATTGTTTGGTTGTTCGGCTGCGTTTCAATATATGTTCTGGCATATGCCTAGATATCGCTAAATTAACTATAATTATCATTCTCATGGACAGTGCTGGACTCTACCATGGCGAAGAGGATTCAGCCTCAGTATCTGGGTCTGTGCGTGATCATGCTGCACCTTACGTGTGGAGGTACCACTGTTATTTCATACCTTGCTCTTTTAGACTGTGGCCAGCTGTGTTTTAGGAAGAAGAATTGAATATGTTTTGAGGAATACTTGTGACGACATGTCATTATTAACTCCTTATTTAGTCTACTAATAGAAAACAACAAAACTAAAACAAACTTCACTTCTGAAAGGATGAGTGTTGAACTTGCTACCTCATTGATACTGCAGATATCTGATGTGCAGGAGTCTGATGAGGGAATATACACATGTACAGTTACAATTAGGATAAAGACTAAATGGAACTTGACCGTTTCTTCAAGTTACCCAGACCCGTCAAAACCAATCCACATTTATACTGCTGCAATATCAGGAACAATCCTAGAATGCGGTTCGCCATATTTCAGGAAACTGATAATATTTTGTGAGAATCACCTTAAGGAACTCACCATGATTAATTCGATTTTCTTGGATGTTTGTGATGCAGATGAATTGGTTTCAATCAACACAACTCTGGGTGCGAATGTTACGCTACGCTGCAACTCATCTCATCATGTAACAACGAAACTTGTATGGGCAAAGGATGGAATCCAGGGGTTTGTATGGGGAAAATTGGGAAAAAACAAAACCAAAACCATAACAAACTTCACTTCTGAAAGGATGAGTGTTGATCCTGCTACTCCAACGATACTGCAGATATCTGATGTGCAGGTTCGTGATGAGGGAATATACACATGTACAGTTACAGAGGATACAGATATAAAGACATGGAATTTGACCATTTCTTCAAGTAACCCAGATCCATCAAAAATGATCCTTATCAGTACTGCTGTCATATCAGGGACAATCTTTATCATCATCATCATCATCATCATCATCATCATCATCATCATCATCATCATCCTATTATGTATTTACAGGTAAGGGCACTTTGATTGATCAGTATCTTTATTTGTTGGAATATGTAACAGTCTTATATATGTGTGTAGGCCTTATTTATAACATCATCATTGTTGCTGGGTAAAAACAACATTGAATACTGTTAAACACGGATTATTATTACACAACCACACACTCTGTACTCTGTATTTGCACAACTACTGAATGCTTATACCAACGCTGTAGGTTTAATGACAGTATAGGCTACAATACTACTAGTGTCTTGTTACAGTTTCTTACTCAAAGTGTTATACTGTACTCAATAGCATATTTACGCGGAATGTGGTGTATTGTTGGACCAGGAGGTCTTTATCACACAAACATGTTCTATGGACTTACTATAATGTTTTCTGATGTCTGTCCATGTTACTGTGAATTTTGAATGGAATCATCGATGCCCCCTTTTTATGTGGGTGCATTAAGTCTGTTACTAGACTAGACTTTCCACAAGGACAAATAGTTAATTGTAAACTTATTTGATCTTATTGTGTTTTTTATTGATGAGTATTACAAGTTGTTTCTGGTTTATACAGTGAATTGACAGGCCTAAAAACTTCTCTTTTGTTCGTAGTGTTGAACTCTTTTCTGCGCTTCTAGCTCCCCTGCATTTTTACTCAACTAAAAACCACGACAATGTTTCTCTTCAGTCCAAGGAACTTGATGTGTTTGATGTCACCGCTCACGGTTACTTTTCTGTGTTAGTGTTGAGTGCATTAGTGCTTCTTAAAGTTAATTACAGCATTTCACCCCATCTGTCTTAGGAGACGCAAAGGTTCAGACCTTCCTAGTGTTGCTGGAACAGAACATGAAGATGAAGGAGATGAAATGACAACAGTGATTTTCACAGCCAAGCAACCTAAGGCACACAAATAGTAATTTTGTATTCAATTCACTTTTCAATCATTTTATTTTTAATAATTTTTAGTAGTGCTGTCAAACGATTAAAATATTTAATCGCGATTAATCACATTTTTGTCATAGTTAACTCAAAATGAATCGCGATTAATCGAAAATTGTATCTATTCTAAATGTCCCTTCAATAATTTTTTTCCATCATTTTTATTTCATTTTAATGCTCTTATCATTATGGAAAATGGATTGGCTTGCTTTATGCAATGTTTTATTATATTGAAAATCAACATTGCCAAACAGAGCAGTACAAAATAAAATTATAAAGTGCACATTTTAGATAGACAAGGACTCAGCCTATAGTGCAGTTAAACCATGGCTTAATATTTTCTTTTTTTCAAGTTTCCTGTGAACATAGAAGTCAGGCCTCTTATTTCAAAAACAATTAACCGTAACAGTTATGTTACCAATAAAAGGTAAGCCTACTACTTCTGTGCTTTCAGCACAACTTGTAAAGGTAAACTTTCTATTCAGAAGCTTTTTATCATCCATTTCGCCGTATGGTGCTCACCATTCACTGAAACGTAACGTTAGCCTACTACACAGTTTGGGAGGGCAAAAAGAACGTTATTCTAAAAAATACATTTTTTTTTTTTTTCGTATTTAATTCACTTTTCAATCATTTTATTTTGAGTTATTTTTAGCATGTTCTGCTATTGATTGTCTGATTTACTGTTGTTATCTGAGTGACACACTTTCTTTTAAAGGCACCCAGTGCAACTTTATAGGCTTGAGACTCGAAAAATAAACATTCAATTTCTAGTGTTTTTTACACGTAGTAAGTTTCAATAACTCCATACCATTACATATCGACATTCAAGGAGCAAAGATGAGACGTCGTTGTGTGGTGAGAACTGATACAAAATCGTAAACCACAACAATCGCTGGTGGGGAGAGGCCATTTTCCATTGACTGGAATCCTGCTTTATTTATTGGTGGCACCAAAAAATAAAGATTTGGGGAAAAAATGGCGGCGATTGTTGTTGTTTACGATTTTCTATCAGTTCTCACCACACAACGACGTCTCATCTTTGCTCCTTGAATGTCGATTGTCGATATGTAATGGTATGGAGTTATTGAAACTTACTATGTGTAAAAAAGACTAGAAATTGAATGTTTATATTTAAGCCTCGAAAGTTGCACTGGGTGCCTTTAATAAAAGGAGAGAGAGAGAGAGAGAGAGACACACATAGTCATACTGGTTTAATAGTCCAGGAAGCAAGGTTATTCAATGTTGTGTTTTAATTACTAGTATTTCATTTATGATTTATACAGTAATGACCAAACGCCTGTTAACCTTATTTTGATCAACATACTCATTCCATATTTTCAAATGGCCAGAGACTTTAAAGAGTTTATAGAGTACAGAGAAGTAAGGTAGGTATGTAAGCCAATTATCATATCAGAGATGTCAGCACCTTATCTAAGTCATGCATATATCGACATGTCAGTACCTATGGAAAACACCTTATCTAAGCCATGCATACATCGACATGTCAGTACCTATGGAAAACACCTTATCTATGTCATGCATACATTGACATGTCAGTACCTATGGAAAGCACCTTATCTTTGTTATGCATACATTGAACATTAAGATAGAAGAGGCCCCCTGTCTCTCTCTTTTCCATCCCCCCTCTCTGTGGTGTGATCAAGGCGTTGAGCAAGGAGGTCATATATCTCTCTCACACACACACACGCAAACACAAACACACACACAAACACACACACACACACACACACACACACACAAATATACACACACAGAGACATACACACTCTCTCTCTCTCTCTCTCTCTCTCTCTCACACACACACACACACACACACACACAGGGGCGGAGTGGCCATCGGGAGCACCGGGATTTTTCCCGGTGGGCCTGTCGGCCAATTATCTCTCGAGAACCAGCCTGCAGGCCGGCCTTCGCAGCCGTAGAGTCAAAGCCATAGGCGGCCCATCGAATTTGCATGTACGTCAAATGATGGTCCCGTGAAAATCTCTAAATTCTCCGAAAGTTACAGGATTGAGCCGTCCAACCACTATTTATAGCGCTATTTGTCTCTGTACATCACACCTATGGTGGCGCCTGTCAAACTCACTCCCATTAATCCAACCTTCTGATTTTTGTTTAGCCTCCTATATTGATGTAATTCTTTTTATTCAGACGCTCCATTACTTTCATGACCACAAATATAAATTGGCCAGCGATTTAATTCGTTTTTTTGTTGAATGTAGAATGGTCGAGCAAAGCATCATGGGAAATGTGTATCGTTCTGCCTTTATCAAGTGAACCTAGGGAGATAAATTAGCGGCTATCAGGGAGAGAGAGCAGGTGAAGCGTACCTGATGGAGGGACATAAGAGAAAGGAGAAAGGAGGGGGCAAAAAGGCCAGACTGAAAAAGAGGCGGATGCAGGAGGAAAGTGCATCAAAATGTACAAGAATTACGGATTTATTCAACCAGCCGTCAACTAGATGCGAGTGAGTTGACAGGACACATTGTTGCGAATTAGCATAACATTTGAGCCAATACGGGACGCGATTTGTTCCGTATTTCCATAAATGTACATATACAAATACACTGTCACTGTCACTGTCATGTCTGTCACCCACACATCAACTCTAAATCTAACAATAATGATCAAAAGCCGCCCGTTTGTTTCTGTAGTTGATATATGGGAGGTGGAGGGGATGCGGGTTGGGCCAGTTGTGGGCACGTTGTGGGCACGTTGTGGGCCGGTGGTGGGCCGGTGCAGTTAGAATTGTCCCGGTGGATTTTTGTGTCCCACTCCGCCCCTGCACACACACACACAAACACTTTACCTCACAGACATACACTCTCTCTTACACCTAAACTCACACATACAGACCCCCTCTCCAGCACTGTCATGTTTCATCAGCTTGTTCCTTTCCAGTGGAGGCCTGTGCTGAGTGACCACTGACTGCTCTAGATTTGAAAACCACACGTATGGCGTCTGACTCACCGCTTTAGCTTTAGCAGTTATTTGTGCATTTAGCTTGATGTCTTGTCATGAGGTGTTATGTATTGTATGCTTGTATAAAATACATGGATTGTGTAGAGCAACAGTTAAAGCAAGGTGCTAACAACACCTAGATTATGGGTTTGATGCCCTTTTGCGGTTATGTCATAGTTTCCAACCAAAAAGGGTATTTGTGGAAAGCCACTCAGCTGTTTCTCACCCAGTGTCACACATTTGTACATTCAGAGAACAAAACGTTTGACATTACATGACTAGACCTCACAGTCTTGTCTTCTCTGCACACGTTCATCACTCCTCTTCAGAAAGGGTGGGCCAGACAATGAAATGTAAATGTCAGACAGACATACACTCTCTCTCTCTCTAACACCTTAACTCACACATACATACACACTCTCTCTCTTTCTGTCTCTCTCTCTCTCTCTTATACACACACAAACACACACACAAACACACACACACACACACACACTCACACGCGCGCACACACTCCTCTCAAACCCCCTCCCCACCACTCTGTCATGTTTCATCAGCTTGTTCCTTTCCAGTGGAGGCCTGTGCTGAGTGACCACTGACTGCTCTAGATTTGAAAACCACACGTATGGCGTCTGACTCTGGTGTCTGCTTTTTGCTCAATGTTATGCTTTCCCCAATAGGGTTAGCTTTAGCAGAGTTATTTGTGCATTTTTCATGAGGTCTTGAGAGTCAAGTCAATGAGAAGTACATATAGGATAGGATAGAATAGGATAAACTTGTATTAATCCCGTGCGGGAAATTCAATTGCCAAAGCAGCAGGGTAGTGGGAATAGGAATCAAGTATCTATATACATTATCATCAAATAAAAACAAAATTAATACAAATTTGAATAAGAAATAAAATAAATATATAAAATAAATAGACAAAATCGAAATCAAAATTTAGAATAAAATATATAGACGTAGTATTATCGAAAAGAAATATCAATATGTGTTGCTGGATACTCATAGGTTTTCTTCAACGCGAGAATATGTGCATGCATATTTTATATGGATTGTATAGAGCAAATGTCAAAGCAAGGTGCTAACAACACCAAGATTAGGGTTTGATGCCCTTTTGTGTCACAGTTTCCACCCAAAAAGGGTATTTGTGCGAAGCCCACCTAGCTGTTTCTCACCCTACACTACATCACTAGCCCGACAAGTTCGTCTCTCACCATCAGAAAGGGTGGGCCAGGCAGAGAAGTCTAAATGTCAGACAGACGGGCACAACACACACACACACACACACACACACACACACACAGACACACACACACACACACAGACACACACACACAAATATACACACACAGAGACATACACACTCTCTCTCTCTCTCTCACACACACACACACACACACACACACACACACACAAACACTTTACCTCACAGACATACACTCTCTCTTACACCTAAACTCACACATACAGACCCCCTCTCCAGCACTGTCATGTTTCATCAGCTTGTTCCTTTCCAGTGGAGGCCTGTGCTGAGTGACCACTGACTGCTCTAGATTTGAAAACCACACGTATGGCGTCTGACTCACCGCTTTAGCTTTAGCAGTTATTTGTGCATTTAGCTTGATGTCTTGTCATGAGGTGTTATGTACTGCATGTTTGTCTCATATTTACTTGATTTCCACTTCCACAAGTGAAACAAACAGCAGTAGTGATGTCTGTTATTCCATTCTCGAGATTTGAAACAAAAATAATTAATAAAATAGCAGACATCTCACAACTAGGAATTTAAAAAATGAAGCATCAAGACATACTGATAGTGAACCAGAGCAAACCACCAATACCAAGTAAGGCGGGTAACATGAGAACCTCCAAACTGGGAAATATGTGTGTGTACAATGCTGTTAACAGATGGTGTATTTTTGACTTCACAGCTACAGGCCTTGTGGCCTTCATCAGAACACAAAGCATTTTGCATCTTCTAAGATGTCTTCATCAGTCGCTTGCTCATGTTACCTCAACACGCAATGCCAATGTGTTTACTCTAAGCAGTAAGGAGGAGTATCAAAGTATGTTAAATAATATATCATCAATTTGTACATTATCAACTCAAATTGGACATACTTAGCGGAGGTAATAGAGGTGGGCAGGAGTCTTAGCCCACATATTTTTGTGTTTCCTGTCTAAACACTGAAACCTGAGGTTTGGGGAGGAGACTGTTGGAGGGGAAGCATGGGTTCCTTAGTTGGTTTGCTATATGTGAAGTGGAAGGGTTGATCAAATGGTTTGCTATATGTGAAGTGGCTGGGTTGATCAAATGTTTTGCTATTTGTCAAATGGATGGGTTGATCAAATGGTTTGCTATATGTCAAATGGATAGGTTGATCAAATGGTTTGCTATATGTCAAATGGATAGGTTGATCAATTGGTGGTTGGAATGTTGGTTTGATGGATTGTGCCATCGTGGAGCCTTGAATAAAGTTGATATTTTGAAATTGCATTGATAATACTACAAATTGTCTAGATATATGGTAGGCAGAAAATCACACTCAAAAGAAAAACATGAAATGTGAAAGCAGGAAAAACTAAATCTCTCAAAAACGTTATCAGATAGAAGAGCATCCTGCATTGGTGTATTTAACAGGTTTAGAAGCATGCCATTAATGTTGGCATGTTGTTTTCTCTCTCTTCCCTTCTCTCGCTCCCTCTTCCTCTCTCTCTTTCTCACTCTCTCTAACCCCCTCTCTCTCTCCCTCTGATGTAACGTTGAATAATCCACGGTTAACAGGCCTAGAGAGTGTGATCAATACACGGTTTTGTTTTATTAAATTACATAAAATAATGTTGTGTGGATCATATACTGTGTGGATAATAGTCAGGGAAATGACAGTACACATAGCATCTTTAAAGTAGGCTACAACAGATAGCTTCTGATTTGAACAATACAAGTCCATTGAGCTACCCAGGGCACATATTCACACGGATGCTTTTCATGAGTCCATTGAGCTAACCAGCACACATGTTCAAACTCATGCTTTTCATGGGTCCATTGAGCTAACAGCACATATGTTTGCACTGATGGTTTTTGTCATCCAATATAGTGCAAGTCTGTCTTTGGTGATGCTGTTGGCTGTAGGGTTCCATTTCCTGTTTGTACAGTGAGAACGACTAGCTTCATGACAAATCTTGTCCATCACAGAATTTTTCACATTACAGTTGTTTTTTCAACAAGCCAACTCACACCTACAATGAATTCAGAACTGACCATACACAGAGTTGTATCTCTCAAAATACTGGCTGCTCTGTTTGTTACCCCTCCGGTCCGATCTTTGTTGTGACATTTCAAACTCCTGACCCTGTGAAGGAAACAATGGAAGACTAATGTATAAAATGTTTTTTTCAGGTTACATAAAGCTGGTCTTCAGCAAATAACTACTTAATACATCCACCTAGCACAAGGTCATTAAATGCATGCAATTATATTCCTGCTAACAAGTGTAGTATGGCACAAATACTACAAAAAGTTTGTGGGTGAGTGTATTCTGCAGAGTATGAATTAAACTTTAAAGTCCAGTTTTCAATATAGAATTTAAGAGGGAACAATGAGGGTTGAAAAGATAAGGAACACATGAGAGGTAAATGAGCAAAAATGATTCAGGAGTTTAATCAAAAAGTGTCAAGCTAACTAGCTAAGAGCTAACACATGTTCCCTACAAACAGTAACAAGAGCACAGCTGGCATGGATGAAGTCCCGCAAGCTTGCTAACATGTGTCTGACCGTGTACGTGGTGACTCATGTAGTAAGCTCGTTTGGCATTAGTCATGCCCAGAACACAAAATGACAACCTTGGCAACTACTGGGAACAACAGGTGTGTTTATCTCCCTTTCACTTGACCATGTGTATTAAAAATGAATCTGAAGATTACAAAAAACTAAATGGCAAAAATTGACTGGTGCACTTACTTCTCTTGATTCGTTTGATGGCCTTGCTTCCTGGGATTCAGAGATTATCGTCTTTTTATTGTTCCTGTTGCAAAATTATTTTCAAAAATTATTCCATACCCCTATTATGCTTCAAATATTTAGATATAATATAATTGTATAACATAATATTTGTTTGCTTGCAATAGAAGATTCTGTCTCTGTGAGGGAACAGAACATAACATTGTGTCCTGCCTTGGGATGTGGAATAATGTAATACATTATATTTAGACTCTGTGATATTTCCTGTGGTACTGTACATGTCACAACATATCTCTGTGGTACATGTCACAACAGCACAGTGACAAACCTTTTTGGTCTCCAAGAAATCCCATTAAGGGCTAAATATGGATAATGTTGTGTATGCGTGGCCTTTCAGGTTTAGATTCACCAAGGACATAATATGAGGTTAGATCTGGCTGATGACAGTCCCTTGTTTAAAGGTGCACCTTTAAAATGGGCTGCATTTATGTAGAGTGTTTATTCTCATAGAGCACTCAATGCTTTTTACACACATGCTTCAGATATCTACTCATTCATACACCAATGGCGGAGGCTACTGTCTTAGCTCCTTCCGATTGCTAAACGACTCCTATACCTCCTGAACCACTGTCACCCTTGTTTAAAGGTGCGCCTTAAAAATGCAATGAACTTTTTATGGATAATATAAAAAAAAATATTATGTGTTATAAATAAGGCCTACACACATATATATGACTGCTATATTCCAACAAATAAAGATACTGATCAATCAAAGTGCCCTTACCTGTAAACACATAATAATATGATGATGATGATGATGATGATAAAGATTGTCCCTGATATGGCAGCAGTACTGATAAGGATCAATTTTGATGGATCTGGGTTACTTGAAGAAATGGTCAAGTTCCATTCTGTCTTTATATCTGTATCCTCTGTAACTGTACATGTGTATATTCCCTCATCACGAACCTGCACATCAGATATCTGCAGTATCGTTGGAGTAGCAGGATCAACACTCATCCTTTCAGAAGTGAAGTTTGTTATGGTTTTGGTTTTGTTTTTTCCCAATTTTCCCCATACAAACCCCTGGATTCCATCCTTTGCCCATACAAGTTTCGTTGTTACATGATGAGATGAGTTGCAGCGTAGCGTAACATTCGCACCCAGAGTTGTGTTGATTGAAACCAATTCATCTGCATCACAAACATCCAAGAAAATCGAATTAATCATGGTGAGTTCCTTAAGGTGATTCTCACAAAATATTATCAGTTTCTAAAATATTGCTGACTACACTCTAGGAGAGCACAACGTAAAAGGTAAAATAACATTTTCAATAATGGTCGTACCTCCACATATAAGATGCAGCAGAATCAGATGCAGCAGACACCCAGATACTGGAGCTGAGTACTGGTCGCCATGGAAGAAAAGTCCTGCGCTGTCCATGAGAACATCAGTAATGTCGATCGGTCTCACTTTGCAGCTTAGTGAAAACCTGCAATCAAAAAATAAACATGGTGTATAGGAGGAAGTGGTTAGCAGCACAGGAGAATGACGCTGCAGAGAAATGTGCTCGTGGCCCGTGGCTTGAGATAGCTACATGACAAGAAACTATTACACATCTCCCCTTGCTACTTTTAGTATGGCTTTTTTTTTGGAATGGACACGATAAAGAAAACCAAATAGCAAATACAATTTTAACACATAGAACACTGAATTTGTACCTGCAATTAAACCATGCCTGAGCGACAAAAATAATAAACCATTGACAGCGGTAGAACTTTATTACATGTTCAAGCTAAACATAGCATCAAGTGTGTGGCTGTGTTGTTGCAACATGCTCTCAGTACTGAGATTAGCACCAGTAGCAATACACACTCAGATAAGACACCCCATCAAAAATACGTTCCTCAGTTCAAAGTGTTAGACATATAATTTTTCATCCTACCTGCTACTTCAAAGTGTCGAGGTATATGGATATATATATGGCTTTGTGTATGTGAAGCGCATTGTGTTGCTTTTTGGTATGAAATGCAGCGTTTAAATAAAGTTTTATTTGATTTTACTATAACTTACATTTACATATACATATATCACATAAAATCAAATAAAACTTTATTTAAACGCTGCATTTCATATAATGGTTGAGAACAGTCATGGTCATCAGCTTTGCAAGCAATTGTCCTACTATAAGGACAGAGACAAGTTATTGATTAAAAACACAGACAATGAACAACAAGTTGAACTACATGACACATGAGAGGTCCATGGCAGCCTAGGCCAATGGCAGCATAATTTACTGAGGGTGCACACTGGTCCAACACTGGAGCTGATCACACTTGCTATGACTGGCAGGGCAGATGTAGACAGACTCCAGCAAAGGCTACCCTTTCCACAAGAGGTTCTGCAATTAATCCAATTCTTATTATAGGGAGTAATAAAGAGGAAAGGTCTAGACTTAAAAGTAGAGAGGATGTTCGTTTCCTGGATAGAGGGAGGAAGATTATTCCATAGAAGAGGGGCTCAATAACAACTGTACTCTACTGTAATTTTGATTTGATTGTTCTAGTGCTCTATAAAATAAAATTGGCTAGAATACAGTATTTTTGACACTCATTCAGGGCTTTGTATAATATGAGTATTTTGAAATTGATGGAGCCAGTGAAAGGAGGCAAGTAAAGAAGAAATATGTGAATATATTTTTGTTCTAGTGTGCAAGTGGCAGTGGCAACACCTAGTGGATGAAAGGGGAAGCCCGGCCTCATCATATATTGCTTAAGTGTGAAAAACAATAAAGTAAGAACTTCTTCTACCCAACACAATGTTTAGACTACGTGATTAACTGCTAGCACGACACACAAGAGGCTTTAGGCTACTGCTGGCCATGCATGCTGTTTGAGAGATAAGGACAGCTGCATGTGCAAGCAATCCGTGGGTTACCACAGGGTTTGGAGATTTATCAAATTAGGTTAGAGCAATTGACAGACACGAGTAATCAACGTCCCACATAACATCTATCCTTAAATCAAAGCTATACAGCAAAGTAAAGATTGACCAGGTTGTAGCATAATTTAGCAATGACTGATTATATGAAACCTCAATGGCAGAGATAAATGTGCGATGGACTGTCCTAATTAAAAATGTTATGCTTTTCTACTTGTGGGCAGCTGTATGCATTCTCTATCAGCTAGAGGCTCCTAAGTGAGTCATTACTGCTTATGGGAAGTGAAGAAATACAGTAGTCAGGTCTAAAAGTGACAGATGCATGTATTAGCTGATCTGCGTAATTGAGGGATAAGATTGTTCTCAGGGCACTATCGTATACGTGAAAGGTGAATGTCTTTGAGGTCTGTTTCATGTGACTGTTGAAAGACAGGTCCTGAACTATGATTAAACAACACTTTATTGGATGTCAGTTAGAGGCCTTTGAGTGTAGGTTGGTGTCTAGATAGTGTCCCTCTTTAATGTTCAGGATCTACAACCATAACTTCTGTTTTAAGTTCAGAAGGCTAATGGTGTCATTTAATTTTGCTTCATGGATAATTGAGTATTAACGCCAAATAAATAAAAATGTATGCCATGCTTCCTAACTACACAGCCTAAAGATGTAATGTACAAAGAGAAGAGCAGGAGTCCAAAAACAGGGGACTTATAGTTGTATGACTTGATGGATCCCTATCCTACCCTAATATTTGTGTATCCTCTTTTGTGTTAATATGTGCATCTGTTTGTCTGTCTGATTTATGCCTTTGTATTAGTATAAACATGTGGACATTCATTGACAGTTTTCTAGAAGGATCTAGACAACAGACAACACCTCTATCCTGACTACCTGATGTCCAGAAACGTAGAATGTTTACTTGGATTAATTAAGGGACTGTACAATGTACTGTTATGCACTTCTATTTAATTTACACCAAACATTTTCCAGATCCTGAAACAACACCTAGAAATCAAGTTTGTAGAAAAGAACAAAGTTCATTTGATAACGATTTTCCCCAGTATTTTTGATAGGAAAGGGAGGCTATATATTGGTCTGTAATTGGCTAGGTTAGGTCGAGGTTTGGCTTTTTAAAAGATGTTTTGATATATTTAGACCCATAATGAAAGAAGGGTTGCAAAGTAAGTCTCTGCATGTGCCTCTGTTTGACACAACATAACATAACTGGTACAGAAGTAGATCTACATAAGTCAGTCTTCAGCCCTTTTCTCTGCAGCACCCTTTCAAACTGCACAAATAAGTTAGATCTCTATATCTATCTTTATTTCTGTCCTCTTCATTCACTCCGTTCTGTTTTGCTCTGTCTCCCTCTCTCTCTCAAACACACACACACAACGTTTTGGGTCTGTTGGCCTAATTTCTGTTGAAGTGCCTTTCTGAAACTCTGGCACATCCTGTTTAAACCGCAGTGACAGTTCCTCCTCTTACAGACCAGCAACCTCTTTAAGAGGTACACACACACATGTAAGTGCACAAAATAATAATTGGCCTTTTCTATATATAGTATCATACATTTCATGAATGTCATCTTTTGGTCTCTATAAGAGGTTGTATGTAGTAATCGGTGCTTCTTGCTTCTGCTGCAGATGCTCCTGTAGTGGTTGCTGTAGTAGTTAGTGCTCCGACGTTATATGTCCTCTATGTGTAGACCTGAGGGAAGTACACCGTTCCCTTTCTAGCTTTGGTGGCTTTGAGGGTCTGAGGAGGAATGGTTTCACCACAGGTCAGAGAACATGGCCTGCGTGTGTGTGTGGTTCAGTGTGTCAGTTCTGTGTTGGGTACAAAGACCCACCCCCTCTAGTATTCATGATTAAAGTATATAGTGCAAGAAAGATTGAAGGTGCTGTAATTAAAATGTACAATTAAATCTGAAAGCATTGCACATACACTATAATGTATTTTATGTGTAATGGCATAGAACGTGGAGCCCTATAGAGTTGGTTCTGTCACCGCCTTCAGGCAGAGGATCAAACTGAAAAGAATGCACCGTGATTGAATATAAATCAGTTCAGCTTAAAGTGTGTGTGTGGAATTGGGAGCATAGTTTAGAGGAACATTAGAAAAATTCTAAGCAAATACACAGCAAAATACTGTGAGTCGTGGTTTTAAAACAAATGTCAACTGTCTCTGTACTGGCAATAACTGGCCATTTAATTTTGTGTTTTCAGTATGCACAAAATGTATTTGTGTGAAACATCCATTTGTTGATCACACAAACACATTTTTGTTTAGTTAAACTGTCATCCAACCCAGAGGTCATATATTCCTTATGGAGTTAACCATCAAGGATTGTGTTATTTCAGCCAACAGAACTAGATAATTTTAATGATTTTTACACTACTGACATCAGTAACATTTTATTGTGTGCTACAATCACTAACATTTAAAATGTTGGTTATGTACATTTCAAATTTAGGTGAGTATCGACTGGATGTTCAACGTGGTGGGTTGGAACCAAGGGAATAATATGAGCAAGGGACCAGTGATCAGTGCTCAGGGCTGGTGTCATGGGACTTAAGGACGCAGAGGTAACTTTAGTTTAGATTGGGTTCTTTATTCTGGATACAACCAGGGGAAAGGGGAATGGAGAACAGACAAGGCAAACAGACAAACTGACAGGGATAACACTCAGACGTTTAGTAAAAGAGGAAAACTCAAACTGAATACAATCAAACTAAAACTGAAGGTTCTCAGGCGCTAAACCAGGGGCGTCAGCTCACCCAATACCATACAGGGGCACAATAGGGCACCCCAAAACAATGCGAGCACGCAAAGCGCGCGAGCTAAAACATTTTTGGGCAATTATTTATTTAAAAAAAGCATGGGCACAGATAATTAATGCAAGCACGCGAGCAAATATTTTATAGCACTTATTTATTATCATAAAGCGTATTTTCATTAAATATCTGTCAGCAAACATGAACTTGAAAACTGAAAACTTGAAATGTGCAACTGTAAAAGGAAAAACAAAAAAACACCTCTACATACATACATGTCTCTGTTTATCATTTCTATTTCAGACCATCCTATGATGGTGTGATGGTGATGATCCTATGAGGTGTGTATATCATGGCCAGAAAGATAGGGGAGCTGTTCATTTTTTTAACAGTAAACGGTAGCGCCTCTGCTTCATTTTTGCGAAGCTGTCGATCAATTGTGACTGGCTTAATTTAGAGAGTTCTCCTCGCTCAACCGACAATGATGGCAAGATGATGAAGCTACAGTTTAATATATTAGCGAACTGTCTGGCTACTATAGCATAACGACAGACGTGACCACATTAGCTAATAACACCACTTCAGAGACGCCCCTTCACCTTATTTGATGAAAGGCATACACATTTGTTAGATATTCTATGCTTCCAGAGGATAAAAATGTAACGCTTACTGTTTACTTCACTTCGCGCCGGCCGGAGTGAATGGTCGCTGACGCTGTGCTGGACAGATTAAAAAAGTCGATATCAAGGAGAATGATTCTCTCCTCAGTGTGTGCATTCGTCACGTACATTTCATTGCAGCGGCCGGCAAATGAGGGGGGCACCATGCATTCTATTGACGTAATTCAAATAGGCCTAGTACATTTCTTCAGGGTGTCAAATTTTGTACAATCAATGTTTTAGTGTGTCTTTACTAGGAGGACTAGTACCGTGTTTCTTAAAGATAGCCTAAGATATGACGAACTCCTGCAACTCTCCGGCTGCAACATGCTCCGAGTGGCCGCAAGTGGATTCTAATTACTCTGTCAGTATGTCGGACTTAAATTCTAACGAAAGTGGTAGTCTATAAGCCTATTTTAAGAAAAAAAAATGCAAGCATGCATTCTGTAGATTGCCATATGAGTCAGACTTAAAAAAAAAAAAAAAAAAAAAAGTATAAATTAATTAATTAATTAAAAAATCAGTGCCTCAGGCATACCCAGGCACCGCAGATCCACAACGGGGCACGTGCCCCGGTGGAAAGGGTCTGCCGACGCCGATGCGCTAAACGCTGTAAAATAACTATAATTTAGAATACACACTTTATGAACTAAAGCAGACTAGGCGCAAGGGCGCAGAACAGAAAACTACGAGTCACAACTGTGGAACACAAAAGTGCAGGGGCGCGGAACAGGGACGTTCCGGTACAATACCAAATGTGAACAGAAGCCCAGGAGACAAAGGAGAGTGTGAACGAGGAGTGGTAGCTGGGATCTGGAGTCGGAATCCAGGGGACAAGGAGTTCGTTACAGGTGACGACGACCTGGAGGCGAAATCCTGGAACATATAAAGAATGGTGATAGGTTTGTTGATAGCTTAGGTTAGATCATTCATTTAAAAAAAATCACTTCACTGGACTCAATAGAAATGGTTGCAATCTTAGAGGCATTAAAGTGAATAGAAGAGAAGAGATGTATTACAAGGTGAAGAACAGAACACACAGGGGAGTAGGGTTAGCTTTGTAATCGGCATGTGGCATCAGAAAGTACATGCCACTGGCATCAGGATGTACAAGCCACTGGCATCCAGTAAAAAGACGTACATGAAGTGTGAGCTAAATAAAACAACAATAAAAAGATAAGATGAGTCAAATGAGCGCAATACAACAAAAGGGTCCTTCCAGCTTCCTTCAATCTTGTCGTCCTGTGACTGGCTGGTGCCTTTGTCTTATTCAGAAGAGTTTGTTTTCTCTATTGTGCTAGACAGGGCTGAGCGTTTGGTGTCAGATTTGTCTGGGCCCTGTTCGGCGTACAACTGAAGCTAAGATAATTAATTTATCTCGCGACTGGAGATTAACTAGCTCGCTAATTGAGAACAGGCCAAGCCCGTCTGGCGACGAGCGCTAATTTATTTTAACCTGTCGTTAATTTGTCCCAGGCTAAAATCATCAGCTAAATTGCGCGTGCACGTGTACTTCAAAAGGCAGGATAGGTTGATCACCAAAACCATGATTTTCTTTTCCCGAACAAAAGTCTAAACTCAAAGAAAAAGACAAAAAAAATTCTCCGCTAAGGCAGGATATGACCATGAACGTGTTATGAAGAATTCAAGACCAAAATTATGTCAAAATTCAACACTGCCTCGTCTGTGACAGCGATATAAGAAACTGTCTTTAGGCTGTCTAAGTTGTGATATCTTTTCCAATGTCTAATATGTGACTCTGGTGCAAGGGGTAGAACTCATGGTTGCATGCTATAGATCGCTAGTTCGAACCCCTTCGCTTCCCTAGAAATTGTAGTTTTACATCTCCTTGTAAATAGCTTTGAATAAACCGTCTGCGAAATGACTAAATGTATTTATAAGAAATTCAATAAATTGAAGCATGAAAATGTATTGGGTGCATTTCTCTCTTATCATGCATCCACCTTTTCCACAAAAAATATATGCTGTGAAGTAGACTGAGGTAGACTGAGGTAAACTAGGCTACTGCACAAAAACTAGACACGTTTGCAAAACTAACCGTTTGCAATGATGTAAGTTGCATTTGTTGATGACGTAGCCTATGGTTAATAACATCGTGATTGTGGGACAAGATCTTAAACAACTTTCGCCAATATCTCCATAATGGAGATGGGTTGTGCTCAAATTTCCTGGGATCAAAGAAAAGGTTAGGCTATTCATGTGCAAACTGAAAATCACGTCTCAGGCTGCGAATGAAAGTTATTTCGGGTTTATCAACTGTACCAATGTCATATAATTATGGGTGCATCGCCGACATTACAAAAAGTGAAGACATGCAATGATCTACGGTGGTATATGCAATAAATGACTCGAGAAGGTCTTCTAATTTAATTATTCCTTGTCGGCAGGATCGGTAGCGCTCATACAAGGACTCATCATGATGGAAAAATGGATCTTCCTGGCGATCGCAAAGAACTTTTCCTACGCTAATCAAACTACAATATGACTCAATGGGATCCCTCCTTTTGGCGTGGGTGTGGCAAGTTTAGCCAGCTAAACTTTGGTTAGCCTGCCCTGGAGCAGGTTAGTGCTAAGCGATTGGTTACCATGGTTATTAATAAAAAGTAGCTTCAGCGAACTCGCTAAAGGGATGTTGTCTTTTTTTTGCCTGGAATTTAGCTCGCTAAACCACTTAGCGAGCGTCGCCGAACAGTACCCTGGTTAGGTTAGATTAGGTGTCTGTCTTGTCCCTGATATGAATGCAAAAGAATGTAAACACAATTATTTGTTTATTACCATAACAAGCAAAGTTCCACTCACATAGCTTTTCATAATGCATACCCGTGCCTTAGGCCTATGCCAAAATGCAGGCTGAAGTGAAGTCAACAAGAGTATATGAAAAAGTTAAATTATTGTGAGGTTCACAGGCTGCAACTGCAGTGAGATCATTCTAACCCCATAGTAGCATAAAATGCAGATCTGCTTCAAGCATGTGTGTGATAAAGGCTTGATATTTCCACTATACAATATATACAATACACTTAGTTGCCAGTTTATTAGGAACACTGAGCTGAAACTCATACAGTCTAATACACCAATCCAGCAAAAAAGATTCAGAAAGGTTATTGTAGAAAATCTCTTACTATGGTGGATCAATTTTCTAGCTGCATGCTAGGCCCATCTATTTCTATGATGCGTCTTGTGCAAGTTTAATGTTTTGTATGGCTGGAGGTCCCTTTGCACCAAGCGAATCATTGACATGCCACCTCTATCGTGTTAACAACATGTTGACAAAAGTCAAAAATCCGCAAACATGTTGACAGCATAGAGAAAACATGTTGACACGATCTGTGGCATCCTCGTGAATTACATGATAACATGACAGCTAGTGCTGTAGCGATGCGTCGATGATGTCGACGCGTCGATTTCAAAATTACGTCGACGCCATATTTTTACGTCGACGCTTCGCCACATACACGTGGTTGACCCAAACAGAAACAAACATTGCGCAAGGACTGAGAGAGCAGAAACCCAGGGAATTGCTTGGCGCCATTAGTTGATATTGGCGATCTAACGTAGTGAATCATGATACATACTATAAGCTGACCAACACCATGACTTAGCTCTCTGTGCCGTTTGTTCATGCTTAGTTGCCGTGTTCTGCAGCCGTAAGTTAACGTTAACTAAACTGACACACTAGTAGCTAGCTAACGTTAACTACTAGCAACCAAGCACGAACAAACTGCACGGAGAGCTATAGTTTGCTAGCACCACCGAAGTGCGCAGAGCTCAAGCTACACAACACACTGAACAAACGTTAAATTAATGTAACCAACGTTACTTAATGTCCCCTTCACGAGAGACAATGGGGTGCGTTTCTATCTCCATTCTCAAACGCACCCTATTGTCTCGTATTTAACGTTTGTTCAGGGTGTTGTGTAGCTTGAGCTCTGCGCACTTCGGTGGTGCTAGCTAACTATCTTCTTAGCTCTCCGTGCAGTTTGTTCGTGCTTGGTTGCTAGTAGTTACGTTAGCTAGCTACTATAGCGGCAGACAGCTGTGTCAGTTTGGTAAACGTTAACTTACGGCTGCAGAACACGCCAACCAAGCACCAACAAACGGCACAGAGAGCTAACTCATGCTGTGGTCATTTACGAGTCAAACACATAACATTAGACTAACGTTGGCCAGCTTGTAGTATGAATCATGATTCACCACCACGTTAGATCGCCAATGTCAACTAATGCAGCCAAGCAATGTCCAGGACAGGGCTGCACATAAGGTGGTGCGCAGTGCTCATCAATGAATGAATGTTTTTATAAGCACTGAAAACATTTAAATTAATGAGCACCACATCCAAATGTGATAGGGCTCATTTGAGTACCAAACATTTTTACTGTGAACTCTAGATAAACATGAAATGCATTGTTGGACTTTTGCTGTGCAAAACGGTGCTCATTAAAGTATATTATTAAGATTTTTTGGGGTATTTATTTGAGATACATTATGGTTTTAATCGAGCAACAGAAAAATAATCGTTAGACTAATCGTCCAATTAGTCGTTAGATTAGTCGACTATTCGATAAAATAATCGCCAGATTAATCGTTTTGAAAATAATCGTTTACCCCCAGCCCTAATGACAGCTATGTATAGCCCTTGATATCACTCTTTCTTTATTATATATTGTAGTTTAAAATTAAGTTCAGTAAGGATTAATGGTAGCCTGACGATGTCATACTCATAATTCTAGTCAGAATATGAGTCTGATACGGCTCCATTGAGCTATGATTATGGGGCGTGTTTCAACAAACCAGGGAAAATGCCTCTTTGCTCAATTGGATACCTAGAACCAATCAGAGCAACCTTGTATGACCATTTGATACATTCAACTTTTACCGGATCCCGTAGGAAGGACGACGAAAACATCATTTCGATCGACAAATGCCTTGATCGCGTTTCTCTGTTCCCCTTTCAAAATGAATGCGCTGTCAATATCTGTGAGATATGCCTTCTCACGTTATACTTATTAGCAGCGATGCTAGCTAGCTACTATGTGTTTCAATGGATTTTTGGTCTAAGCGTTAGCAGTAACCCAACAATAATGGTCTTGAGCTTCAGTTAAGACCTACAATACTCTGCAACATTCGTGTAGCACATACACAACTAACCAAGTCAATGTAGACATAAAAAAAGTCGTGTAGATAGCTTAATTCACATAAAATATTTCCCACTAACAGGCTCCCGAGACGCCGCCATCTTGGTACGATTTCGAATCTACCGAATCTTTCGAATCTACCCTTAGAAAGGCGCTTATGTGTGGTCGTACCCTATGAATGTCTCAGGGTACAAACACACATGGGCGCCTTTCTAAAGGCGCAGACACTTCAATAACGCCTTGGCAAAGTGTAGCGGCCAAAACAGCCTGGTGCATAGACATAGACAATAAGCATGAATTCTATGTCTATGGCCTGGTGCACCTGTGAAGTGGGGCTGCTTGCGCAACCAGGCGATCAAACGTAATACAAACTATTGGTGTTTGAATAACTTTTGGTTTCGAATTGTATAGTTCCTTGTAGTTAAAAACCGCTTAAATTAAGGTTTCATCTTTATTTGCCATCGCCGTTTTCGTTGTAAAATACCGTTCATACCACATCTAGCAGCATCAAAACATGAAATAAGTGGTAAAGTAGTTAAGCCCGCCTGTTGATACATCTGATTGGCTGCCTGGGCCGAGTGTGACATTGATGAGCGGTGCGCCTCCCTGCCTTGCGCTGGAAAGTTGAGAATAGTTCAACTTTTAAGCGCACCTAAGATACGCTGGAAAGACGCAACGCGTGGCGGAGAAAAGGCGCACACGCAAGGCACGCCGTACCATAGGAATCAATGCATTTGCTAGCGTCCCATTTTTTAAAAGGCGACCATGTGTGTTCGTACCCTCACTCGGCCCAGGCAGGTTGGGCATGCAGCCCCGCTCCACAAGCGCACCAGGTTGTTTTGCCAAGCCCACGCTTTGCCAAGGTGTTTTTGAAGCGTCTGTGTTTTTGCAGTCTATGTTTTTAGAAACGCATCTGGTGTGGTCATAGCCATAGACAAAAACCACTAGAAAAACGTGACGAGCGGCGCATACAAGGCGTGCACGAAAGGCTTGCCGTACCATAGGAAACAATTGGTTTTGCTAGCGTCAGGTTTTCAGAAACGCGTTTGGTGTGTTTGCGGACTCTGGTTTGTTCGCGCCCATAGATGTCCAAATATCCAAATGTGAGTTAACATATCCACATACAGCCGCGGAAAAAATTAAGAGACCACTTCAAAATTATCAGTTTCTCTGGTTTTACTATTTATTGGTATGTGTTAAAGTAAAATGTAAATTTTTGTTTTATTCTATAACCTACTGGCAACATTCCTACCAAATTTCAAATAAAAATATTGTCATTTAGATCATTTATTTGCAGAAAAATGACAATTGGTCAAAATAGCAAAAAAGATGCAGTGTCGTCAGATCTCGAATAATGCAAAGAAAACAAGCTCATATTCATTTTTAAACTACACAATACTAATGCTTTAACTTAGGAAGAGTTCAGAAATCAATATTTGGTGGAATAACCTTGATTTAAAATCACAACTTTCATGTGTCTTGGCATGCTCTCCACCAGTCTTTCACATTGCCGTTGGGTGACTTTATGCTACTCCTGGCGCAAGAATTCAAGCAGCTCGGCTTCTTTTCATGGCTTGTGACCATCCATCTTCCTCTTGATCACATTTCAGAGTTTTTTTTATGGGATTCAGGTCTCGAAATTGGGCTGGCCATGACAGGGCCCTGATCTGGTGATACTCCATCCACACCTTTACTGGCCTGGCTGTGTGGCATGGAGCATTGCCCTGCTGGAAAAAACACTTCTCAGAGTTGGGGAACATTGTCAGAGCAAAAGGAAGCAAGTTTTTCTTCCGGGACAACGTTGTACTTTGCCTGGCTGAGGTTTGTAAAAGACCATAAGGATTGAACCAAAGCGGACTGGAGGGTCTCCTAGTTCGTCTTCTCTGATGAGTCCAATTTCACAGTAGGTGCAAGATTCTGTGGCTTGTAGGCCTCTCCAGGTCTCCGTCTAACCATCAGACGACCATGTGTTGGGCAAAGCTGAAAATTGGACTCATCAGAGAAGACGAACTAGGAGACCCTCCAGTCCGCTTTGGTTCAATCCTTATGGTCTTTTACAAACCTCAGCCAGGCAAAGTACAACATTGTCCCGGAAGAAATCTTGCTTCCTTTTGCTCTGACAATGTTCCCCAACTCTGAGAAGTGTTTTTTCCAGATTTAAAGGTGGTTATAAAGTTCAAAGAAAGTCATGAAATTACTTCAGTTGGTTTGGCTGCATTGACAGCAGGTTTAAAGAAAGCGTTTGGAGATGTAGAAATGGCAAGAGTATTGAGGGATGGGAGACTGTTGGTAAAATGCAAGAATGAAGAGCAAAGGGGTAAGGTGATGAAGGCCCAATCTGTTTGCAAGAAGGAAATAGGTGAAGTGAGAGTGTTTGGGGATCAGGGGGCAAGAGGAGTAATTTCAGGAATTCCAATTAATGAAAATCTAGAAGAAATGAAAAATAATATAAGAGGAGGAACAATAGTGAGTATAAAGAGATTAATGGCAACACGAGAGGGGGGAAGGGTGAACAGTACATCAGTGCTATTAGAGTTTAAAGAGAAGGATTTACCAGAGAGAGTAAAGATAGGGTATTTGAGTTTTTATGTACGAGCATTCATCCCTTCTCCAATCAGATGCTATAAATGCCAAAGATATGGACACATAGCAAAGGTCTGTAGAGGAAGGCTGAGGTGTGGGAAATGTGGAGGGGAACATGAGTATGGAGCGTGTGGGGGGAAGGGGAGGAAATGCTGTAACTGTGGTGGAGATCATACAGCTGCGTATGGGGGCTGCCCAGTAAGAAAGCAGGCTGTAGTAGTGCATTAAGTTAGAGCAACTAGGAATTTATCCTATGCTGAATCAGTCAAAGTAGTGAATGAGGAGAGTGTGCCTAGAAATAAAGGAGTGGGAGCACAAGTGCTTAGCATAAGTCAGAGTAGCACCCCGAGGGAGAGCATGGTTAGCTCAGAGAGCTTAGTATTGTTTATTGCTTATGTGGTCAACTGTGCAGACCAGGTGAAAACAAAAACTGATAAAATAAGAATGATTGTAAGAGCAGCAGCTAAATTTCTGAATATGGGGAATCTGTCTTGGGAAAAAATTCAGACAGATCTTATGCAGGGAGAGACAAATGAGACTGTACCACCTTCACCAGTGCTATGTCAGCCTTAACAATAGTTCAGTGGAATGCAAGAAGTCTTATTGCTAATGGGCAAGAATTTAAAGGGTTTGTGCAGGACTTGGAAAGCAAGCCAGATGTAATTTGTATACAGGAATCTTGGCTTAAACAGTCGTTAGATTTTGTCATTAAAGGGTATTCAAGCATTAGAAGAGATAGGGTAGAGGGAAATGGTGGAGGGTGTGTTACATTTATAAAGAGAGGGTTGCAGTATAGGGAAGTAAAGAGAGGTAAAGATCTGGAATATATAGTAACAGAGGTGTGGACAAAAGAGGGAAGTGTGTGTGTCATACATTTTTACAATCCCTGTAAACAGTTAGAGCAGAGTCAATTAGATGAGATCTGGGAGAATTTAAGGGGGAAGGTGTGTTGGTGTGGGGATTTTAATGCGCACAGTTCACTATGGGGAGTTAGGGATGATGTAAATGGTGGTGTGATTGAAGAGTTTTTGGAGGAACATGGATTGGTGTGTTTAAACGATGGGTCTTACACAAGAATAGATGTGTCAAGAGGTAGTGAATCTGCTATAGATCTTACCATTGTCACAAAAGAAATAGCGGATAGGTGTAGTTGGGAAGTAATAAGGGAAAGTACTATAGGTAGTGATCATTATCCTGTAGTGACTCAAATTGAGTTGGATCTGGTGAGAGAACATAATGTGAGGGAGGGTAGATGGATTCTGTGGAAAGCGGATTGGGAAAAATGTACAGAGATAAGCGAAAATGGGCTTTCGGGAGTGAATAGTAATCAAAGTATTGAGTTGTTGTGTAATGATGTAACCATTAGTATAGTTGTTGCCGCAGAAGCTGCCATCCCTAAGACTGAACCAAAAGAAAGGAATCGAGTTGTTCCTTGGTGGTCTAAGGAATGTAGAGAAACTATTAGAGACAGGAATAAGGCGTTTAAAGTTTTAAAAAGGACACATCATTTTGAAAATTTAATAAAATATAAGAGGTGTCAAGGAATAGTAAGACGTACTGTTAAGAACGCCAAAAAAGTGTATTGGAAGAAGTTTTGTGATTCTGTTGGGAGAACCACCCCAATAGAGAGAGTATGGGGCATGGTTAAGAGAATGAGGGGGAATGGAAAGGAGTTTGAATATCCAGTAATGATAGAGGATCAGAGGATTATTACTGATAGTAGAGAGAAAGCTGAGGCTGTTGCAAAGGTATTGGTAAAGGTACATAGTTCAGGAAATTTAACGCAGGAGGAGCATAATGGAAGGGAAGCAACAATAGCAAAATACAGTGAGATGATAAATGTTGATGATGGGGAGAGCAGTATTAAGTGCAGAATTCTCGATACATGAATTGAATAGTGCTTTGAGGAAAGTGAAGCAATCTACACCAGGGAGTGATAAAATTTGCTATTGTATGTTAGAGAATTTAGGTGGTAAAGGGAAAGAAGTTATGTTAGGTTATATAATAAAGTATGGATAGAAGGTGTAATTCCATCTGCTTGGAAGACTTCTGTAATCATCCCAATTAGGAAGCCAGGGAAAGATGGTAAGGTCCCTGGAAACTACAGACCAATTGCACTAACGTCCCAAATGGGGAAGATTATGGAGAGGATGGTAAATGACAGGCTGGTTTTTTGGTTGGAGACAAAAGGTTTAATGCAGAGTTATCAAAGTGGTTTTAGGAAAGGAAGAGGAACAATGGACCCAGTAGTAGCTCTAGAGGATGAGATAAGGAAGGCACAGATAAATAAAGAGACAGTGCTGTAGAGAAGGCCTATGATATGGTCTGGAGGGAGGGCCTTCTCATCAAACTTCAGATGTTAGGTGTTAAAGGTAGGATGTGTCAATGGGTCAGAATTTTTTTATCTGAGCGGAAGATTATAGTTAAGATCAATGGGTGTTATAGTCAAGAGTATAAGGTTGAGAATGGTACACCTCAAGGCAGTATTATTAGTCCAATTTTATTTTTGTTAATGATTAATGATGTGTTTAAAAGTATTCAGGGGTCCATTAAGGTTGCGTTATTTGCAGATGATGGTGCCATGTGGAAGAGAGGTAGGAATGTTAACTATATTGTTGGTAAAATGCAACAAGCAGTAGATATGGTCCAGAAATGGGCTCTTGAATGGGGATTCAGGATTTCTATTGATTAGACAAAAACGGTATTCTTCACAAGGAAAAATGTCAATCAAGAGGTAGCTATAGATATTGCAGGAAAGGCACTCGAAAGGGTTGAAAATTTCAAGTATCTTGGTTTATGGTTTGATAAGAGGTTAACATGGAATGTACATATACAGAAAATGGTAGCCAAATGTAAAAAGGTTTTGAATGTTATGCGGTGCTTGCGTGGAGTGGAGTGGGGAGCGTGTAGGTCGGCCATGAAAACCATCTATATAGGACTTATAAGATCAGTGTTTGATTATGGGTGTATAGCATATAGATCTGCAGCTAATACACATTTGAAAAAATTGGATATTATCCAGAATCAAGCGCTACGTCTGTGTTGTGGAGCGAGGAAGTCTACACCTATAAATGCATTACAGGTGGAGATGGGGGAAATGCCTCTTTGTATGCGAAGGGATCAACTTGCGTTAGTTTACTGGGCAAATCTAAAGGGACATAAGGAGGATCATACAGGCCAAGCTGTCCTTCTTAAATGCCAGGAGAGAGACAAAAGTCAGTTAAGAAGTTTTGGATGGGTAATATCCCAAAAAGTACTTGAAATGGAGTTGCAAACAATTGAAGTGAGTCCCACATTGTACTTCCCATCAGTCCCTTTGTGGTTGGTGGGAAGTCCTGTTGTTGTTATAGGTCTTTTGGAACTCAAGAATTCTGGGGAACTCAATAGTTCTATTGCAGAGGGGTATATAACAAATAAATATGGTAATAGGGTAGTAGTGTACACTGATGCATCAAAATCAATAGATAATAAGGTGGGTGCAGCATTTGTTATACCAAGGTACAAGATTTCAAGAAGGGAAAGGCTGAGTGACAACCTAGCTGTTTATACGGGAGAATTAGTAGCAATTCTTAATGCAATATCCTGGATAGAGAGCAATTGGGCAAAGGAGGTTGTAATTGCGTCAGATTCCTCCTCGGCGCTGTTAAGTATCCAGCATTGGTCATCAAACTCTAGACAAGACATCATAGTGGATATCCTGCAGGTGGTGCATAGAGTGCAGTGCTCTGGGGTTAATGTTGCCTTTGTGTGGGTGCCAGCTCATATAGGGGTAATAGGAAACGAATTGGCAGATAAGAGTGCAAAAGAAGCTGCCCTTTTGCCTGAGGTCAGTCTAAGCATTTCGTATAGTAAGGCAGAAATAAAAAGCATAGTCAAACACAAGCTAAAGGAAAACTGGCAAAAGATGTGGGACAGGGCAAGTATGGGGAGAGTGTATTACAGCATTCAAAGGTTTGTAGGCAGTGCCAGAAGTACCTATAGGTCAACAAAGGAGGAGGATATAATATCCAGAATAAGGTTTGGGCACACAGGTTTAAATAGTACGTTGGTTTTAATTAAAAAACATGAGAATGGGTATTGTAGTGAGTGTGTACCTCAGACAGTAGAATCTATAGAGCATGTCATTGAATCATGTACTAAATATAGCCAGGAAAGGCAGCAACTTATTCAGCAACTCCAGGAAGAGGAAGTACCTTTGAGAACTAGTGATATATTGATGAGAAGTTCTAATGAATTTTGTTTTAAGTTTTTATTTTCATTTTTTGAAAGAACTGGTTTAAGTAAGAGGTTGTGAGATAGGAATATCCAGGCTCACACTCCATTTCAGAAGGTGGCGGTCATGCACCAAACGTTGTTTGCCAATCCGCCAATAAAAAAGAGGAAGAAGAAGAAGAAGAATGATGTAAAGACAGTTGACTAGGCTATACTAGATGGCTAGCTTGCTAACAGACAAGAAAACTCCAAAAAATAAATATACATTAAAAACTAGGACGTTAGCGGAGCTTGGTGTCCACTGTTTACAAGCGCAAGGACACGCCCAGTCAACGCGAAGCGAGGGTACTTTATGTGCCACGCAGGATGCTTCTTTGTCTGAAGATTTTTTTCCTCAAAAACAAAAAATAATGAAGATATCATTGCTTTATAAGCTAGTTTATCGAAAGGTAAGACGCCGTGGTCGCTTAACGGATTTGTTGGGGACTTTGTTTTGTTGGTTTTCAACCAACCCATTCACATATTGTAAGTCTTATTTTCCATCATCCACTTACCAGTTAATTTATCATACGGATTACCAGAGTGTTGCAAACAAAAAATGTTTCAATGGGCCATACTTAGTAACCGACGGCAAGGTAAGATGAATACTATACTAAGACAAACGACTAAGGGACCATTCATAAAAACTGTGTACCTGTTCTGACTAACATAACAATTCAGCTTAAGCACCATTGCGCGAGAATTTGTATTTTTTTTTTGCTACTGAGCTGCCCCTAAAGTTGCGGGGTGTACATAACCACAAGAATGACAATAACAACAACTACATTTCAATTTAGCTGAAATACTGCTTTCAGCCATATGCATTGTTTAGCTAACCGTTTGAATATGGAGTATGTGTATTCTAATAAAATGTTGGCGACATACTGATATTGGCCTACGTAGAACAGTGTAATTTATTACAAGCTAGCGTTGTTAGGTTTTCAAGGTTGCAAACTTCCAAGGCTTATTTGCGTGAGATTGGATGCTTGCCTGGGTACTATTCGGCGTCACTCGCTAAGCGGTTTAGCGAGCTAAATTCCAGGCCAGAAAAAGACAACAACGCTTTAGCGGATTCGGCGTAGCAACATTTGCTCAATTTCCATGGTAATTAATCGCTTAGCCCTAGCCTGCTCCAGGGCAGGCTAAGCAAAGTTTAGCTGGCTAAACTTGCCACACCCACGCCAAAAGGAGGGATCCCATTGACAAGGAGTCAGTTTGATTAGCGTAGGAAGAGTTCTTTGCGATCGCCAAGAAGATCCATTTTTCCATAATGATGAGTTCTTGTATGAGCGCTACCGATCCACCCGACAAGGAATAATTAATTTAGAAGACCTTCTCGAGTCATTTATTGCATAGGCTACACCACACTAGGCTGCCTGAGACGTGATTTTTAGTTTGCACATGAATACTAACGTTTTCTTTGATCCCAGAAAATTTGAGCACATAACCCAAATAGATATTGGCTAAAGTTGTTTTACCTACTTTAACTTACATCATTGCAAACGTTTAGTTTTGCAAACGTGTCTAGTGTTTGTGCGGTAGTGAATGGTGGATGGTGGAGGTGGGTGCATGATAAGAAGAGAGAAATAGACACAATTTCTTTTCATTGCTTAAATGTATTGAATCTCTTATTAATACATTCACATTTAGTCATTTAGCAGACGGTTTTATTAAAAGCGATTTAAAACTACAATTCTTACGAGGGTAAGGGGAGTCGAACTAGTGATATATAGCATGCAAGCCAGACGCTTAACCCGCTGCACCATAGTACCATATCGTGAAGGGAGAAGATGTCACGTATTATACCTCTTATAGACAGTTTCTTATATTGCTGTGGTAGCCACGGGAGTGTTGAATTTTGATTATGGTCTTGAATGGTCTTGAATTCTTCATAACGCGTTCATGATCATATCCTGCGTTATCGGAGAAAAAAAATAGTCTTTTTCTTTGACTTTAGACCATTGTACCTTTCAAAAAAAATCATGGTTTTGGTGATCGACCTTTCTTGCCTTTTGAAGCAAGACGTGCACGCGCAATTTAGCTGACGAGATAAATTAACTTGAGGTTAAAATAAATTAGCGCCCGTCGCCAGACCGGTTTGGCCTGTTCTCATTTAGCTAGCTAGTTAATCTCCAGTTGCGAGCTAAATTAATTATCTTAGCTTCAGTCGTACGCCGAACAGGGCCCTGATGACGACTTTGGGCATCTGGAAAAGATACAAATATCCGTGAGACAAGGATCACACCAATAAGGTTACAGCCTGTCAAATTGTTTCATAAATAACATATGCAGCAGGGACGTGCAGTGAGGTTCGGAGCTGGTGAGGCACAGAAACAGGAAGTGATTACGTCATTTTGAGCTCTAGTTTAAACTATATAATGTATATATACATGTATATATGTCTATGGTTTTAAAATTGTCATCTGATCAGAACTGAAAAAACGTTGTTTTATTGTCTAATACCATTATTTTCCAACGATTGTTTTTTTATTGTATTATGATGAGTTATTAATAAGATATTAATAGTTGCAAGCTAGTGTATGTAGCCCTCCCACCAATGATATGGCTCATTTCATTTTGTCTGGAGAAAATATAACTACGGTGGTGGGATGCTAATTTAAATGACCATTTAACCAACTCGGACAGCTTCGAAAAAACAATTCCATATTTATTTACATAACATATTAACATGTAAACAGTTAAACACCGCATACATAGCACACAATACCAAAATGTTCTACTGGCCAGTATAATTTAAAGTTGGTGCACTTTCGTTGGAGCTCATAACCGTCAGTTTGAGGTGAAACAAAATTAATCCACTCACGATTATCAGTATAGATCAGTGGCTAGATTAGCTCAGGATTAGCACCTACCTAGTCTGCTCACAACTTCAAGGCAACTTTCCTGCATCAACAGCCTTTAGCTTCTTTAGGTTCGTGTTGCGCATGAATATGTAGTCCCGTTGGGAAACGTGAAATACTCCAATGCAAATGTGTAATACTACTGTGTTAACTTAAAATACTTAAACGTTATTAGTTAATTCAACATGCCTCCAGTCCTAAAGGTGGGCCAACGTCTCTCCCATTATCAATAATTTCTTTTTTGGACTGAAAGTTCAGTTTTGAGAACTGCTTCAGGTTAGCAATGCAATCTTCCATTTTCGCTGTCAAGCTCAAGTAGAGAAGTGAAGAAGAAAATCCAACGTCAGATTATATACCCAACAAGTGCCCTCTCGCTCGCCACCCTTCTTGAATCCGTGGTAGTGCGTGCCTCCCTTGCAATATTTTTCAATGCGTTTTCAGCTCAACTCAAAAGGTTCTACGCTTGCGCACGCATGCGTAAAACCCAGTTTGGAGTGATGACGCAATCCTAGGGGAGGCACTGCCTACCCTGCCCATAGACTGCAATGCATCTGCCTCCCTTGACCGCACGTCCAATGTTCATTGGCTGATCACTGGGAACCGGAAATGCTCAAATTCAGCGATTTTGATAATAAAAATGCTCGAAATGATCGGAATCATGCAGAAATGACACTCGTAACACAGATAACTAGAGAAATAAGAATATTTATTTTATAATACATAAATACATATGATTATTATACAATATTTTTTTTTTATATTTTTTTTTTTTACTTTTCAAAATGAGGCTCTGCCTCCCCTGCCTCCTATGACTGCACGTCCCTGATATGCAGGGATGTTTACCATAACTAGCGAGTCGACAACTCTACTAACACAGCAAAACATCAAGCAAGGTGTTATGTTTCTACACTTAACACACGAATAACCATGCAGGTGAATATAGTTCACGAACTCTTTACTACTACTTTTGGACCGTGGTAAAGTTGGTTGGAAGTTGGATATTCAACAGACATTCGGACACCCGTCTGTTTAGGGACCATCAACAAATTACACATTTAAAATTTCAAAAGTCAATAGCTTTTCAACAATATGAACTAAAAACATAAAAATGATGTTGAACTGTTCAAAATGTATGCATACACATTGCACAGCCTTTAGTTTTTTCATTTTCACTTCACACTATTTTTAGTGAATTTATGAAAGTCTGAATCTTCAATAGCTTTTTGGTCATGTGACTTATCATCCTCAAATCTATTTCAGAGTGTTCACTGACTAGGCATACATGTTGCACAGCCTTTAGTTTTTTCATTTTCACTTCACACTATTTTCAGTAAATTTATGAAAGTCTGAAACTTCAATAGCTTTTTGGTCATGTGACTTATCATCCTCAAATTAGTTTCAGAGTGTTCATTGACTATGTAGGCCTATACATGTTGCACAGCCTTTAGTTTTTTCATTTTCACTTCACACTATTTTCAGTGAATTTATGAAAGTCTGAATCTTCAATAGCTTTTTGGTCATGTGACTTATCATCCTAAAATTAGTTTCAAAGTGTTCATTGACTATGTATACATGTTGCACAGCCTTTAGTTTTTTTCATTTTCACCTCACACTATTTTCAGTGAATTTTTGAACATTTGAAACTTTAATAGCTTTTTGGTCATGTGACTTATCATCCTCAAATCTATTTCAGAGTGTTCACTGACTATGCATACATGTTGCACAGACTTTAGTTTTTTCATTTTCACTTCACACTAGTTTCAGTACATTTATGAAAGTCTGAATCTTCAATAGCTTTTTGGTCATGTGACTTATCATCCTCAAATTAGTTTCAGAGTGTTCATTGACTATGTATACATGTTGCACAGCCTTGAGTTTTTTCATTTTCACTTCACACTATTTTCGGTGAATTTATGAAAGTCTGAATCTTCAATAGCTTTTTGGTCATGTGACTTATCATCCTCAAACTAGTTTCAGAGTGTTCACTGACTATGTATACATGTTGCACAGCCTTTAGTTTTTTCATTTTCTCCTCACACTATTTTCAGTGAATTTATGAAAGTCTGAAACTTCAATAGCTTTTTGGTCATGTGACTTATCATCCTCAAATTAGTTTCAAAGTGTTCATTGACTATGTATACATGTTGCACAGCCTTTAGTTTTTTTCATTTTCACCTCACACTATTTTCAGTGAATTTTTGAACATTTGAAACTTTAATAGCTTTTTGGTCATGTGACTTATCATCCTCAAATCTATTTCAGAGTGTTCACTGACTATGCATACATGTTGCACAGACTTTAGTTTTTTCATTTTCACTTCACACTAGTTTCAGTACATTTATGAAAGTCTGAATCTTCAATAGCTTTTTGGTCATGTGACTTATCATCCTCAAATTAGTTTCAGAGTGTTCATTGACTATGTATACATGTTGCACAGCCTTTAGTTTTTTCATTTTCACTTCACACTATTTTCGGTGAATTTATGAAAGTCTGAATCTTCAATAGCTTTTTGGTCATGTGACTTATCATCCTCAAACTAGTTTCAGAGTGTTCACTGACTATGTATACATGTTGCACAGCCTTTAGTTTTTTCATTTTCTCCTCACACTATTTTCAGTGAATTTATGAAAGTCTGAAACTTCAATAGCTTTTTGGTCATGTGACTTATCATCCTCAAATTAGGAAAAATGATTAATTTTTTTCCCCGCATTTTCCGTGACATTTATCAAACCAGATCCGCGCTGGGCAATCATTATTTAGCGCACCGTTAAAAGACGGGAAAAATTGCCTGCAAGTTACTGCCACCATGGAGATTTGAGGAAGGAAAAACTAAGGTTCAGCGAAGAGGAGATAAATATATTGGTTCACGTTCGCTCAATCACTGAACCTGATTCAATGGGTTATATTGTTGTTTTGCCCGCCATCACCTACAGCAAGATGTTTAAAAGAACACGATTATAAAGAATATGCTATTGGTGGCATTAATGCATAAACTGTCTATTATAACAATATAGATGTGTACATGGCGAGATTAATACGTTCTACAAGGGACATGGGTTCACTACAATATATCCCCACTGAAACAAATACATTTACCAAGTAGCCAGGCCTCTCCAAAATCACCGTTGCTCAATCATGGATAGATGGCACTATTCCGGAAGATAAAACTGTCATGGACAGAACACTACCACTTAAATAATGGTCATGTTGGCATCACATATGACCTGGACATTCATTGAATATGTGTGCTTTCTGTTTCGGTAAACGTGTTCGTGGATTGAAGGTGGGACTGTTTGCATGTGGGTGCGATCAATGGCTCCAATTACGTTCGGAAAGTTTAATTTCAGCTATCGTAGTGGGGAAATGTATATTGACCAGTGCGCCGTAGCAATGAGTCGAGTACCTGGGTGAATATTTGGCTGAGTGAAGGCTGAGATATACCAACTGCAGATGCTATAACTGTTTGAAATTATCCGGAGGCCAATATTTGCAAATGTGGCCAGGAGTTTAACAACTGATGGAATGGAATGTTCTCTCCGGGTGGAGGGTTCGATGTCGTCTCTGATCTGGTCCAGTAATTGAAGTATTGCGTGGCTGGTTAACCAATACCGTCTAATGATTTGTGGTTCGCTTAACTGAAAAAGTGTTATACGAGTTGAAAAAATTCTGTGCGCTGTGTCTGTCTGTCTTTCTTCGCCTTGCTCTTATAACTGCTGCCATATCAACGTTTTCAGACTCAATGGAAATGCGCTTCCTGGTTAAGACGTGCTTTTACGAGGCAGAGAATTAGCCCGCAAATCAGAGACCTGCGCTCGCCAGGCAGTTTTAGTAAATACCACGCAATACATCATTAGGCGCACTTAACTTCTCTCCACCCATTAAATTACGCTTCACGCCCAAGTTACCACCCACATTTCCGTGCCATCCCACCTGTTTGCAAGTTCACACCCATAAAGCGTTAAAATGCGCCTCTACTCAAATGCGCCCCCTTAGTCAATACCGTTTAATGTTTACGACCGCTATTTTATGCCTGAAATGGGCGTAATCCTGTAAGTAAATCAGGCCCTTAGTGTGAAACCTGGGCCTGTTTCGATGAACACCAAATGGATATCCTGGCAGTAATGGTAGAAAGACACACACAAAGCTCTTCCTCAACAGCTCTCGGTCTCTCTTTTTAGTTTTTATCGCAGTCAAGCTTGAGAAGCTCAGCTCACACAGATATGTGGTTGAAAACGGGAGCAATGTCAAAATAGCTTTGTTGGCCAGAAAAGGGAACTCCTTGGCAACAGATAACCAAAAACTGTCCAAAGGAAGATCAGAAAAGTTAAGCTTTAAACCACAATCTTGTTTCAGTTCAATGAGTTCCTCTTGCTCCTTTAAAGTCATGTCCTTTCCAGGAACGGATGCTGAGCTGTATGGGTCCTTAACCCAGTCAAGGCATTCTGTGAAGGCTGAAGAGAAATAAAATGACAACTTCTCCTCATCACCTCGCGCATTGCAGCAGTGTTGCCATCATGCAGTTTCTCGGCGAGTGGGAACATCTCAAGGTTGCCACGCTGCACATGTTGTTGCCAGAGCTGCACCTTTAAACGGAATCTGTTCATTTTATCAGTGCTTGTAAGCAGGTTTTCGTTTCGGCCTTGCATCCGTGTGTTCAGTTCATTCAGATGATGAAATATATCAGCCAGGTATGCCAGCTTTGCACACCACTCATCACTCGCAAGCAGCTTTGAGTAATCGGACCTCTCGTTTGTCAGAAAAACTTTAAGTTCCTCTCGCAGCTCATACACACAGGCCAGCACTTTGCCGCGCAACAGCCACCGGACCTCCGTGTGGAGCAATAAGACTTTATGTTCCGCTCCCATTTCCTCACACAAAGACGCAAAAAAGTGACATTTCAAAGGTCGCGTTTTCACAAAGTTCACTATGCGCACAACATCATCCAACACAGGAGCTAGATCTGCTGGCAAGGTCTTTGCAACGAGGGCCTCACGGTGCAAAAAACAGCGCGTAGCAATAACATCTGGGTTTCTTTCTTTGACCCTACTTACGAAGCCTTTGGTGGGCCCGACCATGGCTGCGGCTCCATCAGTGCAGATACCTGTGTGTGCAGTTTTCCCACGTAAGGCCGCTTTTCTCAAGAAATACCGTCATGACCCAAAATATTTCCTCTCCTGTTGATTTTTCTGGCAGTGCCTTGCAAAATAGGAGGTTTTCTCTAATGAAGAATATATAATATATAATATAATAATCCATCCACAAAACACACATTGGCCAAGAGCTGACAATGTCCACTTATATCCGTGGACTCATCAAGTTGCAAGGCAAATTTCTTACTGATGCGCATTTTTTCCAAAACAACAGTTTCGATGTCCGCAGACATGTCATCAATACTTCGGGCAATTGTGTTGTCTGAGAGAGGCACTTTAGCTATCTCTTTGGCCGCGTCAGGGCCGAGCATCTCATTTACAATGGCTTTACAAGCTGGAAGTATTAATGTTTCTGCCACAGTGTGGGACTTTTTTGATTTAGTTCAGCAACAAGGTAGCTAGCTTTGAGGGCTCTTTCGTTAACCTTTGTGTTTTTTTCTCAAAAAAGTTGCCTGTTTCTCATTGTTTGTACGTAAGTGTACAAAATAGTCCATCGGCTTGTTTTGAACGGAAGGGTGTATCATTTGGAGATGGCGTTTAAGCTTGCTTGGCACCATGGCGCTATTGGATAGCTTCTCACCACACACCAAGCACAGCGGAGTCGGTGCCGTAGCATCCCCGGTGAAAGCAAATCCAAATGAAAGATAACTTTCGCTGTATTGCCTCGAGCTCACCGCCTTGTCTTTTTTCTTTTGTCGACCACTCATACTACGGCCTTCATCTGGGTCAGAATTTTGTCCAGGGCCCTGTTCGGCATTTGCATTTTCCCTTCTCAAAAACGTCTCCATCACTGTCACTTGCTCGCCTTGCTGTGATCCCAAACTGTCACGGTCACGTGTCGCGCAGCACTAACTCTATTGTCTATAGCCCTCTGCTGCCACCCACTGAAATAGAATGCTGCCCCCCACTGAAATAGAAGAGTATTACATTATCTGCCACACTATATGACAGCACAGACACTCGACAATGGTTAATTGAGTGATATTAGATAATTTCCCCAGGCACACCTGACGATCTCTCACGGCACACTAGTGTGCCGCGGCACACTGGTAGAAAATCACTGCTTTAGGGACTTCTTTGTCAGTGCATTGACCGCACTGTGTGGGCACTCCTTTCGGAAGTCTCTGTATGTTCCACAAGCACCAAACTTATCAGCATACAAGTCATTGAAAAGCTTTGGGCTTGTGTAATAATTGTCCATGTACACGTGGTATCCAGACCCCAAATAAGTTTTGTCAAGCAGTGACATGACAGAGTTATAAGAGAGGCCTTCTCCTGTGGAGGCCAAAGTGTAACCATTGCTGGAGTATGCAAGCACAAACAACTTGAAACCCCACTTGGTTGGTTTGTCCTTCATGTACTGCCTCATAAAATGTCCTTTATGAAATCTTTCTTTCATTAAAAAACACCAGGAACTGTGGTTAAGATGTTTGTTGAACACATCTTTCGAAGTGATCATAGTAGCTAACACTGCTGACTTCTGAACACTGTTATCCACAATGCTAGTGGTTACACTGTTTGTAAAACCTACCTGATGCAGTTCTTCTGTAAAACTGTTGAGAGGCAACATATTACAAAAGCAGAAACCCTCTTTGTGGCTGCAGAAGTAGAAAATATATATTTTTTCTCAAATGGGATAAAATCTTTACATGGACCAACTGCATTTGATTATAGGACTAACCTGAATGTTGCAAAGTCCATGATGTTTTCATACCTTAGATGTTCAAAGTAGACCAGGCAAAATCACAACATGATGTGAACTGCTGTGGGAAAGAGAGGGAGAGAGATGAATATGGGATCATGTTCAATGAAATAAACACTAAATCTAGTAAAAATTACAGTTTCTGCAATAGCCTGTATAATTATCATCCTAATCTTCTATCATTACTTCGATGTGTAGCATATTCCATATTCCCTCTCTACACCACAAGAATATTAATATAATAGCAGTGACGTGTGGTGATGTTCGTGGCTGGTGAGGCACTGACTCTTTCAGATTTAGTCAGATTTGCAAATACAAATACATAAACCCAATAGAGTATCTTAAAATTCACCATTCAATTGGCAGCTTGCACATTGACTACTGGTTGTTCTTCATAGCAGCACTCTTTACACAGCTATAGATAAGGTACATACAGTTGGCAGCTGCTGATTTGTGATTTACCTGTATTAATATGTGTGAATATGCACTCATGAATATGAATTCTTTCATACGAAGTTGCACAAGCACCCTGAGGGTTTCTTCCTTTTCCCATTATATTTTTTAAGAGTTAAATTGACTAAAAGACTATAACAGCAGCTAGATCACCAGCTATCATTTCATGCAAATTGAACTCTTCCAATTAGGGATGCAAATTATCGATTAATTCATTAATCATTAGTTGATAATCTTATCGATCGACTTTCGATTAATTGATAAGCGGCGTTTTTCACCTGAGTTTCAGTGCTTCAATAGGGCCTTTACAAATATCAGCTAAATAGTTGAGTTATTATATTACATTACATTATGATAATTCTATTCTATTCTATTATACATTCCTCAAGTAATTACGCATTAGGAAAAGAAAGCAGAAAAGTTTTTTTTATGGTATAACAAAATACATTCTTTCATTTAAAACAAAGAAATAAATTATGGACTGGCTCAGTTCTTGCATTTGAAACAGACATGAAAAAAAAAGAATAGAAGAAATTAAATAGAGAGCCAAACAGAATATTATTGAGCCTATCTTGTAACTATATATGTAATCTTGTATCTAACTTGTGGATAGATTATGAAGAAACTGCATCTAGGCTATTACAAGCTAAATAGCCAACACAACTCTCTGAAGTTTAACTCGCGCTCACGTTAGTGAGGGATAGAGTAGTTACATTCTTAATGGCAAGCCATCAGGCAAAGGTAAGCTAGCCCGCTAACGAGCTAGGTATCTAATATCATTAAGCCTGAGTGAGCTAGTCCGCTATCAAGCTAAATAGCCAACTCAACTCTTACTTACTTACTAACTCTCATGAGCCAAACTCGCGGGCACACGTTAGCGCGGGAGTAGACAGAGATATTCATATTCATAGCAAGGTGAGCTAGCCCGCTAAAGAGCTAAGTAGCTAACTCTATGAAGTCTAGGTGAGCTAGCCCGCTAACGAACTAATAGCTTACCTGAGTTTTAAGACTACAGCCTTAACTCGCGGCAGTAACCAGGTGAACTGGTGGTGCCATGCAGGACAGCAGCATGCACAGTGTTCAAATGATAACTGAGTGAGCTAGTGGAACTATTGTATTTCAATACCGCATTACACAGAGAACATTTGACTTCTTTGCCTGAATTAACCATGTTGAAGTGGTCCCACACCGCACTTCTTTTCGCTCGCTTCATTTTGTTTTCAACCGGTCTCTCGCGCTAGCGCCCTCTAGCGATTAATCGTGATTAATACATTTTGATCGAGCAACCTCTTAATCGACAATTAATCTAAAGTCGATTAATCATTTGCATCCCTACTTCCAATTAAATCGTTTAAGGTTATTAAGTTTCCTTAGCTAGATTATTAGCTAGCGTAGCAACTGGATAACCACAACTTTAGCTGCAATTTAAAGTTGAATTTCTCAAAATCAGCACCAATAAAAAGCAGTCTTGGGTTCAAAGTGATCACAACCACTTGTGTGATGTTAAATGGCTTCACATAGACATTAAACAATCCTAAGAGCAATAATGGGAAATCAACAGAGCTGCCGCTGTCAGCCAAAACCAAATTTCCAAGTATTTTCAAAGCAAGTTGGCTTTGAATGTCAGAAGTCGATCAAGTTATCTATTGTCCCGTCGTTTGAAGCATACATTTAAGCTACGGCATTGGTCTCCAATTATTGATCACGTCACGTTTTGATTGAAAGTCAAGTTTTGAGAAATGTTGTATCTTAGCTATAAAATCTTCCATTTTCGCAGTCAAGCTCAAATATTAGTGTAGAAGAAAAGCAGCAGAAGCTTGAAGCAGAGGTACTATTTGCCTCCCCTCCGTGCTTTTTCACTGCAGTTTTACGTGAGATCAGCAAGACTAAATAGGTTCTATGAATGCGCTCAACCCAGTTTGTGAGGGATTGCACAATTTGAGATGAGGCACAGCTTGTCGCTGTCTCCTGTCTGTTTGAACAAGACATGCGCAACTTCTGACTGACACACATCTTTCACAGTTGTCTTTTGTGGATGGCTGTTTATCTGTCCTTAGTGAAAACATTGTTTTAAATAGTATGTTTTGTCGAGTTTGTATTACTTATTATTTATTATAGCTTGTACCATTTTACACCAAAATGCAACATTTAAAAAACTCAAAAACATTTAGCTTAAAAGATTAAAGATTGTTTAACTTTAATGTAAAGTATAAATGTTTAAACAAATCATTAAGCACCATAGGAGCATATACTGTACACCCCTCTCAAATCAACAGAGACTGAAGAACTCCATAGGCACCTTTTTTTCTTTTTTTTTTTTTACAATTTTTTTTTTATCTGCAGAACCAGAAGGCCCAGGCACTAACAATTCTCCTGTTGAGCTTTCTCAGGATTTCTCAAGGTAAATACTGTCAGTTATATCTGGGATTTGCAGTATGGATGTAAACATAGATTGCTCTTAGTTCTTCAGTTATTTTTTGTTGTTCTTGTAACATATGTTGGCAAATAACTTTCTTTACTTTATTTCAACAGCCATCAACATTATTGGTGATGATAAGAAAGTAATTGCTGGAGAAACTGTTGTGCTAGTTTGTAAATTAACTGGAGATGCTGACGAAGTTCTTCGGGTAGACTGGATGAGAACAACACTGAAGGAACCAGAAAAAAAGATTTTCACAATCATGAGAGATGAGCATACAACTCCTGAAGAAGTAAACGGACTCAAGGATCGCCTTCAATTTAATGGGAATTTAACACAAGGCATCGGAAGTATTCGTCTGCGGGATGTAAGACTTAAGGATAGCGGGAATTACTCATGTCGCTTCGTTTTGTTTAATGGCAGTCCTGTCAGAAAGTCCATCCAGCTGAGAGTCCAAGGTATGATAGCTATTTCTGACAACATAATGGTGTTTTCAAAGAAGTTGATTAGTGATGATTGATTATGTATGCCGCTACCCCTTTCTTTCCCCTGTACAAGTTAATTAGCAAAGCCTACTTCATGGTTATACATGAATATCCATCCAAGGAAATTCAATTTTAAATTTTCACATCAGATATGCTGTTGATGCTATAATTTTGCATGTCTCTTTGATTTAATCATGTCTGGCAAGCGAACTGGGGTAAAAAAAATCATAATTATTGGGCACAGGCATATTTATTTCCATTTTGTAGAGAGTAAATAAAATGATTGGTGTTTTTAATGATTTTGGGATACAGGCCTCAAAACATGATTGTTTATGAAAGGTAGTTAGTATTAAGTTCATGATTTGATATTAGTTATTTACATTGTTGAATAGTAATTTTTCTTTTTAGTATTAATTCATTTCATGATTTACCTCCATTGATATATAGATTTAATTGATTGATAATAGGTGCCTCTTGCTTTAAGGGCATTGTTTTGTTTTAACTGCACTGCCGTAGCCAGTCAGGGCCTGATTTACTAACATTGCGACTGCAGCTTAATCTGCGCCTTTGTCAAGGCGCACATTAACGCACAGTGTGTTTCCGCATTTTCAGTGGTATTTAACAAACCAGATCAGTGCTGGGCACTCTGTGCTTACTCCGCCCTTTAGGGCCTGATTTACTCACATTGCGAACGCATCTTAATCTGCCCCTTTGCCAAAGCGCAATATACCGCACAGTGTTTTTCCACATTTTCCGTGGTATTTATCAAACCAGATCCGCGCTGGGCAATCATTATTTAGCGCACCGTCAAAAGACGGGAGAAATCGCCTGCAAGTTACTGCCACCATGGAGATTCGAGGAAGAGAAAACGAAGGTTCAGCAAAGAGGAGAAAGATATATTGGTTCACGTTCGCTCAATCACTGAACCTGATTCAAGATGCGCGCGGTTATATTGTTGTTCTGCCCGCCATCACCTACAGCGAGATGTTTAAAAGAACATGATTATAAAGAATATGCTATTGGTGGCATTTATGCATAAACTGTCTATTATAACAATATAGATGTGTACATGGCGAGATTAATAATTTCTACAAGGGACATGGGTTCACTACAATATATCCCCACTGAAACAAATACATATACCAAGTAGCCAGGCCTCTCCAAAATCCCCGTTGCTCAATCTTGGATAGATGGCACTATTCCAGAGGATAAAACTGTCATGGACAGATCCAGGGTATTTGGCTACCACGTTAGTAATGGTCATGTTGGCATCACATATGACCTGGACATTCATTGAATATGTGTGCTTTCTGTTTCGGTAAATGTGTTCGTGGATTGAAGGTGGGACTGTTTGGATGTGGGTGCAATCAATGGCTCCAATTACTTTCGGAAAGTTTGCAATATGAAAAAAAGTCCTGTTTGATGTCTCTAATTTCAGCTATCGTAGTGGGGAAATGTATATTGACCAGTGCGCCGTAGCAATGCGTCGAGTTCCTGGGTGAATAATTGGCTGAGTGAAGGCTGAGATATACCAACTGCAGATGCTATAACTGTTTGAAATGATCCGGAGGCCAATATTTGCAATGTTGCCAGGAGTTTAACAACTGATGGAATGGAATGTGATCGCCGGGTGGAGGGTTCGATGTCTTCTCTGATCTGGTTCAGTCAGTGGCGGTCCGTGCATTTCACGACTAGGCCTTCAGCGATGTCCTACACGATGTTAAACTGAGTGAATCCACCTCCTCATACCATCATTATGACGCCATGGCTCTCGAACCAGTATATTTTATACAGAAAGGCAGTATAAGTGAACATTGCATCACCTTAACATAGTCGAGTACAACAGACTTTATTAATATTTCCGGAGCATTTCAAATCAATACACCCGTATTAACAATACATTAAGAGTAGTAAACTCTAAGTTATATGATCGCTTGGATATTACTGTCACAACTTAAAAATAAAAGGCGATTTTCAGGGATTAGTCTACAAAGTTTTATTAAGTCCACCAAAAGTAGCCTATGTGACTCAATGTGAGGTTTAACAAGTTTAACAAGTAACATCGCATTGTCCCACCTGCAAAGCAGTTTCATTAAACTTCCCATCCTCACGATATCCAGTTTTTCTTGAAAGTTCCGTCTTGAAAATGGCGTTGTAATTGTATCAAAAACTGGAATTATCAAGTTTGTGTAAACTAATTTATTTGAGTTGGTTAATGTAATTATATTTAGTCTTACCAATTGAAACAACTAGAAGAATAAGCATTGAAACCGATGTACGTCGTTTAGCCAGCTAAACTGAGCACTGAAGCACTGCACCGGTCTGCCTCAGTATCCAATCAAAGGACGTTTACGTGTCACGTTCAACGCGAGGAAAGAAATCTTCCGGGCCTTCTAGAAGGCCCAGTGTCGCCAACTCGAAATCTGATTGGTTGGCACAACTGTCTGTTTCAGTTCATTCAACTTAAATGAACTGAAACAGCAAGTTGTGATAACCAATCAGATGTACACGGGCCTTCAATGTGAATTCTGAAGGCCTCAGGGAAGATTTCTGTTCTCGGGGAAGATTTCAAGGAGCGTGGCAACACATGATATCGGAAATATGATTGGATGAAAGCTCTAACATAAATGAACAACGCTGGAAGCATGAAATGAAGATAATGGACTATGGGGAATCATTTAATACATATTTATGAAAAGAAAATATTAAAATAAAATTTATTTTGTTACATTTATTTTCTGATGATGTTTAGGCCAGCAGAGAAGGCCTTGAAGGCCCTGACGGACCGCCACTGGGTTCAGTAATTGTAATATTGCGTGGCTGGTTAACCGTCTTATGATTTCTATTTCGCTTAACTGGGATGGTGTTATTTGTGTTGAAAAAAATCTTTCTGCGTTGTCTTTGTCTCTGGCTTCGCTTGTTCTAATAACTGCTGCCATATCAAAGTTTTCAGACTCAATCAAAATAGCGCTTCCTGGTTAAGCAGGCTTTTATGAGGCGGATAATTATCCCCAAATTAGAGACGCACTCTCGCCAGGCAGTTTTAGTAAATACCACGCAATACATCATTATGCGCACTTAACTTCTCTCCTCCAATATCTATTAGCGCCACACACCCACGTTTCCTTAAACCCTCCAACCTCGTTGCGGCTAACACCCACAAAGCGTTAATATGTGCTTCTACTCAAATGCGCCTCCTTTGTAAATACCGTTTTATGTTTACACCCGCTATTTTACGCCTAAATAAATCCAGCCCTCAGTGTGTAACCTGTGGATGGCACAAGAAGTGAAGGAGTCAAACGGTTTTCTGACAGTGTCATGTGAATATGTCTACGTAAACATTTGTACAGAGAGTTAGTCAAGAATTCAAGTTTTACATTACATTAGGTGGATTATTTAATGTTTGTTAATGTCTTTGCTAAAAATAAATATTCAAAAATCATCTCTGTCTTTGGATTAGAACTAGTGTCAGCCATAGGCTCCATTAAGAAAATAAGAAGAGTTTTACTGGAAAACCCTACAAATGGGATTTAATAGCTATGCTACGTTAAGCAAGCCTGCCTTGATTGTTTTGTCTGTGAAAGTTCCGGCTGGGTCAGTGGCAAGGTATACTTGGCCAGCAACAGATTGACAGCTGCTGTCTGTGATTAGTCTTATTAATCCTGATGATAAATTATACAAATTATAAATCCTGATCATGGGCTAGCCAAGTGTCTTTCTATTTTGTCCATTAATGTGGTATTTGTTGACAGTTCAAATACAATAATAGAGCTTATTGCATCATGTGCCGATGTTGTTTGATTCCTGACAGCAATCTACAGGTATTAAATATGTCACGTACGCACAGGGTGGTTGGACTGTGAGTTGCTTCTTGTTGTGTCTTATGTGTAGGCCTTGCAATTTCATGAACAAAAACAGAGGGCTTTCAAATTTCTTTGGGATTTGCTGCGCAGTAATCCAGTTTAACATATATGTAAAGAAAAAAAAAAAGAAAAAAAAGTTAACACTCATAAAATGGCCATAGGTCTCAAATGGTTTCAAATAAATACAGGTAGTTAAAAAAATGAATGAGGCACTGCTGCAGACGTCGCAGCAATTTTGAAACAAACTGTATTTATGGGCAAACTTTACTGAATCAAATTCTGTTTTAGAGTAACACACCAAAAACACTACTTGTACTACATATCTTGCATGTGATTTTACATATGGTGAATAACCTTTTTTTCAAATCCCTTTAGCTCGACCTCAGATAAACATTCCCACCATTTCACCTTTGGTTGGCACAAGTGAGACAACTCTTGCAACCTGCAGAGCTGATGACGCTCATCCTCCTGCTGAGGTGTTCTGGAATGCCAGTTCCCTTAGAATATCTGTGAGATCAATGACAAACTCTACTGAGAACCCAGACGGATCTATAAATGTCTCCTGCAGTCTCATGGGTGTGCCTTCCAGAGACATCTACAACAAGGAGGTCCTGTGTTTGATCAGTCACCCAACGCTGGAAGGACCGCTGACGATCCCTTACTCTATCAACATCCATTGTGAGTAGCAGTGCTGTAGCTATTGTGAGTAGCAGTGCTGTAGCTATTGTGAGTAGCAGTGCTGTAGCTATTATGAGTAGCAGTGCTGTAGCTATTATGAGTAGCAGTGCCGTAGCCTTTGTGTTCCATCTTTATGTTTTCAGATCACTCAATGGACTAAACTGTACCACTCCAATTTCAATTAAACTTGCTGTGGGGGGAACAAGATGGTGTCGTAGAGTAAGCAGCACTGTAAGCCAGCTCCAGTGGCATTTATCAGTTATAAACATAAATGGATCATGCCTGTACAGTAAAAGTACGGAATTTTGTAGGGGAGGTACTCTAGAGTCTAGATACTTATTTTCGGCAAATTTCAGAAAGCATGAGAAAAGCATTGAAGAAAACTGTCAAGACTTCTCCTGAGGAAAACTGGTGTTAGCGGTGAACTAGCGAGTGCTAGTCCAGGGATGGAGCGAAATATAATTCAAGCTTTGGACAACATAACTGACAAACTTACTAAGGTGATCTGACACCAAAGTTTCCACAGCCTTAGAGGCCATTAAAGAACAGACAGCACAGTTGCAAGCAATTGCCACACACGTAGAAGAGACTGAAAAACAAATTTCTGATGTCAAGGACACGACTATAGCCTCAGAAAGCAAGGATAGCATCCCTTGAAAAACAAGCGCAACATGTTTGAGTACATCAAGGGCAGGGCTGTAGTGGAGGGTAAACGCACGTAAACGCAGTTTACGCACCTCTGGAATTTTGGAAATAGCAATTATGCACCTCTAAGAGGCGTTTACGCAGCTCAAAGTTTTCTGCGCCTTGTATTCATCCGTTGGAATAATCCGAAATAAACTTGTGTCATTTTAAAACACCTAAAACTACGTTTCATATGGTTGAACATATAAACGCTGTAGTCTGAATCATTTTCTACTGCTGTATTATGGTCTGTGACCCTCCAATCAGTGCCTTGTGGCTGCAGCGGCGACACCAATCAGGATCCGGGAAGGATGTAAACACATAGGCTACAAGTTGTGTATTAGTCTGCCTGCCTACCTGTTAGGAAAAGATTACCGGTAATTAGCCATGGATATCAGGCGATTTTTGAAAAGACCATCAAGTGCTCCCACTCCCACAGATGCCCGCAAAAAGCCTCAAGTTCAAAGTATGTCTGAAGAAGATTTATTTGATGTTTTTAAACGTTGTTTTGGTTCGCACAACATCGCATTAAGACAAACGCTATTAATAATGTGTTTTCAAATACGATGATGCAGGTTACAAGCCAGCCTTCCCGGTTCCATCTAAATAGGCCTAATAAAACGTAAATTCTTTCAGCAATTGGAAATGCTGGAGTAATTATCCTCATGCATTTCACTGCAGATAAGGCTAATTTATTGAGAAATTGTAGACAGATTTTGTGCAAGCCAGTTAAGCTAGCTAAGTGAAATGTTTTAGCTCTATAGAATCTTCCATTTTCGCAGTCAAGGTCAAATATATTTGTGTTTTACTTTCATGATGACACGTCCGTGCTCTCGCATAGAAACGTGAGCAGGGAGCAAAGCTGTTGATTCACTGAATAGGCCTATATGCTTAATCAATGCGTTATTTGAAGTCATGAAAGGTGTAGAGTAGCCTGTAAACGAAATACACTGGAAACATGGATTATTTGAAAACAAGTCAGTTCTCAATGTGAACAAAAAACATGCTGTAAAGGCTATTTATGAAGACATAGGCAGTACATGAGTATTCCTTTAACTTATGTTGTCAGTGTTATTGACAGTCTCCTTAACTGGTGTTCTCAGCCCCACAACTCTTAAATTAAACATATTCTTTCAGGCAATGATGCAGAAAGCACAGGGAGAGGAGAAACACCAGCAGGTCAAATAGAGATAGGAGAAAGAGTGAGAGGGCTGGTGAGAGAACAAAATCATGACAGTGGAGAACCAAAGAGTGGAGAAGAGGAAAGGGGAGGAAATGAAAGAAGACCAACAGAGAAGGAAGAAACAGAGAAAGATGAAATAGAGGGAGGAGATGAAGAAACAGGTAGGAAGAAAGTAGTAAGAGGGACAGGAGAGATGGAGAGAAACAGGGACAGGAGAGATGGAGAGTGGATAATCTGAATTAGAATCTGAAGTAGAGGGAGATACAGAGAAAGAAGAATCTGAAGACACAGTCTGAGAGGAGAAAAAGAGAGCAGATGCCACCCACATATCTGGACAGAAAAGCAACATACTTTTCTTTACTTGAAATGTAATAATCTTCAAACTACAAACACATTTATTCATTGTAAATGATGTATATGACTTTAACAGGACAGCATTACAGAGTGCCAGCGCTTTGTGTTGCGTTGCTCCGCATAGCGTTGCATCGCGTCAAGGTCTGTACGATCACAAAATTCTAATTCTACCACTACAGCACTAATCGAGGGTCATATTTTTGTAGAGATGCCAAGGTAATTTTGGACCTCTCCTTGAAGGGTGTAAATAGTGGAGTGAAGTTCTGGAGACTGAACACATCCATCTTGAAAGATCATACATTTGTTACTTATTTTACCACTGAGTTTAAGGAACTGTATTTCCTTTAACACTCGGTCCACAGACAGCCCTGCCTTACTATGGGAAACTGCTAAAGCATATGTAAGGGGGTTGATTATTTAATTATCTGCAAGTAAAAAAAGGCAAAAAAGAGAAAGGCAGAATCTGTTAATGGCTGAACATTAAAACTAAAGAAAATGCTTATGTCGAGTCCCTGTCCCCCACTACTTTGTCATAAATATCTGCAATCAGAACAACCTTAGACAACCTTTTAACACAAGATGAGGACGTCAAAGTCAGATTTATTAAACAAAACATTTTATGAACATGGGGATAAACCTGGGAAATACCTGGCATATCTCACAAAAAAATAGCATATAGTCACCAACTATTGCAGCCCTTTGTGATGCTCAAGGCAGCCGTATATATGATAATAAGCTTATAAATGACACCTTTAAGATATTTTATCCTAATCTCTACAGTTCTAAACAGCTAAGTGATGCGTCTGTTCTGATGGATAAGTTCTTTGACCAGCTAAACTTGCCCACTGTACCATCAGAGCATAAACTTGCTCTTAATTCACCCATTTCCAGAGAAGAGGTGGTTAATGAAACCTGGCTTGGTGAGTCCACCCCTGACAGCATTCCTCACCTGCCGGGCTTCCAACTTGCCCAGGGAATTCTCTGCAGTCGCTGTTTACGATCCACCCCAAGCTGACACCTTCGGTCACATCCCATGCCCCACGCCTTCCCCTGCTTTGTGTTTGCCATGTCCTGAGACTCCTGGCTATCCTTAGCGCCAACGCAAGTGGCAGCTTTTTCATGTAGCTCTGGTGTTTTGTAATCATGTATGTATTGTTTGTGAGTTGTATGTATTTAATGTGCTGAGGTGTGTTTTTTGTGTTTGTCATGTCCTGGTAGCCTACATGTCATGAGACTCCTGGCTATCCCTAGCACCAGTGGCAGCTTTTTCATGTAGCTCTGGTGTTTTGTAGTCATGTATGTATTGTTGTATGTGCTACTGCTTATGTGCTTTTTTTTTTATTTTTATTTTTTTTACTGTTTCCACACTTTACTCCTCTAGGAGCATAATCTGGGTGTTGTCTTTTCTCTCCTCCCCTCCCCAATGTTATGCTGTAATTCTTCTCTATCTTAAGCCAGTTTCACTCTGGCAGGGGGACTTCCAATGAAAACTAGCCTTTTGGCTACAATTGGGTGCATTTAATGTTTATTAATGCACACTGTCCCTCTTCACCAAATAAACAAATCAAATCAAATCAAATGCCAAAGGAACTCAGCAGTGAATTTTACAAAGAGTTTTTAGGCATTTTAGTAGACCCTTTAGTCAGCATGTTTAATGAGGCTTTCTCAAATAAAGAGTTACTCAGACCTTGAGAGAAGCAAATATCTCACTCATACTGAAAAAGGGGAAATGTCCAGAGTCCTGTGCCTCTTATAGTCCCATCTCTCTTCTAAATGTAGACTGGAAGTTCTTGGCAAAAATTCTGGCTATTGAAGGTCTCCTGCCTAAAATTATAAAAGAGGATCAAACTGGTTTCATAAAGGGGCGAAACTCTATAACAATGTTAGGTGTCTGCTCAATATCATTCAGGTTTTCAAGCGTAGACAAGTTGATGGTTTAGTACTTTGTCTGGATGCAGAGAAAGCCTTTGACCGAGTTTAATGCTCATATTTATTTTATTCTTGGATACATTTGGTTTAGGGGATAATTTTATTAGAATGGTCAAGGTCTTGTACATTAATCCTCAAGCATCCATTCTTGTTAATGGACTGAGGTCTGACGATTTCCCTGTGCATAGAGGAACAAGGCCCATTGTCCCCCCTTTTGTTTGCCATGGTTATTGAACCCTCCATTCAGGGCTTACAAATAGACAGTATACACTACATCGTAAGATAAGCCTTTATGCCGACAATGTCTTAATTTATATTTCAAGTCCAGAAAAATCAATACCTGTAATACTTGATGTTGATGGTTTATTCAGAAAATGTTCTGGATATAAAATTAATTTGACAAAATCAGAGGCCATGCCGCTAGGGAGTCTAAGCTCAATACATACAACACTGCCATTTTTCACCCTTTAAGTGTTATCTATTTAGGTATATTCATAACCCCTACTTCTGAGCAAATGTATAAAGCTAACTTTGTTCCATTGTTTGAGAAGGTGAGGCAAGATTTGGAGCATTGGAACTATGCCAGTCTCCTGGCTAGGTCGTATAGCCCCTGATTAAGATGAACATATTGCCTAGATTGTTTTACCCTATCCAAATTATCCCAGTTCTTTTTTCAAATGGAGTCTAGAAAAAAACTAAATGGTTGGCTTAGTGGATTTATATAGAGCAAACACAGACTAAACATTTAAAGGAATCATGGTAAGCATGTGTTTGGGCTTCTGTAAGAATTTCTTTTTAGATAGTTGCGGCCTAAAATTACTTATTTTGCGGGAGCGAAAGCTTGATTTATACTTATGAAAAACAAAGTGCACCTGTTGGCATTACAAAAGGACCATCAGTAAGACTGAATAAAATGTTATGAATGTCTCAGCCTTCCCATATGACTGGAAAAAAACAGCCTCACTGGGACGACCTGTCTGCGTTTCTGCCGTTCTGATTCTATGCTTATCAATCAGTTTTGCTATCCGTGTTTAGGTGTAAATGTTGTTCAATTTCATATACTAATTTAAAGTCTTCCAATTTCAAGTCATCCATTCTTCAACACTAGCTGCTACCTTATATTCAGACAGAAAGTAACGTTAAATCTCCATGGCAACAGCTCTCGAGGGTTTGGTAAATAATCGGATGTATTGCTTCCTTCATTATTCACAGCAAAATAAATAATGTTCATTACATTTCATAGATTCGCCTTCCGTAGTTGCGTTTACAGTTTAACTAAAACAAAGTTGAATTAGATATAAATGTTGTATTTCCACGAACAAGAGTACAATTACATTATTTTTTTTACATTTTTAATACATAACATACATAATCATGCCATGTTTGTTTTGGGCATGTTTAAGTGAATAGACTACACCTACAACTGAATCAGGTCAAAGAAAGCTCACAAAAATACCCAAATTAAACAAAAGTAACACTAGTTAGATTAACGTTTGCTTGGTAAAAAAATATTGTGAAAGGCATTTGGACAGAAATTGGACTGGTATATGCCCAATCAAGAGGAAGGCACATTTTTATCTCGAAAACCAACGCAACAAGTGGAACAAAGTGGGAGTGTTCGATATTTGACGCATTTAAAAACGTACTCATGTAACGTGCAGTGGCGGTTTTAGGCACGGGCGACCTGGGCGGTTGCCCGGGGCGGCACTTTTTCAAGTCACGTGGGGGGCGGCACGACCAAAAAATACATAAAATAATAATCTGGGCCGCGAAGCGGTTTTCTATTATATATCATATCACAGTGTGGGGAATTGGCAAATTGGCGCCCCCTGCAGCTGCAGTCGCCCTTGCTTGCGCCCCTGCATGCTAAGAAGGTGCCGTCTATGTATGAAAAGGGGGAAGGGGAGGGAGCGCGGGGGAAAAGTTCACCTCGGGGTATCCCAACAGGAACGGACAAGTCGGGGGACGGGGGGATCCACTGTAGGCTATAGCAATACTCTAATACAATTATTGTGCTTAAGTCAGTCACACCTCGACTTTCTTGCCAAAAACGCACATTCATAATATTATAATTACAGGCCTATAATTCCTGAATTGTGTGACATGGCTTATACAAATAGGTAATACTGAACGATTATGTGTCACCAAGGGCAAGATGAATTGGTTTAGTCTTAACTTCTGTACGAGTAACAGTGTTGGGGGTTGGGGAATTTGTTGATTGTCGAGTGCAAAATAAGCACAGAGATGGATAGGAAATTTCCAAAACCGTCAGGTGCCCAATTTCGAGAAAAAGAAAAGAAGAATAGGAAAACGAGCAAAACTTAAAGGTATGCCACTATGTTCTCTCTGTATGATTGCGGTATCCATGTCATGATGAAGGGCTAATGTTAATTGGTGGTATAACTCTTACATTTGTTAGCCTGCTATTCTGCTGCCTATGATTATACAACAATAATTCGGTTTTAATTTAACAAACACGAGATCTAATTTCACGATAAGATTGTGCTTTGCAACAAAACTGTTACACGTTCAGTTATTATTTATTTCCATCAGTTGGGTTGACGTTGGGCCGTGTAATTAGCCAACGGAATGTTCATATCTTCTGACAAGATCAACGGCGCAACTGACGCTCGGAAACTATTCTCCACATTCAAAACTCTGCTCTACCCTCCTCCTCCTCCCCCTGCTACTAACCTCACAGCTGATAACTTTACTTCCTTTTTCACAGAGAAAGTGACAGCCATTGGGAAACAATTCGACCAACTGGCTGCCCCCCTAAGAGCGCAACCATTAACGGCTCATCGTTTCCCTCTTTCACCCTCTCACTGAGAGTGAGGTCTCCAAAATTCTAACAGGTAGCCGTCCAACTACATGCTCGCTGGACCCCATCCCATCCAACATTCTTCAAGCCATATCCCCTGCCGTCTTACCAGCAATAACACAGGTGATTAATGCCTCATTTAATTCTGCAACATTTCCTTCTTTATTCAAAGTAGCTCGGGTGACGCCGCTGCTCAAGAAGCTGTCTCTCGATCCCACTCAGGTGGAAAACTATCGACCGGTCTCACTTCTCACCCTCATATGTAAAACAATTGAGAGGGCAGCTTCCAAATAGGTCACAGAGTTCCTGTCAACGAACAATCTCGTTGATCCAAACCAGATGGATTCAAAAGCAGTCACTCCACCGAAACAGCCCTGCTATCTGTGACTGAGGCCTTAAAAACAGCTAGAGCAGCAGCTCAATCCTCAGCTCTGGTCCTGCTTGACTTATCAGCTGCGTTTGATACAGTCAACCACCGCATCTTTCTGTCCATACTGTGAAGTATGGGCATCTCTGGCAAGGCGCACTCCTGGTTTGAATTGTACCTCACTGGGCGCTCATTCAAGGTGTCATGGCAAGGTCATCTGTCTGTACCTCACCGCCTCACCACTGGGGTGTCCCAAGGGTCGGTAATGGGACCACTTCTTTGCCATTTACACCACCTCACTGGGCCCTATCATCCGCTCGCATGGTTTTTCCTACCACTGCTATGCCGATGATACTCAACTGGTGCTGTCTTTCCCTTCTGAGGAAAACACTGTTTCGGCGCGGATCTTGGACTGTCTTGCTGATATATCCGCATGGATGAAAAACCACCACCTTCAGCTGAACCTGGTCAAAACAGAACTGATGGTCTTCCCAGCCAAACAGTTCATCCACCACAATATCAATATCAATACTGACTCTTTATCTCTTGCTCCATCCAAAACAGCAAGAAACCTCGTAGTCATTATTATCCAAGTCATGCCGCTTTGCGCTCTACAACATCCGCAAAATCCAGCCGTACCTAACCCAGTATGCCACCCAGCTGCTGGTGCAAACCTTGGTGAGTTCCCGCCCTCGACTACTGCAGTGGTGAAACCACTTCATATGATCCAGAATGCGGCGGCGCGTCTGGTGTTCAACCAACCAAAGAGGGCACATGTCACCCCGCTACTCATTGAGCTCCACTGGCTGCCGGTAGCTGCTCGCATTAAGTTCAAGTCACTTATGCTTGCCTACAGAGTGCTTACTGGTTCTGCTCCCTTCTACCTTAATGCTCTTGTAAGGGCAAATGTTACACACAGGATGCTGCGCAATCGACTATTCCCAGTTGTAGTTCCACGTTGGTGGAACGACCTGCCTAGCACTACCAGAGCAGGGGCGTCCCTCTCTACCTTCAAGAAGCTCTTGAAGACCCAACTCTTCAGAGAACATCTCCCTTCTTAACTGGCACCTTGGCTTAACTTGCACTTTAGCAGTGACAGTCCGGCACTTCTTTTTCTTACTATGTCATTTTCTATTCCTTGAAAAAAAAAAAAGCAGTATTTATTGTTACACCAGGTTTTATTGCTATTAGCTTGACTGTTCTCTCTCTTGTACGTCGCTTTGGACAAAAGCATCTGCTAAATGACTAAATGTAAATGTAATTGCAATGATGCCCCTCCTCAGAGCTACGGAGCGGCGCCTGGCCACTAACCCGGCAGATGACATCACACGGGGGAAGTCACTGCATCAGTTGACCCAACCTGGAATAGTGGACCTGTCTTCCTGAATGACAAACCTGCTCACTGGCCAGCTAACTCTGCGGTTAAGTCAGAAGAGTCCAATGAGCTCAGAAAATCTCCATTCTGCGGTCAGCTCATCATCCCTGAAGCATCTTCTCCTGTCCTTACCCAGTACAACATCTGGTCTGACCTACTGGAGGCTACACACCAGTCCCTTTATGGGACGGCAGCCCCCCTAATGTCTGCTTCAGATCGTCTGGACCTAGGAGTAGTCCTCCTCAGGCAAGCACACTCAGAGAGTTTTCCCGAGGAGCTCAATGCCTTGCGGCACTCCCATGAGAGGGGGCTGAGGTAACTCCCCTCCGGTCGAGGCTAGCAGTTACCTCAGCCCCCTCTCACCAGAGTATGACCTAACTCTCACTGCACGAAAAGCAAGATTATCGGGCCCGTAAACGCTGTGATACACCCGCGAATGTTGAGCATTCCTGGTTGATATCGGACATTCCCCCGAAATATCCGTCTCCCGCAAATTACCGGAATTTCCCGCAAACAGGCCAAGAGGGGAGAGGGGGGCGATGTGTTACTTCTCACCTCCCGCTGACAGAGGTGTGAAATGCTCTTATTAGCATATTGACTGTCAGCAGTCTAGCCACACACACCCTGCTGCAGCCATTGGTTGAAAACAACAAGGAATTAAATTAAAACGTCTTGTGATGAGACGGAATGAGATTATGTCTATTGGTCAGCTTTCAACTGACAAAACGTATCCCCTCCCATTTACAGCTATTGCCCCATAAAAACGAAATTAAAATGTACTCGATAATAATTTAAATAATATTGTGTCTTTAGGGTTTTGCCCTTGGGTTATCACATTTCTTGATTTGCCTTCCGTTTTCAGAGTTCTGTCTTTAGGGTTTTGATTTCGGGGTTGTCACGATTCTTGCTTTGCCTTTCATTTTCAGAGTTCGAGGGTTGCAATGTCACGTTCGAGGCTGTTCCACTCATATTCCGGAGCTTCCTCTCTGTAATGTTCTTGAGATTCACTTTTGGCATGTAATTATACAGAGTCGGGCTTACTCTGATATTGAGATAGTCATTTCGCAACTTGGGACATGTTTGCCACTCGTGAATATGTAACCTGTGTCTTTTCAGGTAGATTTTGAAATCTTACGCGAGCTTCGAACCTGCGCTCTTCAGGTTAATGGTACTGAATACCCGTGTCTTACAGCTTAGCCACATTGCTGGTGCGGAATTAGTACGTCGGCGCGAACAAGTCACTGGTTTATCATTCCTCCCTCCTCTGGCGTATTTCTCTTCTGTTACTGGAGCGTAGGAATTCGGAATTGTTTAGTGGACTTATGTGAAGTTTTAATTAGCCTATGTTCACTTAAAGGCGCCCGAGGCAACATTAGAAACTTTAGACTCGAATAATAAACGTTAAATTTCTAGTCTTTTTTACACGTAGTAAGTTTCAATAACACCATACTATTACACATCGACATTCAAGGAGCAAAGATGAGACGTCGAAATCGCCTGCCTTCTGTATTCCACGGTAGATCGCAGGTTATGCTATAAATGGCTTAGCATGGGTGGGATGGGGAAAGATAACACCTTTCCATCCAGACGCAAATTTAGCTAATCGGAATCTGTAAGTGGTTTCCAGATATATATATAGTTGATCTGTCTTATTTGACGAAGCAGTGAGTTAGCTGTCTTTCAATATCTCTTGTCGAATTATCTCACATGATTATGGTGGTATGTGTTTAAACGTTTTAACTTAGGCTATGTGTAATGTTCCTAACTTATGTATTATTATTTCACCTTAATGTTCTTGAGATTCGTTTCTGGCATGTAATTATACAGAGTCAGGCTTACTCTGATAACAGTCATTAAGAGTCGTTAACAGTCGTTAAGCAACTTGGGCCATGGTTGCCACTAGTGGGGATCGAACCTGTGACTTTCAGGTTTTTTAAATCAGTGAAGCAGTAATGGGGTGATCGTTTACTTCATGCTGGCTCTCATCTTAAGAGAGTCTTCGACGAGATCAGGAGGGCCTTCTGGATTATCAGAGGCCGCATAGCCTCATGAAGTACCAGCAGCAGTGTGTGGAGTGTCGCAAATGGCGCAGCAAGCTAGTGGTCCCAAAAATGGCAGATCTCCCAGCTGCACGGCTCCAATTCAAAAAGCTTCCAATTTGGTCCACTGGTGTGGACGGTTTTGGCCCATACCTGGTCAAGATAGACCGGAGGCAGGAGAAACGCCTCAATCCAATACTCAATCCCAAACCAGTGGGCTATGCATCATCGGACCTGGCGGATCCTGATCCCATTACCCCATATCTTTTGCTCATTGGGCGGTGGGACGCTTTGCTGACCTGACTCCAGTGACCTGCAAGGACTACACCGCTGGAGACACAGCCAGGTGCTTGCTGACCCCTTTTGGGGTTAGTTAACACGCAAATACCTCCCCTGTCTCCAACCATGACAGTGGTGGAGGAATGCCAGGCCTGACCTCGCTGTGGACACCGTCATTATGGTGGTTGACTAACAGCTCCCGAGGGCGCATTACCAGGACCATCCTCTGCGACGATGGCAAGGTGGACAATAAAGGCAACCTCTTTACTCGTCCTGTCCCCAAGCTGATAGAGCTATCTAGGATGCCGGATGACGGTGAGACCAGCACTCCCTAGCCCAGCAAAGACTTTCCTGTTACTGCGCATGTGCTCTACGAATCCGTGGGCGGCTGTGGAAAACTCCATGCTGGACTGTGAGCTTACGTTACTGTTAGGGCACGCAAACTTTTTATTCGTACCAGATTCTAACACGGAAGTATATCATGCTATCATAAAGTTAACATTGTGTTGCTGTGTGCGTTACTGACAATGTAAGTGCATCATTTCATGTTCCTGCTAGCATTACTTTCTTCATGTTAACATTTACTAGCACTAGTTGTTACTAGTAATTTACTTGCATATGTTACCTGAACTAGGCCGTCTACTACACTAATATGGAGATCCGATTGTTATGATTACGGTGGTAGCTTAGAGTTCAGACTCCTAGGCAATGCCTGTATTCTCCATTTGTGGTCTTAGAGTGCCATCTTGTGGTATAAAGATGTAACAGCATTATAATTCCAGTGTTTCTGCCACAAAGAGTGCAGGTATTATTAATATTATTATTATTTCAGTTGTTTTGCATAGCAATTCTGTTTATTGCGTACTAGTGAATTATGTATTATAAATGATTCATAACTGATGTAAGTATGTATACTTAGATATGCATACATTTATATATATTGGTACAGATTGCTATGTATGTATATTTATGCTATATTCTGTATTTCTTACAGAAATCACACAAACACACTGACGAATACTTACTATAATTAAGGCTAATGCTACTGCAAACAATCAAAGCACTCTATCAAACTGCTGGAATTTAAACACCAATAAATCTGTTATACATATATTAATATCTTGCATGAGTTTCATTCCGCCTGCAATCGCACTCCACAATCATAATTTGATTGTACTGCACTATTTTGAGCTAGTCCTGTGGTACCCACAGAGTGCAGGCCTCTATTTATGCGACTACAGTTCCTGGTCACATTCATGCACCTGAACTGGCAGGCGGTAAAACCTTTCCAATGGCAAGAAATTGAGGACCGATGCTGGGTTTCAGAAAATGATATAAACATGGCAGGAAAATTAAGGAAATTTGTGTTTGGTAGATTATTTCTTTGTTGTAACAATGCTTCTTGGCAATAAATCAGGCGTCGGAAAGCCTGTTTATTTCCCTTTTAAATGGTGCCACGTTTGTAAGGAACATGCATTTGGGGGAAGAGCAGCAGAGCTGAGTATATGGGTTGCGCATGAAAAATGGCCAAAATTGCTAAATGCTAATTACTAAATGCTAAACAGTTCTTTCTTATGTTGGTATTCACTCTTGTTTTGAGTTGTTTGGTGTATTGAATGATTGAACTATTGATCAGTAACAAGGAACAAACCAGAAATATTGGCAATTTTACACTTTATTCATTCAATACACCCTCAGGAGCTGGTGGAAGATCCATACGCAGCCAAAACAGCCTGGCAATACCTCCTCATGCTGTTCACCAACCTGGTCACACATTGCTGTGGGATGGCATGCCATTCCTCATCCAAAAGTCATTGCAGATCAGCCATTGTGGTTGTGTTGGTCACTAACACATACAGCACACCCAAGCTGATACCAAAAGTGTTCAATTGGGTCTCCCCGATGGTGTATTAAATGAATAAAGTGTAAAATTGCCAAATTTTCTTGTTTGTTCCCTGTTACTGATCGAGAGTGCTGCTAATCCCACAAATGCATGTTCCTTACAAATGTGGCACCATTTAAAAGGGACCTTAAAAGGGCTTTCGTATACGAGCATTGTTACATCAAAGAAATAATCTACCAGACACAAATGTCCTTACTTTTTGTGCTATGTTTTTTTTGTGTGATAAACACTGTGTCCCTAATATCATTTAGCACACAGAAAGGACAGTCCTCAAGACTGAGGACCTCTTCTCTATTACTTCTACATTTTTAGTCTCCATTAAAATTTCGAATTTTTTAGACAACATGTCGGCCTACAATTCATGAAAGGTCACCTCAGACACTTCTCACAAGGTCAAATTGAAGGTCAACATATAGGTCAAAAAGGTCATCACTCCCAAAGGAACTGCTGGTGTGATTCAGCTGAAACTTGACATTTTGTTTTTCTGGTGAAATTTACTGATACCAAATACAGCAAGTTTAATTTTACAATACAATGTGACACTCCATGCTCTGAGGGAGGCACTTGGAAACATTCCAGTCCTTGTCAGCTCTGTAGAAGAGTTGCTTCAACTGTTCTTTGGTAGATTGGTAAAATGTTAAATGTGGATTTAAAAAAAACATGTTTTCACTGCCTTGACAATACGTTTGGTTGTTAATGATATTGTTGTTGATGATTGAAAGGTGATTTTACATTATGGACTAAAAACATAGGCCCTAAGCACTGGCACAGGCAAGTTCTCAACTTATTCTGTGTTCAACTGAAATTCTCTTACAGACCCCCCTCAGTCAGCTAAGGTGATTCCTCCCGAGAGTCCCTCTTCACCTCAAGTGTTTCAGTGTCAAGCTGATGCCAATCCAAGACCAGTAAATTATACATGGAGAAGGTACAGTTTGTTGGAGGGCTGTTTGTACATGGCAATCATTCTTAACTTTATCAAGCAACATGTCAGCAATTAGCCTCTATACACAACACAACAGAAACAGTTGGTTTATTAGAGGGAACGACAGAGGAAAGCACAGAGATCAGAGGAGAGCTAATTAGAATGTTTAACAGTGATAATGTCATCGCAAACAAAACATTGCATTGCAAACATTTTCTTCACAGGAATGGACTTCCACTCTCCAATAGTAGAGTTAAAGCAGATGGTACCAAACTCTACTTTCAAAAATTACATTCCGACATGAATGGCCTTTATGATTGTGAAGTCTCAAACATCTATGGGTCAGCAACATGTTCATTGCAGTTTTATATTCTGTCAACTTCCAGTGAGTTTTTGTTCAATTCCAATTATTTCCTTATTTACTGACTTCTTAATTTCTTACCATTTCATCATGTCTAGTTTACTTAGCTGTGCTGTATTCAATAGGCTATATTAAAGATATATATATACATATACAGTATATATGTAAGGCGCGTCAGGGTGTTGTTCGCCCCGTCGGGATTTATTTTTGGATAAAGACCTCCGGACAATACATTATCCCGCTTATTATACGGTTACTTGCCAAAAACGATAGAAGACATTTCTTCCAACATACCTTTTTTTAATGATTTAGTTGCCGTTTCATGAGTCCCGTTTAGAAATAAATAGTTCTTCAAGCAAATAGAACTTTGAAGTTTCAGGTGTTGCATAGCAACCCATTACTTGCTGACTTCAAATTACCATCAGTCTGTTACCTTAAAATGACCGGACTTCTTGCGGAATGATATGAAAGAGGTGAATTAGAAGCACAAAACCCGTTGCCAATGACAGCGGTCATTATTTTTTCGCAGCGGTCTGTAAGTTAAGCAATACAGCACGAGTGGGAGTGGGGTAGGTAAGGGATAATCCCACGGGTGGTGTTCGGCCGTAGTTCGTGCTTTTATAAAACAATTCTACCGTCAACAAATTAACATTTCAACACAAAGTTATTGATTAAAAATGGTTTATTTCGCCATTGTTTCTCAGCAACAAAAAATAGTTCCATTGTCAATGTCTTGGTTTGGAATTTTAAGAATTTTGAATTAACGGTTATCATCAACGCAAAAATTTTCATCGCGAAGTGATTTATTATTAGCTGTGAAAAGTCCCGTAACTGTTGGTATGTTGACAAATAACCTATAGCATGGAACGTCTCTCGTCCAATCAGAAACAGCTAAATTACGCAATAGAACCCAATTGTTTTATAACAGGAAATAATCTAGGGTAGAACGTCAGGATGGCCCATTCAAATCAACAGTACTTTTTGGAACATTCTGAAGAGCCGTATTATAAATATATATATATATATATATTGAAAGAGGTCAAAATTTGGCAGTGAATTGTTTAATTTGAATTATGAATTATTTATTTGCTGGATTGGATCTGCTTGTTGTAGATATGAGGTACAGCAGGAAAGACATTATTAGGAATTTGACGACATCACTTTTGTCATTTCAGGACATTATTTTTTCTTGATTCCATTCATCATGCTCCTATGTATACTTGCAATTTGCATATATATATACTATAACAGGTAAAATATCTTTCCTATATATAAACACATGTGTGAAAGGGTTCTGTGATGTTGTTGAAGTTTAAACATTTCTTTTTCTATACATTTTCAACAGATCTGCGCGAAAATGTGTGGTGAGTTATGTTTCTGTTTTCAGCTTTGTCTTTATCAACAGAATGTGGTCACAGAGTTGTGTTCCCTTTTGCTTCCCTGCAGTCCAGTGTCATTTCTATTTATTCAAGGATTACTAAAAAAATTTGCATTGATGATAACCGTTAATTCAAACTCCAAAAAAAATTCCAAACCAAGACATTGACAATGGAACTATTTTTTGTCGCCATTAAAAGTTAATTCACGTATTTCCCCAGACTGCAGCCATGACCAGGTTTCAGACTCCAGGTTCAAGAAGGCAGAGTGAAGACATACCACAAGGACTGATGGAGCAGACGCCTTCTGGCATTGAGGAGTCAGGAACATCAAGGTATAAGTACTTTAATATACAGGTTCACAGTTAATCATGTTTTAAATTATTTAGTTATTTAAATGTAATGCTACATTTTCCTGTTACTTTATTATAGTTACTTCTGAGTTGTTTTAATTAGAATTTTTCTTATTTTCCTTTCATGTTCCCAGTCAATTACAGGTAAGCTTTTTTGTTTACACTTTTTCAGTACAAGGGAAAATGTTTCATGTTACCACAACATTGCAAATATGACTTACTGTATTTTCCCCACTATTTACTACACCATAAAAAAAGGCATTATGGTATTTTATGAAATTTTGAAAAGCAAAACAGTGTTTTGACTGCACTTGTGGATTGACCGCACCAGTGTATTAACCACGATTTATGAAACATTACCCCATGTTGTGTAAACTAAAGGCCACTCGTTGTGGTGCGAGCGTTACTAGCCCTTTCAAATCTGTAGGAGGTAGGGATGGGCATTTCAAGCAGACATTATAAGGGAACAAATAATAGTCAGGAAAATCCAGTATAAAAATCCTACTTATCAAGCGGTCAGGGGAGGCAGAGCCATCGTGAAAAAGTACAAAAAAAAATATATAAAATAAATATTAATATTTTTCGACTGATCTGTGCTATAAATGTCATTTCTGCATGATTCCAATAATTTCGAGCATTTTTATAATCAAAGTCCCTGAATTTGCGCATTTCCAGTTGGAGACAGCGAGACAGTGAGGCAGAGCCTCATCTCAGATTACCCAATCCCTGACAAACTGGGTTTAGTGCATGCGTGCACATGCGTAGAACCTATTTAGTCTTGTTGATCTGAGATAAAACTGTATTGAAAAAGCACGGAGGTGAGGCACACAGAGCTAAAAGGTATGCTTCAAACGACTGGACAGAAGATAGATCGATGGACTTCTCGCATTCAGAGCCAAAATGCTTTGAAAATGTTTAGAACCTTGAGAAAAAAATTGGTTTTGGACTTAGAGCCGCAGCTCTTTTGATTTTCCATTATCTCTCTTAGGAGATTTTTTTATTGTCTATGTGAAGCCATTTAACATCACAGAAGTGTTGTGATCACTTTGAACCCAAGACTGCTTTTTTTTGGTGAGCTGATTTTGAGAAATTAAACTTAAATTGCTGCTAAAGTTGTGTTTCCTGGTTGCTTTGATTATTCAGTTGCTACGCTAGCTAATTAGCTAGCTAAGGAAACTTAATAACCTTAAACGATTTAATTGGAAGAGTTCAATTTTCATGAAATGATCGCTAGTTATCTAGCTGATGTTCTAGTCTCCTCGATTTAACTCTTAAAATTATAATGGGAAAAGGTAGTAACCCTCAGGGTGCTTGTGCAACTTTGTATGAAAGAGTTCATATTCAGGATGTTCATATTCATGAGTGCATATTCAAACATATTAACACGAGTTCATCACAAACTAGCAGCTGCCAACTGTATGTACCTTGCATATACCTGTTTAAAGAATGCTGAAATGAAAAACAACCAGTTGTCAATGTGCAAGCTGCCAATTAAATAGTGATTTAAGATACTCTTTTGGGTTTATGTATTGGTAAATCTGACTCTGAAAGTGTGCCTCACCAACCACAAACCTCACCACACTTCACTGATAGTGCTGTCACCACACAGCTTAAAAAACATCTTGCTCCCTGTTTACCTGTCTGATTCACTGTTGGGAGTCCAAAGACTTTTCATTTTTGTAGATCAATGAAAATCAAGTTATTTTGTGTCTTCCTAGCACACAGCACAAGCACTCAATGAATCAGAAGAAGGTTCTTCGGAACAGTCTTTCCACTTCACGCAGAAAGATGAAAGGAGTCCCGGAGAAGTAACGTGATATCCAAGTCATTGTCCTTGCCACACGCCACGTGCAACCACATGCAGATGAAGCGCCATTCATTCACCATCTCAATGTATTACAAAATTAAGTAACTTAATATTGAAGTGTATGATCATCATTGTACCACCGTCCGTGTGTTATATCTGTTTTAAACAGTCCATCCAAGAGGCCCTGACCCTGCACAAGGCTGTTGGCAAATTGGATTTGTTTCTCAAATCAGACTTTTTGGGGTGGGTTTTCAGCTTTGAACAGAGCAGGATTCGGAGGATGTGGCTGAGTGATGAAACAAAGGTACTTCACTGTACACCCCATGCATTAATACTGTTCTATACATTGAGAAGTTTCCATGTAATGCACATATTAAAAAATTGCAAAACACTCATCAGGCAAGTGAAAATGCTGACAAAGACTGATCTAAATAGCCCAAAAATTTGTAAAGTGTGAAGTTTTTTGAAAGTAGAAAAATTACAATAAGCATGCAAGCCAACATAAAAGTTGACACCAAGATCATTCAAATCCATCAAGTGCATGCATTTCTATGAGCAAAATTCAGCAGACGCGTTTGGCGTCCATCTTTAAAAATGTCCGCCATCTTGGTTTTTTGAATGGCATGTCTGGAAGAATTGCTAAGTAGACCCTTGGGAACCACCATGCTAAATTTGGTCCTTGTATCACATTTTGCACAAATGTTCTATTATGTACCCCACTATAAAGAAAGCATTGACTTACAGGCGGGGCTTCATTGATGCTATTCCAGTAGGCTCTCTGCCTTACTACTCAACTGGGCGACATTGGTACAGGAGGTAGAGACAGTGGTACAGGAGGTAGACAAGTAGTTAAGTAATCAGAAGGTTGCTAGTTCGATTCCTCACTGTCGAAGCATCCTTGAGCAAGGCACTGAACCCCTAATTGCTCCTGATGTGCAGTGTGCCATCAGTGTTGATGTAAAATGTATATACACAGGGGCGGTTTTAGCAAATTGGAGCCCCCCCCCCAGTTGTAAACTATATGAATATGAGGTTTTGAGTGCAGTGTTTCAGTAGTGTAACTTTTTTATTACTTTATCATTTGATTAATGACATTTGATTAATGCTTTATAGTTCTGTTTCTGAATGTTTTCAACTGAAATTTCCAAATTTGTACAGGTCCTGTTTTAACCATTTCAATTCTCTCTCTATCTGTTAATTTGTCACGCCATAATAATGGGTCTTCACTTATCACTGTATCACCACCATTGATGTTACTCACATTGTTGACATCACTGCTGTCGTTATCAGCCAGCTGTGCTTGAGCTGTGTTCATGACCATGGCAGTATCATGCGAGTCGTCAGTGCGGGTCTGTCAGTGCCTCGGATATGGGCAGCTGTGGTACATGATGGCTCACCGTTTGTAGAAGCAAAGCACGCAGAGCTAGTTGATGCTACAAGCTGTTTGTCTGCTGCTGCTAGCAATCGCTAAACTTGGCTTAGCACCACTTAAAACATTATCAGATGAACTCGACACATTATCAGATATTTCTTCCACTTCCACGGACGAATTCCTTGATTGGAAATTGTGTGTAAACTGTAGATTTATTTTGAGTGAAGTAAGCGTATTTATTGCAGCAGGACAAAGGAAAAAAATTACCGGAGCATGAAAGTGTAGTAGGCGAAAGGCTTGATGTTATGAATACATGTGTTACACAAATTACAAATGTTGGCAATTCAGTACCAGTGGCGAGAAAGACAGATCATATGACGCAAAAGTTAGTTTATTGACACATCTTTTAATGACTGCGCCAGGCTTTAAAACTATGTGTTTATGAGTTACATTATTCAAAGATGAGAGGTAAACGGCGAGAGAATCTCATCATGTTGTCAATGCTTGAAACTACAATGGTGCTGGCCACAAGGTAACGCCACAAATGTTAACTTTTGTATATGAGCAGACCGGGCTCATTCTATCCAACTCGCGGGTGCAATTGATTGATTCACGTCAATATGAACTCAATGAATGATATCACCATGACTCACAAGTGGTGGAAAATGAATATGAAAGTATTTGTCCGTGAATTAGCACATTCTCTCCAAACAATCGCGGGTGAGAATGGGATATTCTCTCCATAAATTCGCGGTCATTTGAGCGTCCTTATAAGTGTTTAAAGAGGATTTGTAAAGGAGTTCATGTCTTCGGACCTCTTCTGTAATGTTGGTTCCTAATCCATAAGAAAAGGCTTGTGAGACGGTCTGCAGGGTATTCATGATTTAAAAAAATGTCAGGGTCTAAAAAAGACTGTAGTATGCTATTAACCCGTGAAACGTGAGACTCTGTGAAAGGCTGTGGTAAGCCGGCCAATCACAGTCTTTGCGAGCTGCGTAGGGCCGGAGTGTTTTAGTCGCATAATCAGAAATTTTGATTGCTGTTGGAGTGGCTTGGACTGAAACCGAAAGTTACGTATGTAACTACGGTTCTATGAATCACTAGATGACCGCAAGACGGTGCTTTCAAGCACTGATGATCCACCTTGCGCATGCGCAGGTCGAGTGTTAATACCAACAATGTTACCCCGTGACCCCCAATGACCCCCGGATAGCTTATATCTTCCGGTTGAGTCAGGGGATCTGTTCGTACACAATCTTCTCGCGAGAGCACGAGGATTCTGAGTGAAGGAACGGTCTAGCGGTCATCCAGTGATTCATAGAACAGTAGTTACATACGTAACTTTCGTTCTATTTCATCCTTACTGACCGCTAGACGGTGCTTTCAAGCACTGGATGACTCATACCAACAAAGTCGCGAAGAACTCTAGCACTTGCCTTACTGAGAGGAAGCAGCAGAGTCACGCAACAGGACCACAGCCAACGGCTGGGGAGTGGCAACATTCACCCGGTGGAACCTGGAGAAGGTACTAGGTGATGTCCATGACGCTGCGAGGCTGCCCAGGATGTTGAGACAGCTCTGGAGTGGCACCGACCTCACCCCGGATGGCAGGGGGTGCCCACTTCCTTATATGCCTAGGTGACAGGACCACAGCCAACAGCTGGGGAGTGGCAACATTCACCCGGTAGAACCTGGAGAAGGTACTAGGTGCTACACAGTTCAGCGTAGATGCCGGGAGAGGGAGGCAGGAACCACTGCTTTCACCGACAAATATTTGCAGGACAACAACTACAAGCCACACCTGTGCTGGGAGCGGGGAGCGAGAGCACTGCCCTCACCAGGAGAGGGTGGATGGCCACACACAATGAGGTGAAACAACCGTATAAATACTGGGCTTCCCCACAAATATTGCAGGGAGAAAAAAAAATGCGAGGTGAAGTCGCCTGTAACAATTGCCTTCTTTCAATGAATCTGACTCAATTCAATTGAGGATTCAATTTAGTGGCAGGGCGCCGGTGGTAAACCAGCGACTTGAAAATGAATTCAATGGAGAATGAATTCAATTAGTTAAGACGCAGTTTACTGTAGCCATATAGGCGTTCACCACGCGCAAGTAATTCAGCTAGCGGAATTGCAATTGCGTTTCCTATGAGCGCTGGAAGAAGGAGCGAAGCGCGTTCCTGCCAGCGGCTTTGGGTGTGGGACAACAACTATGACAATTAAATAATTTAGCCTCTTCACAAGCTAGCAATCTACCGCCAACTCCAACGCTAGACTGGGCCAGTGGGGGTAGCGTAACAATCGCAATAACAGCTCACTCACATTGTTGCGTTGGAATGCGTTGATCCAATGGAAGGAGGAGGAGGAGTCTGGCGCGTGGGGTTCTGTTGATACTGGAGACGTTATAGTGAGATTGACAGGTCAAAAAAACAATCACGTCACTAGCAAGCTTTTACCTTGTGAGTAATAGCATGCTATCATTAGATAGGGTGCTCAGACACCTCGCAAATCCTATGATACGTATTTTTCAGTTACAATAAAGGGTTTTTTATATTGTACAGTCTCTATTTCTCGGTAACTTTTAAAAAATCTAACCAAAAAAAAGTCAAACAACCAACTTGTAGGTACAAATACGACCGTCTACGGAGTTTGGTTAGCCATCTTTTTATTTTTGAGCATGCCGCTCTGTAGACGTGAGCATATACGGGATATGATTGGCTAGCGCCTGTGCTGTCAGTTATGCATGAAAGGGAATTTGATTGGCTGACGCATGCAGTTGAACATTCTTCAACTCTTGCCGCAAGCAAAGCATGAAACGCAACGCACGCGAACCAAAAGAAGCCACAATTCAGTTCGGCAAAGGATGACGTCAACCCATTCAAATTGAATGGGGATGCTTTAACCCTGACGCATCAATGCATTCCAACGCAACAACAGTGTAGCATGAACGGTGGGAGAGGGGGCGGTCACGCAGCAGTCACCACAATTACCAAACAGACCAGCGATTTGAAAATTAACTGAAATTCAGATTTAAATTTCTCATTAGAGCGCCGGAGGCGGGATGCGAACCCTGTTTCGCTGGCAGAGTAGCCGGGGACTTACTCAGTTGGCTACAGAGAGACCTGAACATGAAAGCTATTGTAGGTATTCAGTATACGCAAGTAATTCCCTAGGGAATTGTTAACTGCGTTCCTATGAGCACTGTTAGAAGGAGCGAACTACAACACCAGTACGTAGTAATCGCAACACAATGAACGGTGGGAGAGGGGGCGGACTCGCAGCCATCACCACAATTACCAAACAAAACTTTTTTAGCGGGCACTATCAACCGCAAGGCTGCCTATAACAATAGGGCCAGTAACAACCAGCGCGTACAGCCTATACAAGTCGCACTAACGGCAACAGCTGGCTAGACAACGTAATTTAACTGCCTAAGTGGTGGGAAGGGGCGAATACGCCACCTTAACCACAACAGAATTAATTACGGCCTCGCACACCTATCGGCACGCGCAGGCGATGCCAATAGTTGCAACCAGCAATAAATTAAGAAAGACCAAAGTACTTATCCAATACGATCAGTGCGGCCTCTGGAGGGCGAGAATGTTCGCAGCTCCGACAATGTAGCAAGGCCAACGGCACGGAACAGGATTAAGCACTTAATTCAAGCTTAAGTTTCCTTAGCTTCTTTATGGAACACACCAACTACCTTCGAGCAAGAAGATGAAAGGGGGAAAAGATAACCTGACTCCACCGGAAGATAAAAGCTATCCAGGGGTCATTGGGGGTCACGGGGTGACATTGTTGGTATTAACACTCGACCTGCGGGTGCGCGAGATGGATCATCCAGTGCTTGAAAGCACAGTCTAGCGGTCAGTAAGGATGAAATAGAACCAGCAATTACTGTCCTTGAATGAAACCAGCTTGGCACAGTGGATGTGCTAAGAAAGTGCAGATTCAGAGTAACCTTAAAAACAATCTAAGTAGCAAGGCAGTACAAATACATACACACAGTGACCTAGCCCTTTATAGCTTCTCTGAAGTGTTCAAGACTGTAGTGGAGTATATATACCTCTTGCCTAGTCTAAATGGCACGCCCATATCCTGTTCAGACAAGTGTCCTGATTGCTGTGGGAGTGGCTTGGACTGAGACCCAACAATTAGTGTCCTTGACTGAAACCAGCTTGGCACAGTGGATGTGCTAAGATAGTGCAAAGTCAGAGTAACCTGAACAAACAATCTTAGTAGCAAAGTAGTACAAATACATAAAAACAGTCTTTTAGCCCTGTAGCTTCACAGCAAAATATATCATTTTCATTACATTTCAAAGATTATTACCAGATTCTATGTAAATAGGGCCAGGCACACTTTGCGGAAAAAGATTTAAAAAATGGACGCCAGATCTATTTCTGAATTTTCGTGCTGACACGTTTTGTTTCCACCTCTGGTGTAGCCATTCTCATTGGGCCTCATTTTTCTTCTTAAATAACCTGTGTGTGTGTGTGTGTGTAGGTGTGGGGGGGGGGGGGGGGGCGGAACTCCGTGCGCGATAAAGAGTGCAGAGGAGAATTTTTGCAGGTGTTTTTGGGTGTTTTGTGGGTTTGTGGTGCTTGTTTGCTACTAGGTGTGAGGGTGTATTGGTGTCGGGTATTTACCGTGTGTTTGGTGTTTTGTTTGGTCTGCCGTAATATATAGTTATAGTTAACACATTGTATAATTTTTCTACACCACATGTGTAGGATGATTTCTATTTGCATTTCTGTAACATCAATAAACTGGTTAACATGCATACATACTTACACTTCCTGCTTCTCACGCTTCTACATACTGGTCCCAACGCGAAAGCATGCTTGCCCTGGGATAACACTTTTACATCATGTCACTTTGGGTGTTTGCTTTGTTCACATTTTTAATAACTATACATTGTGGGTTTTTTGCTGTTGGGTTAAATTGGTGTTTGTCTGATTATATGGACATATGTTATTAAATGTTTTGTTAATAGTATGCACAATGTGCTATGCTTCCCCATATTTGTGGTCAGCCAATTAATGGTAATGGCTAGGTCTTTTAAAGAGGCTAGCTCAGTTCTTTTTGGCGGTTGAGGGAAAAGGACAGATTTCCTGCTGCGATGAGTTGTTTCTTGAGGTAACACTGTTACGCTACATCTTGAGATTTACTCTTGGTTTTTGATTGAAGTATTTTGTTTTGTAATTTTTGTATTGCAATTGTTAAATCCACAACCTTGAAAACAAATAAATAATGTTGCATTTAAAACGTAAACCACTGCTCTGGCAATTATTTTGTACCTCCTTCTCCAAGTTCACATCCCGACTAGTGGGCTGGCCGTGGCGGTCACTCACAGTCTGTATTTGCCTTTTTATAAATAAATAGCCTTTGCATATGCAAACATGCATACTTTATATACTGTAGATATCTTTACTTTCTGATCCATACCGTTCATCTACAGCTTTCTTGACGGGCTATTTTATGTTTCTGTTCTTGTCACATTTCAATGTATCAGTTCTTGAAGGCCTTGCCTCGCTGTAGCAAAGGGAGAGAGCAGTCACCCCACTCGACCCTGAACCCAGGTCTACAGGGTACCTGTGAGGGACCAACCTGTCACCCCACGTTATTTTTAGGATGTGGACTTAAATGGTACATTCTGAGGCTATCTTAGAGAGAATTTCAAGCTCTTGTGGTTATCCTGAAAAACAAGACATTATCAACTGTTGAGCAACTGTTTAACTTTTGGTAGAAGTGTACAACTTTACCCTGTAAATGAACAAGACAAATTTCAAAATACTGGCCTAACCTTTATTTACTAGGACCTGCATACTTGTTAGAAGTAGAAGTAAATGCAAGTGCAAGTGACACATCATGTTGAATTGTACAACTAACTTACTCTGAGTTAACCTCCACAGGTTTGACACACAACCCCAGATGTGACACCCCTTATATTTTGTATGTAAACACATTTTTTTTTCATAATGCTTTTAAGCATGGATTGAGCCACAGGATAAGCAGGGCTGCACTCCTTTATATTCCCAAGGTTGTGCTAATCGTGTCTGCCCTTTTCCCATGACCCAACGCTTCTTTTAATGACTTTTCGCACTAGTTCGCCCAAAGAATAAATAACTTGAGAACTTAATCTTGAGTAGAATATCTGCTGTGGCACATATCCCACTGTTGGTTTAAAGTAAGAGAAAGACGGCAAGTCTAGCCTTTACACACCTAAACACCTGCTCCTTTGTTTTATCAACATAGGTAGCAGGTGCAGATAAAAAGCCAGATGGCTGTTGGGGGAGGGCATTTAGTGTGTGTGCGTGTGCGTGCATGCATGCGTGTGTTTGTCTGTGTGCGTGCTTGTGCGTGTCTGTGTGTGTGCTTGTGTATGTTGAGGAGGGTATTTGGTGGGGCTACTACACTTTCAGTTGGGCTGTATTTAGATTTTTTGGTGTCTGGGACAGGAGAGCTTTCTTGCTGTGTGATTATAGAACATGCATTTTGTGTGTGCATGCGTGTGTGTGAGTGTGTGTCCGTGTGTGTGTGTGTATGTGTGTTATAGCACATAACCATTATCAGCAATAGCCCGGCTTTGACATTCGATGCTGTGACAAACCATGTGACATTGTTTTTTATGGCATCTGACATTAGTAGACCTATCAGGGTTATTTTTCTTTTACAGTGACAGTTTTTTTAGGATTCATCAGACATAGCTGTTAAAAGGGTTAACATGTGCATCCTGTGTTGGTATCGTATTGGTTTCTGTGGCTTAACTGACAACTGAGCTTGACATCTTTTTGAGTTAAATTCGTTAAATCATTTCAATTTTGTTTTGCAACTAAATCCATAGTCCTCTAATGTGTCTGTTAACATTTTGTTACACAGGCCTGGCATATCTTTGTCAGTCAGATTGATCTTTGATTCACTGTTGATGTAATAGACATGTTTAGTCAGAGCATTAGGTGGTGCAGTTCAGTTATTGAATATTCAGCTGCAAGTACAACTGGTTCCATCAGAAAATCATACTGTTGATAATTGATTAATTTGACTCTGTACTCTGTACTGGTGGCTTTAATTAAAAGGAAAAGGGACCGAATATACTCAGCTGTGCAGTTAGTTTGCTGTATCTTATCAACTGATGTATTTTACGCCATTCCTTGCTCCATAACTGGCTGAGCCCTAGGGTAAAACTATATTGTCCATCAGTTTGTGATTACTCTGCTTATTATAACAAGTGTCCAGAGGCCTCCTTAGCTTTTCAACAGCTGCATTTGCAGCATTTACAGAAATAACATAGCACTGTTGCTAAAACAGGTCATGTTTCTTGATAGCTGTAGCTGTTGTATGTGTACACATCTGTCTTAGTAATGTGACTAGGTGTTTTGTAAAAATATATATTTTTTTAATTCCCAGGTTTGTCCAACATTATGGGCCCTATCTTGCCGATCAGAAACGCGTAGGACGGCGCCAAACGCATAAGCTGTGTGGGCGGCTCTATGGCGCAGTTGCTATTTTAACGGCGGAAAAAACACACTTGCGTCCAGCGCAAGTGTCAAAAGGGTTGGTCCAAAGGAGGTTACTCAGCCATAGGTGTGGTTTGGGCGTAATATACAATAAACCAATCAGAGCGTCATCTCACATTCCCTTTAAGCGCGAGGAGCGCATATAGGCTAGGTGCACGAAATACTCAGTGTGGGCTGTTTGTTTCCTGTTTAGCCAGGTGTGTTTGAACCTGCCACTATTCTGAATGTAATTAGTGTCTACACGTCCTTCTTTATCGTAACGCTGATTCACTAGGTGCAACACCTAACCAGGTCCGTGTAGACGCTAATTACATTCAGAATAGCGGCAGGTTCAAATACACCTGGCTAAACAGGAAACAAACTGCCCACACTGAGTAGTTCGTGCACCTAGCCTATTGCAAAGCGGGAGGAAGACGTGAGGCCACCAGAACGTGTGTTACCAGAAACAATCACGGCAATATTTTCCCATGCTTGTTTGGAGAAATGGTTCTACTTTTCATTTCTCGTTTGTATTTTTTCAGTCACTAGCATTCGTTTTTTGGTGGCAACATATTTGAAATAAAAGTCACAAAAACATACTTTCCGATGTTTTGGGTTCACCCTCACTGAATCACTAGTTTATGTATGCATGGTAATAATATTGCACCTATCGGCACATGCAGTTCAACCTCACGTCTTCTAAAGTCCTCTAATCTATCCTCATTTATGTCATTGACACATCCATGATTCATGGCAATGTTGTGTAAAACACTGGGGGGGCACGCAGTGGCGGTTTTAGGCACGGGCGACCCGGGCAGCCGCCCGGGGCGGCACTTTTTCATGACACGTGAGGGGCGGCACGAGCACTTAAAAAAATAGTAATAATAATCTGGGCCGCGAAGCGCTTTTCTATTTCTATCATATCACTGCGTGAGGAATTGGCAAATTGGCGCCCCCTGCAGCTGCAGGCGCACCTGCTCGCTAAGAAGGTGCAGCGCAATCCTGGGTTAAAGGGGGAAAGAGAGAAAGAGAGAGGGGGCGGCGGGCAGTTCAGCTCTGGGTCTCCCAATAAACATTATAATTACCCTATACTTTTTGTTTTTCTGAATTGTGTGAAATGGCTTATAAAAATAGGTAATACAGAACGATTATGTGGTCACCAAGGGCAAGGTTAATTGGTGGAAGGAGACCACTAACTGCATCAATTTATCCAACTGGTGAAGGTAATAGTGAGCAGAGTATAGATAGATAGATAGTCAGATAGATACTTTATTCATCCCGAGGGAAATGTAATACATCTTTAACAGAGTAGTCTATTACATTATCGATAAAGCTATTGAAGGATGCTCGAGTGGACAAGGTAAAAATGTGTTTTTATTTTATCAAGTGTAGCTTAACCAATATTCCTATTACTGTAAGGCAACCAGCTAATGTTGAGCACCACCTGAGTTGTTTGCTAGCTAGCGTTAGCTAGCTGATTTGACCATAGGGTATGAACATGTTCATTCATCTGACACTAGGCTAGCCACAACTACATAATGTAACAGCATACAGAGTACTAGTATAATCTTAATAATTAGCAGGTCGATAGCTAGCTGGTTAGACCACAGATTTCCTTTTGACACCACTAGACTAGCAAGCGTTAGCGAAATCCCATTAGCCACTATTAGCAAACTCAACTAACTATAATGCATGTTGAGTGCTTGCACAACATAACTTGCAAAGCGCTGGTGTTAGCTAACATTAATGCACATGATGTGTGCATTGATTATCTAAAGTGTGTTATTTAAATGCTCTATTGAAAGAGTTGTGCAATTGAAAAGCATACAGAGTACTAGTATAATCTTAATAATTAACAGGTCGATAGCTAGCTGGTTAGACCATAGATTTCCTTTTGACACCACTAGACTAGCAAGCGTTGCACTTGCACAACATAACTTGCAGATGGCTGGTTAGCTAACATTAATGTAAATTATGTGTGCAATAATTCTCTTAAGTGTGTTATTCAAATGTTCTATTGAAGGATTTGTGCAATTGATACATTTCATTTTTTCTTTCACTTATATTGTTATAATTGGAAAAAGTCAGATTTTTTTTTCGGGTGGGGGGGGGGGGCGCTCGGAGGGGATATCGCCCGGGGCGTAATTCCATGCAGAACCGCCACTGGGGGCACGTATGTGAATATGGGTGCAGTCTATAGCGCCAAGGACGCCAGGGAACCCATACTTCTGTACCCGATTCAGCACCCTCCACGGCAGATGCACCACTCGCTTGATCGGAAAGGAAAGCAGTTCGCCTAAACAAACGCAGGGAAAAAATTCTATACTACGATTTCATTATTTGTGAAAGAGATGGAATACAAAGAACACAAGTGATTACAGTCTTTAGAACTGTTCCAAAGAGTACAAACAACCGATGTTTTTCTTCCAAAAACCTCGGATAATAGCGAACGCAAAAGAACACCTTTTTGTTCTGTGGAAATATAGCCTACCCCAGCCATGACTACAAAATGAATTAACTTAATTTTCCTTTGAGCAAGTTGAATGTATTTGTAAATACTTTATTTTCCTTGTAATTATATATGGCTTGCCAAAAAATTGGTGTAAATCTCTCGTGAAGACGACAGAAGTAAAGTGTAGCCTATAGGTCCTATACTGTGCGGGCAAGCACATGCACGCAGCACCCTTAAAATAGCGTTCTGAATACGCGTTACAGACTTTAGACATTGCGCCTCTGACATTAGACCAGCTTTTTTGTGGTCAATGGCGCACGGCGCACAGCGTTGTTTTGAAACTGCAAAATACCACTTGCGCCATCATGCAATCTCAAACAAATACATTCCAATACAATTAAAACGTCTGCACTTGTTCAGAAAACTAATACATTTTAAGTTGGGTCAACTAAATACCAGGTTTTAAGTACTGAATACATAATGTTAATGAGTTAGTAGAACTGTCTGGGTTGACAGTGTGCTTGTATTTAAATGACTAAGGAGAAATGTGTGGCCTTTACCATCCCCATAATATGGGGTATGCCTGAAATGTATGGTATGGAGCTGATTAAATTAATTACAGTTTAAACTGACCAGAGAAGTGTGTGTGTGTGTGTGTGTGTGTGTGTGTGTGTGTGTGTGTGTGTGTGTGTGTGTGTGTGTGTGTGTGTGTGTGTGTGTGTGTGTGTGTGTGTGTGTGTTTAACTGAGTGATGAATAGGGAGAAGCAGTGGTGTAGGGAAGTGAGTAAAGATCATCTGTCCTCCCGTAAGGGTGTGTGTCCTTGTGATGAGCATGATGGCATGCATGAGAGCGGCTCATATTGTTGTTTACAGAACATCAGGTTGATACTGCAGTGTGACTTGCAGTGTGAGAGGATGTGTGACAATCACAGGATCTGAGAGATTAGTCATCACTTACTGTGGTGTAATAGCATGAAAATATGTTTAATTCCTTGTGCTTTTGGTTGAGCCAGCCTGACCTTGTTCTTCAGTGGGGGAAAGGGATTCCATCAAGCAGTACACAGAACAAGATATAAGCAGGGCTCTCAAGTGTCACGCATTGAGCGTGACAGTCACTCATTTCGGTCTTTAGTCACGGACTCCCGCCACACATCGTATTTCTCACGGTGAAAAAAAAAACTCTAGGCTGTTTTCTAGGCCCCGAATCCCCTCGAGTTCTGCCGTGAGGTGCACAATAGCCAATCAGAAAAATATGTATCTTTTGTATCTGGGTAAGATTTAATCCAGCAACCAATAGAAATAAAGCATCCTGGAATGACTTGACTGCAGTTAGAGAATATTTCCCAGATAATTAGCAACAGTTTTTATAGTTTTTATTGTAGCCAACACAGTTTTAGGCCTGCCTTTTTACTATAGCTTTGACTCCGAACTTCGTTAATAGGCTAAAATAAATTTGAGTAGGCCTATTAAAAATACCTATCATTCGAACGAATATTAGACAGCCCTTAATATTCAATGATGTTATTTGCATTCTTTTTTGTAAATGTGTTTGCTTGAAAAGTCTATTCAGATTCCGAGGTTTCTTAACACCTGGTGGAGTTTGAATCGCGAGCTAATTTTTGTGTTATTTTGGACCTTAGGACTGTGCACTTTGTGTATACGTGGATTGTGTATTCACCTATCCCTTAGGGCGTACCACAAGATCACTAGACAGGCCTCATCATGTACTTTCATTTCCCAGAACCTGCACAGACAAGCTTAGGAGTAACAGCAGATCAGTTTCCTAGTGATATACATTTCAGTCTTACAGGTGTAAGAAATGAAGGAGGTTTCTTTGTTTCCGATGCAGCAATCTTTATTCCAGTAATGTGCAGTGACGAAGCAGCCTTACTCCGGATTCAGCTGTGTAGCACTGAATAACAAGCATTCCCAATTCTAGGCATATATACTGTTTTAAGACCACTCCTAGGCCCCTAATGTAAATGAGCTAGGCTTGTAATGCAAACAGGTCTGGCAACCTTTTGTTGTGGTACATGATAATCTGGTTTCTCTGTCTGAGATGGTTCTCAATGGCTTCCCCCATTCCCATACTATGATTAATTGCAGTCACTCACACCTCAGTTTGCTTCCTGACCCCAGGTGTCTGAGGAAATCCAGTGTGGGGCCTTTTCCTTTGTGACTATGATAAGATAACCATTTTGGGTATTCCGCTGGCCAACTTCTGGTGGTCACAGCAGCTGCTTGATCATGAATCTTACACAGGCATGAAATGATCCCTAGCCTCCCAACTACAAACTTTCATCACACACCAGATGGCAGTTGGTGGTTCTGGGCTTGTGGGTGGAGAGCCTGTTCACCACAGACCAACTGGTGGGAGTAACTGGGAGAAGGAGGGGTGAATGCCAAACCCATTCCATATGTAAATACTATCTTTCTTACTTCATTTGTTCCATATTTTGCAGAACCCTTATGAGCTGAAAGACAGATATGTAACAATGAATGTGTATGTGCACCTGCACTCTCGATGGTATGTCACAGACTCGTGTAGTGATGGCACTCCGCCACACTGCTCTCCCCTTTTGGAAGCACACCTTTGTGCTTCACACACAGACATTCCACCATCTGCACTTCTCCCATTTCAGCTCCCCACACACAAGTGCTTCGCCCATCCCTTACACAGAGGTCCCTCCTACAATTAGCGGGCATGCTCACGGCAAGCCATCCCACTTTTGACACCATTTGTAGTGAAGGGAGAGAGTTGTCACCCCACCCGGAATTGAACCTGGGTCTACAGGGTGCCAAGTCTGCACTCTGACCGCAACGCCAAAGAGCCAGGCTCCATAGTATGGCAGTCCGAGTATATACTCATGTGTAGTGATGGCACTCCGGCACAGTATGTATTGTGATGAGTTAAAAGGGGAACAGTTAGGTTCTTAACAGTGGCAGTTCTAGTACATATGCCCCCCCCCCCCTTCCTCCTTCAGCGTAATACATGCAGGCCTCACTATAAACACAATACTATTTTTGAGTTAGGTGAGTTTTTATTGTACCAGTTTTTCACTCAGCCTAGTTACACCCTGTTCTGTTAGTCCCAGTTTGTCAGATTGTTTAACCCTTTTGCCTGTGTCCATCTAGCCTTTTGCCCTGTCTTTTGACTGTGTCCATCTAGCCTTTTGCCCTGTCTTTTGCCTGTGTCCATATAGCGGTTTGCCCTGTCTTTTGACTGCGTCCATCTAGCATTTTGTCCTGTTTTGTTTTCTGCCTGTTGCTGGATTTTGGAATTTAGCTGTCTTTGATTGTTCGCCAGCCTGTATTCTGCCTGACTATGTTTCCTGGGTTTTGACCTTTGACCTTTGACCATTGCCTGGATCTCTCTTTCAGACTGTGATCTGGTTTGACATAATAGGCCTACTGCATGGGATGGGATGGATTAAAATGGAAAGTGAAGTTACATTACTCAGAACACTTTTGTCACATTTTGTCTATCCTTTTCCTGACATATTCATACTCTTACCCAGCAAATGTGGAATCTGAGTGGAAGCATTCATTGCATGTTTATATGGTCACTTATGCTGAGATGTTATCTTTTTGTTATCTTTAGCATGTTTAGCATGCTAAAAACATGTTCCATGTGTTTGGCAAAATTATGGACCAGGCATGTCATGTCTTCAACCTGCCTCAATTTTTAGTTTTTCTTGTTCCCTACCATTTCTCCCACTGTGTGACATGGTCATGGCTTTTGTGTTCCTAAGGATTACACAACTTCATCCAAAGACATGGGTGAGGGGTTACTTGCAAAATCAATGACGGGGGGGACATGTCCCCACCACTATTCATAATTTGAATTTTGTCCCCACCACTTTTAAAAATGTTTCAACCAATTGCGACCGAAAAAATCCCCACATACTCAACCGAAATCGTCGTGTCTAAATCATGCGATAGTCGGACGATGACATCCTCACAGCATGCACACCTGCCTGGCTGCGTGTGGAGCAAATTAGTTAAAAATACTTTTTCTTTAAGCCGTTGAAGACGACGCCAGCCTAGTTGTATCTAAGACATGTAACTTGTGAAAAGCACTGACTTGTATTTATAGTCCTACTTGCGATCTGTCTTCACACTTATGGTGACTATTTTTCAATTTTTTTTTTCACTTAAATGTGTTTCAAGAAAATATCTCCACCTTATCAATGAAAAGTGGTTCTTACACGGCTAAAGTGTTCTCAGCTGTGCCGATTGAGGTAGAGATTCTTAAATTTGGATGTGCATACATACACGTAGCACGCCCCGCCAGGGCACGCAACCGTAGTGACGTGTGCAGTCAGCCCTAGCCCAACACGGATGAGGCACAGCTCGTCGCTGCCTCTGTCAATCTCTTTCGTCAGTTTAATTTTGTTTTAGGTGATATTAAATGTCAATTACTCTAGCCTACATTTAATTTGGAAAGCCACCGACTGGTGACAGTGATAAGGTAAGATGTGGCGTTGACCTTGCCAAATGTTAGCTTGCTATTCACAGATGAGTTAACGTTCCCTACAGCTAGCCTAGCTAGCGGTATGGCTTAAATTGAGACCGTTTTGATCTGGTAAAATAAGCAAGCTGGTGCTGTGGTCAACATCGAGATTATCTATTTTTTATTGTTTGAATGAGATTTTCAACCCCTAACAATACACTGAAGACTCATATTGTAATGCAACGTTGAATGGATGAATAACATAAGGGTACCCAGCACTTTTCAAACCACTCTCAAGCTTATGGTTATTGTCCCAACCACTTCTAAAAACAAACTGACGCCCTTGCCCAGGGCTATGTTTCTTGTCATTAAATACACTCTAGGATGCAACTGAAAATCCTTTGCTACTAAGTCTGAACCAAAAGAAGACCACCATGGCACAGGTTTAGGTGTCTTGGGTGCACAGAAGACAAAGAGCATCTTGAATGAAAAAGAATCAACAGATTAAGAGATAGCCTAAATATATGTCTAAATTAACCAATACATAAATAAGGTAAATTATATGTTATTCATGACTTAAAGAGCCAGGCTCATTGGTATGGCAGTCAGAGCACAGACTTAACATGTAAGATGCTTCTATTTAACAGACTACACGTACAAACAGTCTGGGAGGAGATATAAAATAACCCCCCCCCCCCCCCCCCCCCTTGTCTTTTAGCAAAACAGAGTTTAAGACATGTTTCACAAATAGCAACTGCTGGAAAGCCAGAGGATTTGAGATCATCCTAGACACCCTTTAAAGGATTGACTGCAGGTCCTCCCTAGTCTCTCTGCCAGATATGATCTCAGGTTAGTAGTCTAGTTTTCAGCCGTTCACACACACATTTTCTGATGCTCTCAAGCACCCTGTACTTTGTTCAACTGATGACAGTGTAGGAATTTCCGCTTCTGTTTTTGCATTGGTGTAATAATATTATATTTCCTAGCCATGATAAAGTGAACTGCTTTGTTTACATGTCATAAAAACCTTTAAGCTGATGGCTACAGTTTCCCATTTCCATATAAACATGTGTCAGCACAGCCCTCAGCTTTCCTGTCAACCCCAAAACAACAACAAAATGCTGCATCATCATTATTGGTGATTTTTTTTTTCCCCCTCAAGGTTTTCAATGACGTTGGTACCCTTTTAGTTTATTTATTTATGTCCACAGGTCTTCCAAAACCATGAAGCACAGCTGTTATGCTAGACTGTACTTTAGCTTCAGGTCTCAATTCAGCACACACACAGGCCTCACTATGAACACAATAATCCTTTTTGAGCATTTAGCGGAAAAGCTACCTTGGCACACAGAATACTGTTGAATTATCTTTTGTTAACAGTTGGAGAAGGGGACATTCTGAAGGGTTCGCTTCCTCTTTGGTGTGCACTTTTAAGATTTGTCCAGCTGCTGCTCTTATCAACATAGGAAGCAGGTGGAGATAAAGGGCTTAAACAGTCATGCCTTTGTACCTATGGCCTTGGTTCAATTAGCAGGTCAGATAAGACATGTATTTAAGTGGCGCCAGCCTTCACTTAGAGTCAAATAAAGCCATAAACTGTATTTGCCCAAAAGGAGGCTGTTTTGTGTAGTTGGACCCTTAAACCCAGTTTCAGGATTGAAATCAGAATGCTCCTTGTGGTTTTCAGTTTCATCCTTCAGATTCAGATTCATCACAAATTCTCATACTTACACTAATAATAGGAAAGGCAGAAAGCAGAAATTTGAATTTGCTCGGTTCAGTTGACAGATGGTCAGTTCACACACACACACACACACACATGTTTCCAGCCACTCCCAACTCCCCCATGCTTGAAGTACAGTATGCAGTGTACAGTATGCGGGGTGTGGGAGTGCCTAATGGACGCCAGCTGCATGACGCCAAACCGTCTGAACTCTGATAAGCTTTTCATCAAGGCTTCCCACCGGGGACAGGGTAGGTCTGGCTAAACACAATATTGGTCCCCTTCCACCAATGAGCCAGTCCATGGAAGACTGTATTTTAGTTCTGTGAATGTATCCAGTCTGCTAGGAAGCCATACATGAACGCAGTTATTATCATATACTATGTAGACATATTATTTAAGCAAGGCATCAAAAGCAACATACACTGCAAAAAATGCTTTTCTAACCTAGTGTTATTACTCTTATATTGAGATGAAAAATCTAGTTGGTCTTGTTTCTAGCTAAATTGTACTTACCTAGTGCTTTCTTGGTAAGGTTATTTTTACCTATTTCAAGCAAATATTACTTATTTTAAGAAATCTTAACAAGCCAAATTTACTTAACGCACTGGCAGCCAAATTTGCTTGTTTTAAGCAAAATCCTGCTTAAATATGTAATTATTTGTCTTAAATCTAGAGGGGCATTTTTTGCAGTGTAGGAGTCCTCCTATATTTCTCACAACTTGCTCCACTCGACACCACAAAGATTATGAGCATTGGAGCAATGGTAATTAATTCCTGGCACAAGAACCGTGTACGAAAGACATTGCAGCAGATGCTGTGTATTGTCATAACGATGATTGATACTATAATTTACATTGATTTGACAGTGGCATTATCAGTAATTGTCCTGACAAAGGTTTTTGCATACGCTGTAAATCCATGACAGCCACGCGACCCGCTTCCATCGCTTTGAGTGGGCGTGTACTTTCGACCAAAAGATGCCACAGTCCTACAATTTTCAAACTGTCAGAGACGACACTAAACAATCTCATTGGCCTCTGCCGGGAAAAATCGCTCCTCATTTGCATAAGTTTCAACATGTTCGAACTTTATCGGTCGCGTCGCCCCAAGCGGTGGTCTACGTCACAATGGACTGGCTCCCGTTGAAATGCATGGGGATTAGAAATCGTGTCGCTCATAACGGTGTCATGGATTTGCACCGTAAGGCTGTGACCATTTCTATCCATGTGACATTCAGTTCATGATATCTGATCCCAGAGCGATCTATTTCACATTAACAGTGACATGATACAGGAGTATCATTATCATTAAAGCAGCAGTAAGGACTTGTAAAAAAGACAGCAGCATCACAGTTGCCACTCTTGTGTTTTATTATAAGGATGACAGGATGATTTTAAGCCCCCAGGACTGCCAGTTCTTCATTGGGCCTGAATTCTCTAGCAATGCTCTTCCAGACAGCACAGATGTAAATGTGTTCCTCTACTCTTTTAAAGCAACCGAAGTAGTGACGAACATGACAATAAAAGATATAAGCATATAAACTCTCCCTTCAGATATACAAGTCATGCTAATTATGAAAGGTTGATAAATGTTCTTAATCAAACCTAGACCCAGTAATGCGATCAGTGGTCTCTTAACTCTTTAACTGCCTCCTGGTCCTCGTTGTGCTAAATTTGACTGCAGTTCAGCCAGCGCATGCACTCCAGTTCCCCATTCAGGATTGGAGCATTTAGTAGACAGGTAGAGGTTTGAGAACCCTGACCCAGTCATGTACTCATCTGCAGTCCTTAACTCTCTAAGTGTGGATCCTTAACTCTTTAAGTGTCTCTGGCAATGGCAGTTCAGCCAGAAAACAGACTTTATTCAGGATCAGAGCGCTTCGTAGACTGAACAGCACTGGCTTCAGTTTAATGGAACATACATAAGGTCCACTATATGCAGGATCAGAGCGTTGAGTTGACGGGAGCGGTCCTGGCTTCAGTTTAATGGAACACACATAAGGCACACACCCTTCGGCATCTCAACATTTAGTTCTCTCTCGTTTTTTTGTTTTGTTATTGCACCTAAAGGTTTGAAGAGTACAGATTCAAGGACTGCTAAGAATGCGGGAAAGGGGATTGAGAAAATGCACATGCTATGCCATTAGAACCAGCCTCAACTAAAGAATGTGACTTCAATGATACTTGTGTGTCTCAATCTCGCCACATGGTTAAAAGAAATATCCTTGGGTCAATGGCGTTATTGTTACCATTCACAGCGGGGAATTCCAGAGTTACCGCCTACATGTCAACAACAAGCAACTCTGTTCATACGTTTATATGGAAGGCAGCTGCAAGTTCCACAGTGTACTTTTGTGACTCCTATGAGACCAGACATGGTGTCTGAGTCCAAACACAATGTTTACTGTATTGAGTTAACGATTCCCTTTGAAAATGCAATTGAGGAAACCTGTAAAAGCAAGACGCTAAAGCAGGGAATTTCAACTGGTTTTGTCCCAGGGACCACCAGGGACACCCCCTCCCCTGTGCACATATTCCACCTGTAGCACTTGTCAATGTAATTTCTTAGATATTTTTCACGATTATCAAGAGTAATCTGGAAACGTGTTTAAATATCAAAGTGAATATATAAAAATTAAAATAAATCAATGGTGAACTGATCAACATAGGCTCATGTCGCGGACCCCATGCAATGCCGTCGCGGACCACCAGGGGGCTACAGACCCCCGGTTGAAAACCCCTACACTTAAGTACACAGAGCTGGGAGCGAAACTAGGTTGTCAAGCTCATACGAGACCAGTGGAGATGGTATCTTGTGGGGTATCTGTTGTTGTCTCTAGTAGTGGCAGGTGACCTAACCCATCATGAGTTTGGAGGGGGCGGGTTTGTCAGACACCATTGTTGAGCCCTCTGGAGGTGTTGTGGGCCTTATTCAAGGAAATAGCGACCAATGAAGGTGCCTGTTTTGGTGAAATGCTCATGAAGGCAGCTTTGTTTTTGTGTCCTGCTGCTCAGGATGTACAGTATGGTTGGTCTGTTGTTATCTTGCAAAAGTCAGGTTGTTGGGTATGAGTACTTACATGTGACAGTGAGAGGATTGAAACATGATAATTGTAATTTTTCGCTAGTAGCTCAGGGTGTTTATAAACTAGACTATTGCATTTCGATTTTAACAGACCTACCTGCATTTGTTGTGAGACCATTGCAGATGCAGTGTGTTTGGTTTTTGACCAGCCAAACAGGACACTTCCCTGTACCTGCTAAACTTAAGTTTAAGTCCCTCAGTCTAGCCCAGTCGTTCTCAAAGTGTGGTCTGCGTTGGTCCGCCAATGCCCTGTAATGGTCAGCAACGGCCTAAAGTAAATGATTGCGACATTTCTAACATACAACTCAGAACGAAGACAAAATAGTCAGTAGTAGCCTAATCCAGGGGTTTTCAATTGGTTTTGTCCCAGGGACCACCATTCTGACTAGAAAGTAATCTGCGGCCCACTGAGGTGCCTGCGCGCTCGCGTGTGTTCGTTCGTTCGTGCATGTGTGGGGAGAGGGGACACGTGTCAGTGTAATATCTGGGCATGGTGAAGTCCACACAGCCTGTCTATTTGTGGCGAAATGGTAGACAGCGACAGTCTCATATCATTCTCTTGTCCTGTACTTATTCTTAAAAAAAAATGCTCTCACACAGGTAGCTTGAAAGTTTGCAAAATACACCTCATTGCTTTTGCAGCAAGCTCTGGAAATTCGGTCTGGCAACTTATCCAGAACTTAGCACAGGCTACCATAGACTGGATAGGTGCAAGGCTACATTCTGTCAGCGTGAATCACCTTTATATTATTTTAGACATATTTTTCTTATTTCAGACATTTTCAAGAGTAATCTGGAAATGTGTTGAAATATCAAAGCAATTGTTTTTTTTTTTATTTATTTTTTTATTCGCGGACCCCCTGCAATACCGCCGCGGACCACCAGGGGGCCGCGGACCACCGCTTGAAAACCCCTGGCCTAATATATTAAAGAGTTGGCTATATTAATGCCAGTCGGCTATGCAGCTGTGAGTTACTGCGGTCGCGTTGTCGGTATGCGCATCGTTTTGTTTATTGGTTGTGTTGTGTGCAGAGGTTCCGTTAGAAAAAAAAATAATGTAATGATAAGCCGGTCAAATATCAACTACTGATTCTAAATAAGCCTATTGAAGAAAACGGCATGCTATGTAGCTTAAATAATTACATAATAGCAACATGTTTATTTGCCTAAGTTTACAATGGGATCAATAAGTAAATAATGCGTCAATAAGTGGCCTTTAATGGCAACCTGCTGTGGCGTTAAATTGAGCGCCGCAACTTGGTCATTGCTTTGACTATGTTCAATGAGAGTAGAGATTCTAAAATAATTTGACCCTCTTGTGAATCCGCTGGTCGCCCTGCTTTTTCGCAGTGTGAACAGAACATTTTATCGTCATCAATTACCTTGCGCCTTAGCCAAGGAACTCACTCCATTCCGACCTAAACGCCCGACACTTCGGCATTTTCTATAGTGGAGCTGTCCGAACATTTATGGCTTCAGGTATTACATGTTCATCCTAATCAGACAGTTCACTCTCATCAGTTGGCGTTTGGCCTTTGAAAAAAGCTTTTAAGGCTAGCCTAGTCTGCTTGGCCATGTTTGATCCTTCCCACCCTTCTCGCTCCTTTTTTATAACCGGCGGTTGGGGCTTTATTTAAAATGCAGCATATGCGTGTTGTTTAATAACTTTCAAACAGCAGGATAGCCTGTTCCTTTAAAAAAAAAAAATAAGGCAGTGCATGTTTGTTTTATAGACCTAAATATTAGGGTTATTCTCAAATTCCAATCGGACAATAGATCTAATATTTTGGACATGTAATTTTTTTTTCCTGGACAAAATCTGGCAATTACCGTACAACGGAAATGCTGGTTGTGTGATAGCCTACATTGGCGTGTCTGAGTGTGTGATGGGAGTATGAGGCGGTGAGCGAATATAACCAAGTCCCGCATGGAGCAGGGTTCCAGGTGCTTTGCCTAGCGCATTTTCATATCTATAGCCTACCGGTACGTAAAAAAGGAGAGCCCACCCGCGGAAATCATGGGCCGATAACAATTGTCTGGCACCAGGTCTGGGTAGGAGGCCTGTTGTTCCGGGGATATAATATTAAGTTAGATGGTCCGCGAGTTTTTTTTTATTGGCTAAGTGGTCCTTGGTCTGAAAAAGTTTGAGAAACACTGCTCTAGCCTATAGGACACTCAGCGCTATTCACACTCTCGACCACTTTCCACTGATAAGTTGTCTTTGCCTGCTCTCAGAAGCAAGAGATCACAGTCCAGATTCTTTTCATTTGTGGTGCTTTGCATTCCCAGTGCTGTCTGTTCCAGTGAAAACTCACCTTTTTTAAACATCATCTGTTTAATTCGTTTTAGTTTGAGACATACTTTAGGAGTTAAATAATAGTTTTGATATTTTGACTTAAAATAAATATTTTAAAAATAACCTCTTACCTGTATTCTTCCATCTGACCGACTGGTATAAATGCCAAGACCTTCTTACTGTCGAGTAGGCCATTCTCTGAGCAACATGCTGACGTCTTCTGGTCCATTCTGGTCAAGTTTGACAGACTCAATAGTTTCTGTCACTTATTTTCTATTGACACCACTTCCTAAGGTGAGATCATCCGGTCCTATGGGGACACATAGGAGGATTCTCAACCTGTCCTTCCCCCTGGATGGCTCCTGGTGCTGGATGAGTTACCACCACCTTTTCTCACAGCCCTCATGGCTGACTATCTCCATTGACTATAAACAATCTAAAAAGGTCACTGAGAGGCCGCGACAAACCAACAAATGTAGGTTCAAACTTTTACTTCCATAGGGGCGACAGTGGTACAGGAGGTAGAGAAGACGTGAGAAGCAAGACACTGAACCCCTAATTGCTCCTGCCTGCCATGTTAAGTGAGACTTTTGCAGATGATTCAGAATGTTGCGGTACACTAGCTTACTCTGCAACGGAAATAAAGCAACGTATGGAATCGCAAGACGAGCTGCAATAGAGTAACCAAGTCCTCCAAAACAAGCTGCAAAGACACGATGACATTACAGCTAGGATATCTTTCTTCATTTACGGAAACCTTCATCATCTCTTCTCTCTGCCTCATCAACAAAATCGGAAAAACCCTTCCCCAGGGACTGGTATCTTCCAATGTAACTAGGCGTTTAGCTATCTTGGCATACTCACTACCTGGCTACTCACTACCTGGATAGGACTGTTTTACTTTGCCATTGTTCATGTACTTGATCGGTTTTGTTCACCGAACATAACCGTGTTTATTTGGTAGTTGGCTTCACCACACCATCCATGGGTTAATGTTAGTATTGCTTCCCAGAGACATACGGTCTTGCATACCATTTCCCTCTTCTAACCTGGCACTGTGATCACACAGACTACACATGTATTGGCCTTCACATAACCACGCACGCAAAGGGAGCTCTAGAACTTCACACTGCGCATAGGCTCTTCCCTTGTTCAAATCACATGTATGTTCGCAAACGTGCACATGCGCACGGGACTTAGGTGATCGAACAAAGGAACACACACACATTCTTTCTGGCGTGCACCCGACAGTGCACACTTGAGCACACAAGCTCACACACACTTCTTCTCTTTCACACACACACACACACACACCCCTTTAATTAATAAGCAGGCTTCATTAGTGAGATTACATATGTTGTGTTTTATTCCTTATCATTGTGTAAATAAATGCTTTGATAATAAACAAATTTAATGTTACACAAGAATGAATGCTGCCAACCTCTCTTTTCAGAATTCCAAAGACCTTCAACCTTGTTATTAATTGGGTAACTTTGGTTGTAATTATTAATTTAATTATTAATCAGAGTTCCAAATTGATAGTTTAAATATATTTTATGAGACTGATTTGTGGGTGATCTTTATTTCGACCACTGTGGAGGACACTACACTTGGTATAAATCAGTCGGCCATTGTGTGATACTTTTAACGGATTGATTTACTTTATGGAAAGTGGTGTGGTATTGTCTCAAGGAACAATTTGAGGTGACATGTTTGCCAGCTACAAACCTCAAAATAAATGACAGTGAGGACAGGGAAAGGACCAGAGACAGTGAAGACAGGGGAAGGACCGGCCACAAGGGCAATTCTGAGAGAGATTTATTTGAACACAGATGAATTGTAAAAAGTGGCAAAGTCAGTCATGCGCTATGGCAACGTGACTAACATGACTTCAGCCTTTATTTGAGATAAAGTCTCTACTGTTAACTATACTGGGTACTTTGATTGCTCCAAATTAAATGATAGAGAACATCTCAGTATGCTGAACAGCAAAGTGAACAGCTTTTACTGACCAGATAGTGTGTGTGTGTGCATTTTAACAGGGCGATGAATAGGGAGAAGCAATATGTGAGGGAGTAATGCTCATCTTTTTTCCACAAGGGTGTATGTCCACAGATTAATCTCCCTGACATGGCATGGGAGCAGCGTCATCCTTATTAGTCTCATGGTAAATTGTAGTTGTGGAAAGAACATCATGAGTTTCCGCTCATGTATTTTAAGTGTGACCAAGTGTGAAAAAGCATGTGACATATTGTAGGCGCAATGCGTCAGAATCACAGGATCTGGGGGATAATTGTGTAATATAATCTACATAGATGCTCTTTGGGGAAAACACTATCGGGGACTTATTTTAACAAGGTAACAAACCAAAAGTTAGACGTTATCTCCAGATGGCCTTTGGGGAAAATCTCCTTTCAGGGCTTATTTTAACATCAGGTCTGAGTCAATCAGCAGACTTCCATGAGGTGCCATGGTGTCCCCGTTTGCATGGAGAGGACTGGAGCCTTTAGCACGAGCATAAAGATCTTAAAACCAGATCCTGTATATTATAATGTCAGGACTAAATAATGGTGCATTACAGATAGGCCATAATAATAGGCATACTGGTAGACCATACTAATAGACCATACTAATACATCTCTTTAATAGGCCATACTAATAGGCCATAATAATAGATCATATTCATAGGCCATACTAGTAAACCATACAAATAGATCATACTAATAGATCATATTAATATCTATTAGACCATACTAATATATCATATATTAATAGGCCATACTAATACATCATATTAAACCGCCATACTAATAGGCCATACTAGTAGACCATACTAATAGATCATATTCATAGATCATACTAATAGGCCATACTAGCTTTGAAAGAGGTTTGTCTCACGTCTGGTGTACGCTTTTTTTCTATCTGTGTGTAGTTACGCATCAGTAAACTATTTCCTGCCAGTGGTCTATTAACAGCAGGTGCAGGATGTTTGTGTGTGTGTGTGTGTGTGTAAGTTAGGGGTGATGAGTGAGCTGGACAGGGGGAAGGGAGGAATAAATGCATTCAAGCATACCATCTTCTCCAAGTGTTATTCATTTTAAGGATATTTCTATATTTCACACAGGTATCACGGAGTCTCCAGAAGATTAAAGTACCCATAGCCTTCCAACAACAAGCTTTCCTCACACACCAAATGGCTGGGGCCATGATGTATTTAAAGTGTGAAAATGCATGTCTTGGGCAGTAGTAACTGTAACTATGTTGTTAATTTCTTCACCGACTTGTTTGCAGTTCAGTTTCCCAGTGAGCGCGCCAAATAATGAAGAGTTATGGTTACGTTCAACGTGCATGACTGTTGCCTTGGAAATGCGTGCCCAACTGTTCAAAGCAGTTACTGACATACAGATAATGATGTGTTAAACACATTCAGCTGATAGGTGAGAATATATTGAAGCTCAGGAGTCTTGGAAACAGGTATAATGCTCACCGTTTATGAGTCACAGATACAATATAAGATTGCTTCTCAAGCTAGCGGCACCAGAATTTCAGTTTTTTTTTCATCAACAAAAAATACAGATATAAAAGAGTTAGTGATCGCTCTCTCTAGTGCGGTGTACCAACGTAAAACAGTTTCTTCCCTCCTGTGGTCACACTATCTCCCCCTGTTGCTAAGCAATGTCTTTATCACAGTATGCATACACCAACCGCCCATTGCATGGTTGCTGAGATAAATAAGGCCATAAAAAGGTCTTATAAAGTCTATAAGGCAATCCTCAACATCACATTCTTACTCACACAATTTTAATATTTTCTCTCATGATAATCACAGTGGGATATTAACAAACTTACATGAAATAGTCACATCAACAAATGAGGCACTATAATGCCTAATTTAAAGCCATTATTACTCTTTTATGAACTTTATGAAGCGTTATGAAGCTTTTATTTATTTCTTTATTTGTCGTTCACAACCAGAACTTCTTACTATATTGTTGTCATAGCTAAATGATGTAAACAACTCAGCAGAAGAACGCTAGTAACACTGAACTGAAAATAAAATAACTCCAGGAACACACATGTTGTGTCATGCCAGAAAGCCATGCAGCATCGTAGGTGGATATACATCATTTCACAGCCAACAGAATGCCAGAGGATTTCTTGATTCAGCATTTTCTGGTAAGCAAAGAAAGAAAGTGCAGGTCATGTCCTTCTTCATTTCCAGAACTCAGATCGATGAGTATAGATCGAACAAAAGGTGCCATTAGCAATCCTGTCAATCATTAACTAAGTCAAACAAATACTTCCTCTTTTTAATTACAGTCACAGACACCAGATGGAGTTACCAGATGGAGCTATTGCCTCGGCTGAGATTAATGTTCTCCTAAACAGAACAGGAAGGCAAAATAAAGAACAGAGGAGGTGTGTATTACGGAGACCTCATGACCTTGAAACACAAGGCCACTACAAATGAGAAGCTTTCATGACAGTAACATTTAAAGATTTTCTGAACAAAAATAAATTCATAGTTCCGCATTGGTCTAGTTTTTATATCTATTGACTCATTGTACATTGTCCGTTGTTTCCTCATTCTGTCTGGTTGTAATACGAGTGTGAGTGAAATAGGCCCATTGCTATCATTGCACAGACACAGTTACTGCATAACAACGTTTACCATTCTTGAGTCACTGATACAAGAGAAGACGCTTCTCAAGCCACAACCCTTATTATGTGTGCATTAAAACAGAATTTCTGGTTACACCTCACAAAATGTACAGTTGGAGAAAATGGAGCAGGTAGCGATCTCTCTATACAGGTAATGGCAAAGGTGTTTTGTCTTCCTACCCTCTCTTTCACAGACACCTGCTGATTTGACTAAAACTGTTTTGTACAGATTTCACTAAAATCTCCCAATGAATTGCAGAGATGTCATGGTAAGACGTGGTAAAACATGTTTTATTCAAAACCTGATCTCTAAGGAACAAACAGAGCTGCAGGGGTGAGTGACACCCGAGGTAAACTTTGAAAACAGAAACAATTTGATACGGTAGTGTGAGATGGGAAATGGACATGAGAGAGAAACAGGTTATACTCAAACTCAGGTTCCCATGTCTGGCCCTTGTAGATAAGCAGGTAAAGGTATAGATAAGCAGATAAGCGGGTATAAGCAGGTAAAGGTGCAGTCAGGTGAACATAGGTGAATATACTGTAGTTCTTAGCTGTGCGATCTCTTTATCTGAACATACTTTTTTCTTTCAAGGCCTGACATATGGCATATCATGATCTAGAGAGGCACAAGCTATCTAATTAGTATTACCAAAATATTATAGGAAAGAAGATTTGGTTTGCTGCTAGCATGCACTATAGTTTAAGTCATAAGCAGTGCTCCATAAACAGCGTGGGAACTCCCTTAGTGGTGACAGGTGTTTCTTTAGTATCGGTTATTAATCACTACACCGATAAGCCAGGGCAAACACCTTTTCAACGTTCTCTCTTTATTGCTGCCGTTGGTAACAAGAGACAAGCTGCTCTGAAGCTGCTCTCTGGGAGGTCAAGCATCGTTTGCTGTTCAAAATGCAGCCGCGTAGGGGTTATTTTGGTAGGCTTACCATAACAAAGTGCAAGTCAAGCCCTTTCAAATTCACGAACGTTGAGACTTACTCTTGAGACGCAGCCAAATTCTTTACGTCAGTGGCTTTAGAGTCTATCCACTTTCTGCAAGTTTGCTGCAGCACTGCTGAGGCTTAGAGACAGCACAGACAGCTGGGCCTTTTTTAAGGTTGTGCGAGAAGGTGAAATTCCCGCCTTCTCACCGTGACTCGCTGGAGAGGAGTTTGGCCCTAATAGGGGTTGGCTCCCCCACCACAATGGCTGGGTCCGGGCTCCCCTGCGTCAATGGTTGGACCTAATTGAACCAATTAAGCCCAAGTGGGTGCGCCCTATATAAAGGGTGCCTCATTCCATGAGGAGGGAGGGATCTTTTTGAGGAGAGACAGGCAGGAGAGGCCCTGAAGAGGTGTAAGAGCAAACAAACTCTTCCCTGCTGTGAGGTGAAGTTTTGGGTATCTAGATGTGTGGATACTGTTTCTTTGTGCTTTGTTTTTGTGCCTTGTTTATTTTGCCCAGTTTCTTTGCCTTTGTGATGTGCCTACTTGATGTGCTTAGTTTCTGTGCCTTGTTTTGTACTTAGTTTCTGTGCCTAATTTGGGGCCTAGCTTGGGCATGGCATGGCATGTGTATTGGGCCTAAATGGGCCAAGCAGGTGCCTAGCGGGCATAGTTTCTTGAGTTCCTGTGAGTACTGTCTGTATTTAGATTTTTTCTTGCGTGTTTTGTGGGCACATGTTTAGGGGGCTGATACCGGAGAGTTAAATGAATAAATATAAATACTTTAATAAGAGCCACCATCTCCTGCACCCTTCTTCACAACTACACCACCCGGTCCGGTCGCCACATCCCAAAAAACGCTGGCTGACCGCCTCGGTCCCTCACAGGTTGTAAAATTAGATTCCGCTACATTATCCTTTATTACCGGCCAGGAACAATCAGAGATACAAAAATAAAACAATAGGATTACCAAAATATTATAGGAAAAAGGATTGGGTTTGCTGCTAGCATGCACTATAGTTTAAGTCATAAGCAGTGCTCCATAAACAGTGTGGGAACTCCCTCAGCGGCGACAGGTGTTTCTATAGTATCGGTTATAAATCACAAGACCGATAAGCCAGAGCAAACACATTTTCAACGTTCTCACTATACTGCTGCCCTTGGTAACAAGAGACAAGCTGCTCTGTGGGAGGTCAAGCATCGTTTGCTGACCAAAATGCGAATAGTTTTCTTTCTACTTTCAGCTGCGTAGGTGTTATTTTGGAAGGCTAAGCAAAACAAAGTGCAAGTCATGTCCTGTATTCCCAGACTGACTGTCGAAAGGTAGCCTGACCAATCTCCTTTCTTAACTTCAGTGGTGTTTGAGTCCATCCACTTTTGCATGTTTGCCGCAGCACTGCTGAGGAAGCACAGACAGCTGGGCCTTTTTCAAGGTTGTAGAATTAGATTCCCTGCATTATCATTTATAACCAGCCAGAAACATGAACAGAGACAGAGAAAAAAGACTGTCACAGAGGAGTTTCTCCTGAGAGAATAAACTTAAGTGTAAGGAGGAATTTATAAAGAAGGAAGAATAAAGGTGTCTTTTTCTTAAGGTAGAGCGGCTGTGTGATCAGGTTTTTGTAACCATTGCCACATGCCAAATTGAACTAATGATGTTTGAATGGTTGATATTATAATAATATTAACAACCGTAACAGAGAAACTGGAGAGTGTAAAATGTGTAATGAGTGTGTAATGTTAATTTATGTGTTTTCTGAAACGCTCTTAGCCATAAAAGGAGGACGGCCACTTAAGACGGCTCTTCAAAATGTTTTCTAAAACTAGCAGGTTGCAAACCTCTGAATAAACCTCCCAAACAAGGAGACTAAATTGTCTGTGAATAGTGTTTAAATCATCGCAGTACAGAAGAAAAACTAATAAAGTCAATGGACCTTCAGTTATACCAGAAGAGTACCGCAGAGTGAATTTGCTGCTGGCATAGAACATGACATGTCAGATAAAGACATGTCATATAAAGAGTGCCTGATAGTACATTTGGCTTCCTTCCTGTTGCACCAGATCCACTTGAATATGTGCTCTCTTAAGGTTTCATTAATGGTTACGCACTGGGATACAATTGTGGGTTATCATAGTGATAGTGGCAGTCTAATATTAGGGAGCTGGTATGACAGAAAGAATGACAGAGGGTGTTATGTATAGAGGTGCACAGAGACGTCATTATCTGTATCTGTAACACCAACAAAAATAATCTGGATTTCCTCACCTTTGCTTTAACATCACTGTACGACTAGCTAGTGAAAACAGTCACATGATGGACAGAATGGGCAATTGTATCTTGTGGTAGGCTATATGATAATATCATCTGTTTACATCGCATTGTCTATCTAATATAGGCTATTATCATATTATCATATAATCATATATATATAGGCTTTATATGTGTGTGTGTGTGTGTGTGTGTGTGTGTGTGTGTGTGTGTGTGTGTGTGTGTGTGTGTGTGTGTGTGTGTGTGTGTGTGTGAGCTATACTTTGTATAAAAACATTATCATACAAAACAAGCCCTGTTGGAAGAAACGACATATCCATTCGGTTTGGGTGCGGTCTGCTGTATTCTCCTACTGCGGTGACCTCTGGTGTGTTAGCTCCGGCATTGCATTGAAAGGCAAGGAAATCTATTCCCAACGGTCAAATCCCGAAAATCCTCAACGTCATAGCCTGGGAACCTATATATCTATGTGGGAACCCCCCGGCGGCGTTCGGAATGGGTCTCGCTCCCAGGTAAGGCCAAAGCTGGGAATTGGTACAATTCGCATGTGCGAGAGTCGCCATTCGCTTCAGAATTGGTACAATTCGCATGTGCGAGAGTCGCCATTCGCTTCACGCGAATCAGGCACAATTCGAGTGGGCGAGAGTCGACACTTTGGGCGCATATGAGACATACAGTATGGCGCATATGAGACATACAGTATAGGCTACGTTGTTGACAATTCTCACAAAGACACGCGATCCGAATTGCACAGAGACGGGCGCATATGAGACATATACGTTGTTGACTCACAAAGACAAAACAAATAGCTAGTACACGTAGCCTATAAACGTTGTTGAGACTCTTATTAAAGATTTTACTCATTCTCGTGGTTGAAAGTCGGTACAGAATTGCACAGAGACGGGCGCATATGAGACATATACGTTGTTGACTCACAAAGACAAATCAAATAGCTACACGTAGCCTATAAACGTTGTTGAGACTCTTATTAAAGATTTTACTCATTCTTGTGGTTGAAAGTCGGTAACAAAACAGAGACAAATAGCTACACGTTCAAGCAATGTCATTTCATGTCATTTATTTCAAAAACAAACAATCAGAGTGTAAGAGCTCTGGTTCCAAGACACAAAAAAGCCAGGAACCAGGTCTGATGGCCCATCAACCTAAACAATAGGCCAGGAGCCGCCTTGATGGTTGTAACCTGCTGTGTAAACTAGCTTGTGGTTTTTTTTTGTTCAGCCACTTAACATTTTTATAGTGTATTCATATCTATTTATGTCATATCATGCCTCATGACTCTTACCTCATATTCATTGTACTTATATATCTTATCATGTCTTACCTCATTCATAACCTCTATTGCTACCTTCACCTGTACCTGTATCATATCTGCACTAATGACCAACTATTGCTGCCAATGTTACTACTGCTCATACCCCATATATCTTGTACTGTCATATCATACTGTATACATCCCATCTATTTATTTTTATATTACCACTATGCAGAATACTCTGCACTCTTCTGCTATGGTTCCTTTGGTTAGATTCCGTTGCATTGTACTTATATCATATCAACATCAGCAATGATCTCACCTGGTCTGCCCACACTGACAAGGTGGTCAAAGCTGCCCGAAAACGCCTCTTCTTCCTGAGGAGACTCAGGAAGTTTGGCATGAATCCAGACATCCTCACCAACTTCTATAGATGCACTATAGAAAGCATCTTGACTGTTAGCATCTAAGTGTGGTTTGGAAGCTGCACAGCCATGGACCGTAAGGCCCTACGCAGTGTGGTCAGATCCGTTGAGTTCATCATCGGCAGGAAACTCCCATCCCTTCAGGACATCTACCTTAAAAGATGCCTCCGAAGAGCTGGCAGGATCCTAAAAGACTGTCATCACCCATCCTTCAGACTGTTCACCCTGCTGCCTTCAGGTAGGCGGTTCCGAAGTGTCCGGTCTCGCACCCGCAGACTGGAGAACAGTTTCTACCCTAAGGCCATCAGACTCCTAAATGAACAATAATGCACTCCTCACTTTACACTTGCCACTTTACTCTTCACTGGCTCACTTTTACTGCTGTTTGCACTACTTTCTCAGTCCAGCTCATGTTCAGTCATGTAGGTTGTTTATCTGTTTAGTATCTGTTTAATATGTGTATTTATGTTTAGTATCTATGGTAGTGTGGTATGGTGTCCTGTCTTAAGCATTTCAGTGCCCAGTCCAACTCTGTTGTTCTGTGTATCTGACAATAAAAGAGTTGACTTGACTTGACTTGACTTGTAGCCTACCTGTATCATATCTGCGCTAATGACCAACTATTGCTGCGAATGTTACAACTACTCATACCCCATATATCTTGCGCTGTCATATCATACTGAATACAAATGCTATACAATACATTATCTGTAAGGTTGTGAGTGTGCAGTGGTAATGTAAGTTGATATTGATTATGTTTTTATTCAGTCACACACAGTAACAACAAACAAGTTCAACACAAATAATAATACATTCAAAGTGACTGAAAAGGCACAAGCTGAAGCATAATGCTTGTATTTAAGCCTGTCCTGTTTGACCAATTTAAGCTACCCATCAACATATGCATTTTTATTTAATATTTTACAAGTAATACATGTAATGGAAATAAAAAAACAAACAAAAGAATTGCCTCCAAAAAGTTAGTCACAAGAAGAGCAATGAAGCAAGATCCCAAATAAACAGCACAAAATCCTGCATACATTATGGACACTTGTAGCCCTCAAAAATTGCTTTAGCTACCATCCTTTTGAAAACAAAAAATGTCTTACACTTTCTTAAGATTATGTTAGCATCATTCCATAATGAAATTCCAACAACAGATATACATCTCCTTTTAATTAATTTTTTGGCATTTGGGACACTACATTTACAGACATCTCTGAGATGATATTTTGTCTCTTGAAATGAGAAAAACCTTTGTATGCTGACTGGGAGTTGGTTTGATTTAGCTCGATACATTATTTGCATTATTTTATAATATACCAGATCATTAAATTTCATAACAAATGATTTCATAAACAATGGGTTAGTGGGTGCATAATAATCAACCTTATTTATTATCCTTATGGCTCGTTTTTGTAAAATAATGATTTCATTGACAGTTGTTTTATATGTCAATCCCCAGACTTCCACACAATATGATATGTAGGGAAGTATAAGTGAACAGTAAATAATATGTAAGGCCTTATAGCTTAACATGCTTCTTGATTTGTACAAAATTGCTATCATCTTAGAGATCTTTCCTTTGATATAATAAACATGTGGTTTCCATCAGGGGCGAGTTTAGGCTATTTTTAGTGGGGCCATGGCCCCACCGTGAGATAGCTTGGCCCCACCTGGCTCAGCACATTTTAAAAATATTATATTATGCGAAAATCTTGCTCTGCCATCGCGCAATACTTTGGTTGCACTGGCCAATCTGGCAACCTTGTATGTCTGGCAACGCTGCTTCAAACGAGGCTTATGACTCGTCCATCAACTACATTCGACGCGCAGGCCAGTCGAAGAGCCCGCGCAATACATTTTTCAAACTGCGCACATTTTTCACACCGCATAAACGATTTTTTTTATAGGGTTTAAAAATCTGAGCATCAAAGGGGATGTAGGCTAGGTAATAAACATTTCAAATACTGACATGTCTGACAACCAAGCCGGATGTGCGTTAGAATGTTTTCATACAACATTTCCTTTAGCTCTCTTGCCGGTCTCTGCTCCAGCAGTTATAGGCTACCATGGCGAAAAGAAAGGCAGAGCAGGTGCCCCAGAAAAAGGTCTGCCTAACATTTAAAACATGAGCGGCTACATGAAATAGTCCAAACTGACTAAGGTAGGATAAAACTTTCAGACATATTTAGATATGCTCGGAGGTAAACGCGAAAAGAGTTCGCTAGTGGGAAAACGTGCAGTGAACAAAAGTGACATTATTCTGTTTGTCCTTAAAGTTTGTGAGCACTTGGATGCCCGCTTCCCTGAGCTGAGTGGGCTGCCTTTGAGCCGGACACGTTGGATCGTGCAGTTAGTAGGCTACATTTGATCATGGGCTGAATGACGTGACCAATCTGGCGAAAGGGTTCGAAGCGCTTCTGGAGGAAGCATAATATGCTGTCCCGGGACGCATTTGTCGAATTCAAGTTCATGGTTATTGAGGTGGTCGCTGAAAAGTGAGCATTTTCCAGATCTGGTAGGCCTACAACTTCGACATTTGTGGCACATTCCAAGCATCTAGCGCCGACTGTGAACGCGGTTTAAGTCTAATGAATGCCACTAAGACAAACTCGTGAGGCGAGAAGATTTGAGGTAGAAATTTCCAATATTTTCAATTAGACCTATTAGGCCCTATTCAAAGTGATCTTGATAACTGCAACAACATTTTGACATATGTTTAGTCAGAAAGGTGTGTCTTCCATAGGCCTGCAGACAAGATGAGCCAAACAGCCAGATAGGCCTAGCTCCCGCAATGTAATTCAAATGACATGTTTTGTAGCTTAGTTTGTTGCAAACCACTCCAGTTATTAATTTTTTTTATAAAGGTTCCCTTTAGGAAAAAGTACACCATAATTACTATATTTATTGTAAAGCACTGCATTAGCATTTTTCTTTCAATGAAGTTCTACTTAAATGTTATACCTGCTGAGAAATGACTAAACACCTTGGATACTTTTATTTTGTGTATATATATATATATATATATATATATATATATATATCATTATCATTCATAACCAGTGAACCAGTCATAACCTCCCTAAACCTTATTTCATATCAACCAAAGATCCTTTAAGTTCAACTAAACTGACTGGCAAAACACCATCATTAAAATGTTCCAAAGTCCAGCCATTATAAATATCAACCTTGTAGACATATTGATGTATTTGCTGTCATCTTTTTTTGAAACCTATGGCAAACGCAGGCTCGTGGTCATTTTCGTAAGGTCGCGTGGTTTACGAATTGCTCACAGTGCTGAAATGTGCGCTCAGAATAAAAAATATTTGCTCAGTGCTGAAAACCGGACATTTTGAGATGTTAATGACACATTGGGAAAATCTGACCGATGGTTCTTCCGAAGTAGGTTGCTTAGATACTAGTCACTTAGTTCTTATTACTGTATGTTTTTGTGTGAAGTGAATGGGATGTGAGTGGACAGATCTTTATTCCGCCTTTGTCAGGTATATTTGTCTCAGTCTCTCTGTTACCCATCTCAAGCCAGTCTTTTGAAATTAAGAGTTTAAAATTGACTGTTGCAGGGGGAAACACTACTCAAAGCAAATCTAATACTGCAGCTCGAAAATGTATAAATTAACTAGTTCACCTCATATAGCGAGAAATAATGTGCCTGTGAGCACTGGGGGCTGGGCCCCCCTAAAGACCAGATCCTAAAATCGCCCCTGGTTTCCATGTTAATTTATGGTCAATGACCACTCCTAGAAATGTTATCTCGGTCACTCGTTCAGCATCACTTATTTTTAATTGAATGTCCTTACCTATTTCCTTTTCGATTTCCAAAGACCATGAATTAGTTTTTTATTTTTCTATTGAGTGACAATCTATTAACATCAAACCAGGTTTTGAGGGTTTCTAAATCTCTTTCAATAGAAGTCAAGAGTTGCTGTAGATTATTACCCGAATAGTAGGCTACATGTTTGTATCAGTTTGATTCGTAGAACGTAGGCTAATAAATTACATTGCTTGACCGTGTGGCTATTTGTCTCTGTTTTGTTATTGTTGTTGTTACCGACCACGAGAATGAGTAAGATCTTTAATAAAAGTCTCAACAACGTTTATAGGTTACGTGTAGCTATTTGTTTTGTCTTTGAATGAGTTGTCGTCTTTATAGTTCGCGTCCTAAGTGAAGCGCGCTTTGTTCACAAAGTGGCGACTCTCGCCCACTCGAATTGTGCCTGATTCGCGTGAAGCGAATGGCGACTCTCGCACATGCGAATTGTACCCGTTCGCAGACTAGACCTTAGCTCCTCGCCCATGTAGAACCGCCACTGTTCCCAGACATTGTTAAAAGTTTCCCCACGCGTCTGTGAAGAGCACCAGAGGGGCATTCTGTAAGCCAAGTCGGTGAAAGCGTTCGTTGTTTTCTAACCGCGATCACAACCACCGGTTATAGTAGCCTATTCCTCTTAAAACGCCCCACAAAGATTACTCCGGACAGGGATTGAGACACAAGCTTTTATTTTGAATGTAGCATGCTGATGCCATCGCATGTTGCCTGTGAGTTTCATCAAACTGCGCCGTGAGCTGAACAATTAAGCATGTTGCAACAGTTCCATTTGTCCATTTGTACACCTTTACAGAAATACACCTACCCTAGAGAAGCATGTTTTCCTGCACAAAAAGGCCGGGGTTTCTACGTCAGGCTATTTAAATAATCCCTCCTTGTCATTTAGCTCTGATAAACCCGTTATCTCAACTAGTAAACTAATTGATTAGTCTGTTCTCGTTAAAATATAGCCTACGTTCAGTTATTCCTGTAAATATACTCACTTGAAGTAATTATGTGGGTTCCACTCAGTCAAAATATGATGCCGATATCTGCAGCAGTTAGATCGGTTGCAGATTTTAAACGCGTCCATAACTTTGAGTCAGGATAGGCTACTCATTAATGACGTAGGCTACAGCTTTAGGTATGTATTCAACTACACAAACTCCTACAAGACCGACGTCTTGTAGGCTACATATGGAAAAACTATTATGTATGACGTAGTATCTATCATAACAGGTATGGACATTGATGATAATAACCACTGATACGGATGCTGAAGGCAAGCCTACTGCCCTCTGGTGGGCACTATTAAAACGACTATTTGTAACATATAGCTCTATTTACAGTTTGTTTACTGTATTACTCAAGTAGCCTACTCGACAGCTAGATTATTCATTTAACTAATAGCGTGGGTCAGTGTTGTTTTACAACCAGGCTACATTTAACGGCCTGCGCTGTAATTTGGCACAGAGAAATCAACAACATTGATTTTTATAAGCGACCCACGCAAGGAAAGAAACAAAGAAAAAGAAAAAAAAACAATATGTTATTGTCACACTTTCCTGACCACGTACTGACCTTATCCATACACACTTAGACGGTTGAACAGTCCCGTCAACTTTTTGTGTATAGTTTTAAAAACCATAGGAGTAGTAAGTGCTTCCCAGTTTAAAAATATTGATAATAAAATCAAACGAGAATTGAGGAAATAAAAGGAAATAAACCAAATTAAAAGGAATGAAAAAACAAAAACAACAATACTATAAAACCTAATAGAAGAGCACAATTAAAAGTGATGTATATGAGTGAAAACCATCATCAGCCTATGGGGTGTCAGCAAGTATCCTAGGTGTAGGTGTAGCCAACTAGGTAGAAGCCTCAAGCTTTGAACAGAAGCCTCCCCAAAAATGTTAGCAGACAATATATTTTGGCATCAGTGCACAATGTTGTCATGGCATTTAAGTTGTTTTACAGAACAATTTCTATATTGTATACATAGTAAAGAAAGCATTGACTTACAGACAGGGCTTCAGTGATGCTTAAGATTTCTTCCTGATTAACAGGGAGTTTTACCTGGACCCTGTCTCCTTTGTGCTTGCTCTAAAGGGGTTCAGGCCCTGGGCTCTGTAAAGGTCCTTGAGACAATTGTATTCTTTTGGTGCTGTATTCATTTCATTTAATTGAACTTGTCGATGCTTGCCAGGGAGTTTTTCCTTGCCCCTGATGCCATTGTGCTTGCTCTAAAGGTGGGAGTTAAATAAAACAACGTAAGACAAAATATTTCAGGTCAGATGAGTGCAGTATAATAAAAGGGTCCTTCCAACTTACTTCAATCTTGTAAGGTATCTATGCATTGTTTAAGTCAAACGCATAGGGGGGGGGGGGGGGGGGGGGGAGTCAGCAATTTAGCCCAAATGCATCTCCTGGTCCTATGGGCAAGCTACCACTTATTTATGAATTTCTGTTATATTTATGCTGTGCTTTATTCTAGCTATGGACCACCTGTTGCTTGATGTGTCACTCTCAGGGGCTGCTTGATTTGAAATGACACGTATCAATCGTATAAAGACATGAATGCAAAAGAATTGAAACAAAATTAGTTGTTTATTACCATTAGTTTATACCAATGTGTTTCTCTGGGTCTTTCACAAACGAGTTATTACTCCCCTTGCAAGTTTTTGGAAGGCTATCTCCCTTACGTTTCAACTTCTTGCGCAAGCTACTGTAGAGAGAACTGTCAATGGTCGACCGCCTTCCCAGTGTTGCCAGATGTACATTTACATTTACATCTGTGATTTAGCAGACGCTTTTATCCAAACTAATTTACAAAGGAATTTTCCATTTAAAGATCAGGAGCAGTTTAAAGGTTCACACTTAGAAACTTGGTACGGAGGAGTGGGGAATCGAAATAGCAACCTTCCAACCTCTCGATTACTAAACGACTCCTCTACCTTAAGTCTGCTGTCGCCGTGTCTCATCACAAGAACTCTGTAATGGTGTTCTCAAAGACGTTTTTCTCGATTCTCTCTAAAACGATTCTCTCTCGATTCAGAAAAGTTCATAATCGATTTTGTAATTTTATTTATTTATTTATTTTTAAATGCAAGCTGCATCGATTATTGGATTGTTCATAGAAAAAATTGTGACAAGGAAAAGCTTTTTCTCTAATAAAAAATAGAGAAGGTAATTCATCTGTTAAGTAGGAAGTGTAGCAAAGACTCTGAGTAGCAAACTCGAATGTTTTAAAAGTCGAAATGGATTGATAATCGTTTTATCGGTTTAGAATTGATAATCGTTTTTTTTACACATCCATTTTATGTTGAAATGCAATTATCGATTGATTATCAATTCGAAACCGATAAAACGATTATCGATGCATTTCGACTATTGAATCATTTGAGTTGGCAACTCAGAGTCTAAAATCACTTCCTACTTTGTGTTTGATAATTAAAGAAAATCAACAGATGAATTACCTTCTCTATTTGCTTTATTAGAGAAAAAGCTTTTAATGGTCACAATTTTGACTTTCTATGAGCAATGCAATATTCGATGCAGCTTGCATTTCAACATAAAATGGATGTGGTAGAATTTTTTTTTTTATTACAAAATCGATTTAAAATCGATAATCGATTTTAAATGAAATCGTTGACCTCTGAATCGATTTCGAATCGAATCGTGAGGTGCCAAGAGATTCCCACCCCTACATGCTACTACCTACAATCTTAACAACTTGCTAGCGGTGTGATTGGTTTGTTGACCTGTCAATCTCACTAAAACATCTATGTTTTCAACACAACTCCATGCGCCAGACTCCTCCTCCGTCATCCGTTGGATCGTGTCAGTCAGGAGTTATTGAAAAGAAGATACATCTCACTAATGTGGGAGGATGTGTGCCATCGACAGATGCTTGAGGATTCACTGTCCCTTTTTTATGTATGATGAAATAAAAACATACAGTACTGTGCAAAAGTTTTAGGCAGGTGTGAAAAAATGCTGTAAACTAAGAATTCTTTCAAAAATGGAAGTGTTAACAGTTTATTTTCATCAATTCTTCATAAATTAACAAAATGCAGTGAAGTAACAGAAGAAAATTCTAAATTAAATCAATATTTGGTGTGACCACCCTTTGCCTTCAAAATAGCATCAATTCTTCCAGATACACTTGCGCAAAGTTTTTGAAGGAACTCGTCTGGTAAATTGTTCCAAAAATCTTGGAGAACTAACTACAGATCTTCTGTGGATGTAGGCTTCCTAAAATTCTTCTGTCTCTTCATGTAAACCCAGACAGACTCGATGATGTAGAGATCAAGGCTCTGTGGGGGTCATACCATCACTTGCAGGACTTTCTGTTCTTCTTTAAGCTGAAGATAGTTGTTAATGACATTGGCTGTATGTTTGGGGTTATGTTCCTGCTGCAGAATACATTTGGTGCCAATCAATCATACGCCTCCCTGATGGTATTGCATGATGGATTAGTATCTGCCTGTATTTCTCAGCATTGAGGACACCATTCATCCTGACCAAATCTCCAACTCCACATGCAGAAATGCAGCCCCAAACTGGAAAGGAACCTCTACCATGCTTCACTGTTGCGTGCAGACTCTCATTATTGTACCTCTCTCCAGCCCTTCGGCGAGCAAACTGCCTTCTTCTACAGCCAAATATTTCTAATTTTGACTCATCAGTCCAGAGCACCTTCTGCCATGTTTCTGCACCCCAGTTTCTATGTTTTCGTGCTTAGTTCAGTCACTTGGCCTTGTTTCCTTGTCGGGGTAGAGCTTTTTGGCTGCAACTCTTCCATGAAGACCACTTCTGGCCAGACTTCCCCGGACAGTAAATGTCTGTACCTGGGTACCACTGGTTTCTGCCAGTTCTGAGCTGATGCCACTGCTTGAAATCTTCCGATTTCGAAGGTAAATAAGCTTGATGTGTTTTTCATCAGCTGCATTAAGTTTCCTTGGCTGACTACTGCGTCTACGATCCTCAACGTCTTCTTCAAAAGAGCTTGAACTGCACATTTTGAAACCCCTGTCTGCTTTGAAATCTTTGTCTGGGAGAGACCCTGCTGATGCAGTATAACTACATTGTGTCTTGTTGCTTTGCTCAGTCTTACCATGTAAATGGATACAAAATAAACATTTATTGTTTACATTTTTCAAAGCATTCTTAGTTCATAGCATTTTTTCACACCTGCCTAAAACTTTTGCACAGTACTGTATATCTGTGAATTATTTTAATAAGTTGTTATTAATTGTTAGCTCAGAGTTGTTTGCAAGATGTATGTTTATGAATGGCAGTGGCACGGCCACCCTGTACCTTTCATGTTGTTAAATGTTAAATTAAATTCAATGTTCAAAAATGTTAAGTTAAATTCCTTGTTCAATAGCTTAATATTGAATACACAATAACAGGGTAGCTATGTTTATTTGGCGCTAGGCCCAGTATATTATAAACAAAATGTTATGCAATTTATATAGTAGGGGGTCCCTGCTCATCTCGCCATCAGTTTGGGGGTCCCTGGCCTGAAAAACGTTGAAGACCCCTGACGTAGGCTATTGTAACAGGTAAGGACTTTGGTGTTAACCTCTGATATGGATGCTGAAGGCAATATGCTAATGCCCTCTGGTGGGCACTAATATAATTACCATTTGTAGCATATAGCCCTTACAGTTTGTTTGTTACTCAAGTAGCCTACTCGATAGTGATATTATTCATTTAACTAATAGGTGGGATCAGTGTTGTGTTTAATAACCGGGATATTGAACGGCCTGTGCTATAATAACTCGATTACAAATGAACAAAGTTTATTTTGATAAGCAACCTACATAAGGAAAGACAAGAAAGAAAAACACTTTATTATCGTCACACTTTTCCGACCTCATCCATACAGAAGAAGCGGGGCTGCGTGCGCATTCTGCGCAACCTGCCTGGGCCGAGTGCAACATTGATGAGCGGTGCGCCTCCGCATCTTGCGCTGAAAAGAGGAGAATATTTCACCGGGCGATTGTGCGCCTATTAGTGTTATTGTAATATTTAGATTTTGAGTTAGAAAGTTCCTCATAATCGAATACAGCTAAGATTAAATTCTCGTCAATCTTTAACATCGCCATCGTTGTATTTTGCCGCTACCAGAATCAACACAGAAGTAAGTTTTCAAGTAGTAAAGCCCGCCTCTTGATTGATCTGATTGGTTGACTGGGCCGAGTGTGACATTGATGAGCAGTGCGCCTCCATGACTACTGTACACATGAGGGTCAGCTCAGCTAAGGGTCCGAATACACATAAGCGTTTTTTTTTTTAAACTGGACGCTAGAAAATGCATTGATTCAGGTTTGGGGCGCTCTGCGTGTGCGCCTTTTCTCCACCACGCGTTTCGTCTTTGGAGCGTTTTTTAAGGTGCGCTTAAAAGTTGAACTATTCTCAACTTTCCAGCGCAAGGCACGCGTGGTCGAGAAAAGGCGCACACGCAAAACCATAGGAATCAATTCATTTTCTAGCGTCCCGTTTTTAAAAAGACGCTTATGTGTATTCGTACCCTCAGGCTACTCTCAAAATTATAACAGCCTGCTGATTTGTCAAGATTTTGCAACAGCAAAGAGTATTGTTGAAAACTCATTTATGTATTAAAGTTTTTTCTGTTCTTGTTTTTTTTAAAAAGTTATTATATAACCTGCACTGTAGTTCTGTATACAATTATGTTTCAATGAAGGTGTGGCTGAAAAGGAAATAATGGATAGCACCATGTAGGAAAGAATCATCACCGTTAATGATAATACTCTTAATCGCAACACCGCAATACTCTTAATTTCCAAAGAACCACACATGCCTGCCACTTCTCTGATTACATCACTGATGAACACAGTGAGAGGTGCCTCTAACAGGACATGCACTCACTGAGCCATGGACGCATCCTGAAACTGGACCTCTCCTAAACACACAGGGGAGATAGCCGCAGATGTGTTTACTGACCGAGATGTTTACTGAAACACAACTCAACTGGTATATTTGGGTTGTTACAAAATTGATATCAACGTCTCCTGCCGAAGAAACGAACAACCAAACCAAAGGAACCAAGTTCATGTGTTTAGATGAAATAACACTGGGCGAGCTGTTAGTAGTTATTATGTAGCGTGTGTACAATGACTTGGACTTGTGCCACGTGAACTTAAAAAACATAACAATTGAAGCAGACAACATGGCTAAACTGCAGCCGCACCCTGACAATGTTTTGATAAGAGAGAAAACACTGGCCTTCCAGTGAAACACGCTTTATTTAGTTTAGGTCCTATTTCACAACACGTCACAAAATATCCCTGAAGTCAGGCATTCATGTCTTAACTTCCCTATTGTGTTTCGACCTGAACCACACTGCCAAGTTTAGGGAGTACCGTGGATGACCCCAAACACATCTTAGACAGAGGAGCAGTTTTTACTCTGTCAACTCAAAAAGCACCCACACTGATGTCACCCTGCAAAAAATAAAAACCCAAATCTGTACGTTACAGAATATTTATTATGAACACAAGAAGACAAGTTAACTTTCATAGACTGAGAGGAGGGTTATGACACTCTCTACTCTTGGATTGACTCGTCAGGTCTGGTCGGATGAGTCCACAGGACTTAGGTATTCCTGATCAGCTTGGTGAGCTTCTGAACCTTGGTCTTGGTGGACATGTCCACATAGTTGTCCCCAATGCTGACAATCATGCCACCAAGGATGGATGGGTCAGACTGTAGACAACGAAAACAGAGAGAGTTTATCACCTTGTTCTGGGACAAATGTCATTGAAATCCAACAACTTAATCAATCATAATGCAATTTGTTTTGATCCTCCCCACAGTGGTTGTACATAATGGTTACAAAAATGATAAAAAATATATAAATGTAGAGCATATTTAATACATTGTAACAGTATTCCCAGTAGACACTGTAGATTAGAGAATCAAAGGGCCTAAAGGCCACCCCCTGAGAGTGTTTTATTTCAGGAGACCTCCCATAGACGCTCCAATAGAAACACAACCTTCCATTTCTAATAGAAGGCTCCAGAATTGTACATAATCCTCAGTAAAATGTTCCAACCATAACAGAAAGTTATACTTCCAATAGAAGGTACCAGAATGTTTGCACAGTATCATGTTTGATTACTCAGCAAAATGCTGAAATAGAAAGTAAATATTTTCTTGCCAATGAACGTCTTTATATTTTTTTTTTAACTGGGAAAGGCAAGCAGATTAACCTTCACAGCGCAGTGGCGTGATCATGTTATGTTGTCTTACAGCAGAAACTGAATTCCAGAGCTACCCTTGATTAAACACGAAATGAGATCTGAGTTCTCAGAGCAACGGGTAAATCCACCACTTCAACTTCACGGCCTTCCAGAAAGTTCTGCAGACAACCGGCATACCTTGGTCACCAGATTGATGGTCTGTCCCTTTGCCAAGAAGCCATTCAGGGCAACCTTCAGATCTGCCAAGCTGGCTTCATCCAGAGCCTAACAGCACCGATGAAAATAAATTAAAAAAAGTTCAAAGTTAAACAATCACAGAAGATAACTAACAGTAGATCAAATGTATTATAACCTGAATATGCAATATGGCTTTGATGTACGCAACACTAGTAATGACACTAGAGTAAGACATCTGTCCAAAACAAGCCCCTAAACATTTAAAATATTGGACTTTGAGGAAGCACACTGGTTTGAACAGAATTCAATAACTACATTAACTTTGTTTGAATCTATCAATACAACAAATATAGTGTTGAAGTTACTAAATTCAGTCTATTCGATAAGGCCCTTACCATATTACAGTCCACATGAACATTTAAAAAAATGCATCCACATTGTGACCAGTGGAGCAAGCCTAATTTTTGGTCAATCAGCCACAGTTACTAGCCACTTTCACACAAAGTTGTATATTTTGTATCCATACATTTGTTCTGATGGCATGGATGTATTAATTGATGTGTTCTTTGCAGCCATCTGTTTTGGTTAGGCAGCATCATAGCCAGTGAGCCTAAGAAACTAAACAAACTGTTAACGAAGGCTGGCTCTGTTCTGTGGACTGCTCTGGACCTCCTAGAGTTGGTTGTGGAGAGAAGGATGTTGTGCAAGCTTCTCAAAATATTGGCGCACCCCACACAGTCTGAGGCTCCTTCATCGCCGTGGCAATAAGGACCGTTACTGATCATTCCTGCCCACTGCAGTAGCCATCTTCAGCAACTTTCCTGTGACGGGTGGCAATGCTATACATTGTGCATATTTAATTTGCACAATACTCGTAATATCTTGCCTTAAAGTTCAATTCTATTTTTATTCTTTTTTGTTAATGTAGTACTGTAATAGTTATGTAAATATAACACAAATTAATTCCATAATGTCTATCAAAATGTTTTTTGGGGATATTTACTTTTGGAGACTGAAGAGATATAGGTAGGCTAATGTCTACTGGTCTGGCTTAACATTTGTCCAACTTTCCACTGTTTACAAAGGCAAACTGGGAGCAGCGCCAAAGTCCATCACTGGCCAAAAAATGCATTTCATCCATTCAAATTCAAAATCCGATATTGTCCTGAAGAAGCCTGCACCAAATACGCAACAAATATTCTTCACAGATGTGTTAGCGAGCTAATTTTACAATCAAAACTATAGATCAAAGGCGTTTGCATCTCCATTTGTGTTTTTCAAATCTTACTCTATACATTATTATACACTAAACGCCTGAGTATTCAGACTCCAAAATGTCTGCAACACGGATGTATATGTGCGCATTTGTGTGCACAAGTTTAATCACTCAGTATTTGAAATAATATTTCTACGTTGTGTGGATCTACAGCAAAGACTATTCAGGATAGGCAAGGAGGAGGGGGGACTTCTTCAATCGCTAAATTAATATCAGAGTAAGCCTTTGCTACGTTGGTGTCCCATAAGTTCTCAGAATTGTTTAATGTCTATGTGAAGTTATTCATCTTCCGCAAGTAGTTGTGATCACTTTGAACCCACAATTGCATTTTATTGGTGAGCCGATTGAGAAATGTAACCTTGCTTCAGGCTATGCAGCAAATGGTTTCTTGGTTGCTATGGTTATCAAGTTGCTATGCAAGCTAACTAAGGAACCTTAAATAACCTTAAACAGTTTAAATGGCAGAATTCCTTTAGCATGAAATGATAGCTAGTTACCTAGCCGATGATACAGTGTCCTTAATTTAACGTATACAATTATTATAGGAAACGGTAGAAACCCTAAGGGTACCTTGTCATCTTCATATTTACATTAATTCATCTTACACATAAACAGGAGTCCATATTAAAACACGCTAGCAACTACCAACTGTTAGAATGGTTCCTTAAGCTAGAGCTAGTTAGGTTCATTGGCATGAGACCTTATATGTTTTAAACTGCTTACGATGCTACTGTATTGATAGCTGATATTTGACAATTTTATTATAGTACACTTGCGTACTAAATTGAAGAGGTCATATTGAATATTTGTACAACCCTAGTGCATGTTTCATTTAGAAAAACAGAACAAACATACAGATGTGTGTGTGTGTGTGTGTGTGTGTGTGTGAGGAATGACAGACAGATGTGGTGTACCTGTGCGGTGGTGACTGAGCAGGTGACCTCTCCACGGTGGGCCTTCATCATCATGGTGTAAGCACCAATAACGTCAGCGGTGACGGGCAGGCGGCCATTTTCGGCCAAAACACCTGTAGTGGGCAGTCACCATGGCAAACGTACATTGAGTACAAACCTGAACTTTGGCCCATTTTTCCCTATTGAGACTAAACAACTTATATAAAGTGCAATAGCACTACCTGATTATTCCACATATGTATGATGATATCAAAATAAATATGGTCAACATCTAGTGGCTTGTCGGTCCTTTCATTGTCATTTCATTGGGCCTTCATTTCTCATTAGGGCAAGTTCACCCTTTTAAATACTAAATGACAAATCGTGCTATTCTTACAGTTGCACCTGGAGATCATAGAAGGAGAGAGTCAGCCACTCACCGATGAAGTTGAGTGTGATAGGGGTGGCCTTGACCTGGCTCAGGGCGTCTGTGAGGGTCTTCTGCTTTAAGGTGCGCTTCACATGGGGGTTCATGACAATGCTGGACACCTTGGGGTCCTTAATCAGGGCCTGTGGGAGGCAAAGGTGACAGTGAAAGAAGACGTGAATTTACGAGAGGGTGAACCGAGTTGGAAAGGAAAGGAGACTGAACAAGGACACAACAGATTCGCCATCCCACTACATAGGTGCGCACAAAGCACGACAGATTCTCAATTGCTCTGCATGACTGAAATCCAATTATATGAACGGGCAAAATATGATGTGCAGAGATCTCCTGACGAGAAGCTACACTGAAAAAAACTTACCTTTACTCTGCCTACTGGAGAAAGATGAGTCCGCCCAAGCATTCAACGCAAGCATTGACTAAACTCTTTGGCACCTATCAATAAAGCTTCATGGGCTTCAAGCTTCAGGTTTCATGGGCCTTTCCTTGCAACAAAAGGTTTGTATTAAACAGGCATGTAAACTGGTCAGGGGTGAAAAAGGTGAGAAGGTTGCGTGAGAGGAAAAATTGCCGGGGGGGGGGGGGGGGGGTCGTCCTGTGGCGAGGACACATTTACAGGGTCAAAAAACAAACAATCAAACAAAAAAACATTTAGAAATGAATGATGGCAGATTATGGTGGGACTTTTGAAACTGTAATCCCAAGAGGGTCAGCAATACTCCACCTCACTACAATATGGTACTAACACATGTCGCATTTACGATTTCTTTTGATATCAAGTTTTGCTGCTAAGCTTTGTCCTTGGAAGATTTCAAGATGACCTACAATCACAAGGTGACATGTTATAATGGTATGTGAAATTCAGTCAGTGAAAGAAGATTTGATTTGCAACCATTTCATTGAGGATATATGAAAAAGGACAGTGATTCACTTTAAACCGTTAAAGAGCAACAGTGAGCTGTAGAATGTAGTTTTATATTGCAACATTTCCATAATTACTTCGTTCAGAAGAAATAATCGTATAATAAAATATACATCTTTTATTCTAGCATACAGTAGCCTAATTGCTGAGGCATTGGCTATATTAATGTTCCTACCTGGCAAGTGTTGCGTTTTTACTGCGTTGTAATCTTCAACAAAAAAAACGAACGAGGACATTGTCCAGGTTCTTGTTGGTGGCTTCGTCGACATTTAAGGAAAACTTTAGCTTTTCCGAAATACGTCTTTTAAACTCTGGTGTTATGCCGTGTGTGTTAAAATAGCTGGCATGCTGATTGGATATTGACAGTTTAGTCAAAGCAATTTTGTCTTCAGCTATTTTTTGGCATAAATTCACCAGGGGTTGGGCGAGCTTGCCTGGACTGTGTTCTGCGATGAACGTACACACGCATATTTTCAGGGCACATAAACGGTCAGTTATGGATGCCGGTACATCAGATGTGGTTGTTGCCCCCAGTAAAAGCGTTGTGTGTTCGATAGCACGAACAGCTGCTCTACGAGCGGGGTCTTACTCATAAGTGGAAGTTTTCCCGCTAGTTGCATACATAGCTTTCTTGAGCACAACAAGAGAGCACCTGCTTCTCTAAACTTCTTACACCGGCTACCAAAAGGCTTACCGTCCTTCCCTATCTCTTCTATCCATGCCCAGCGCCATTTCTTTTTCAATCCTTCATCAACTAGGAGGGCATCTTCCCAAGGATTCTTGAACTTACTCTGCTTCGGTGTGACAGTATCTCTACTTTGGCATCAACGTAGGCAGAGCGATACAGAAAAGTCGGTGGTGAAAGCACATTTTCCCAAGACCCGCCCTAATCTACTTCTGATTGGCTAATTATGTTCTTTTGACAGCCTGAGAGTTGTGCTTTTCATATCATTGGCAGACGAACTCATAAACTCGAAAGTAATGGTGATGATAACGAGTTTTCAATATTAAAAAATATATATATTAGACTTTTTTCCCGCAGCCAAACGCTGCACGCCGGAAATCCCCCCCCCCCCCCCCCCCCTAAAAAAAAAAAACTACACGATCTACACGATTCACGTAAATGGCATATTTCGGTGGGAAAACGGCGAATTTCGCCGAAAAGCGACAAGTTTGCATGCCTGATTAAAACAAATGATGTACAACTGAAATACAGAGTGGAGTAGCATGAAGGTCACTGCAGAGGGCTGGAGGAGAGAGGGGGTCAATAAGGCAGAAATGTAAAAATCACTCACACTCAGACGCCCCAAATCCTGCTCCACCTGATCCAGTTTCTTCTGCTTACTGGCTGCTGAGAACAGAGCAGTGGCATAGCGACCTTCCACTCCATACACCGTGATTGGGGGCTAAAGAGAGAGACAAACAGGCCTGAAGTTATTAACAAGTGTTCAACAGTCTATGGTATCCATACCACCACGGCCTGAAGTTATTAACAAGTGTTCAACAGTCTATGGTATCCATACCACCACGCCCCTGCATGCTCTACCGTGGCGGAAAGAATAACGTTACATCTAAAATAGTAACAAATGGCAGTTCCAAGTACAACGTAAAGGAAAATACTCGGCTCTGTCACACTTACCTTCATCAGCTTCGATCGGACGACCGACGTGCTGAATTGACGCACCTACAGAGTGAGAGATAAATGGCAATGTCAGCTTAGATTTAGTCAAGTTAGTAAAGCACCAGCTAAGCCAGATAAGCAATTTTTTTTTGATTAACCAAACCATGTCAGACATCGAACGTGTTCAATGACTTAGTTCAAATAAACAATATCACAAAGTTCCTGAATGACACTCAAGATAGCTACCATGATAACCTTCAAATTACAGACAACATAAGTGAGCTTCCCACTGACCAAGTTAGCTAGTCAACGAGTTAGCTACTGGCCTTGCATAGCATGCCAATGTCAGCAAACTGGCACTGAATTTGGACTCTTCGTTAACACATGCCCGTCTCCAGCATAAACACACAATTTGTGTTGCTAGACAATTCTTTGCCACCAACACTAATACGGTGTAATGTCAAAGAAGGCATTGCAAACCAGGCATTATTATCTATTTTAAATGTAACGGTTGGCTAAAATAAAACTGCTAACCAGTGACGTTAGCAACAGACCACAGCTTTTAGCCAGATTGCTAACGTTAGCTACCATACAGCACTGAACACCACGTCGAAATGCACTTCGAAAAGAAAAAAATATATGAATGTTAACCCACAGTGCTGTTAAACACAAACTTCTCTTGTATATTATTTGTTAAATCAAATAAAAGACTGAGCGGAAAGCAGTAGAAAATGTAAAGGTTTTCCGAATGTCATACCTGCAGCCCCAAGCCTATCCCTGCCATTTTCTCTGAGAAGTGAGGTCAAAATGCATACGCATGCGCTAAAGTCGCACCAAATAAACGTCCTTCAGCTACAATGCATTGTGGGACTTGTTGTTGAGGTCTGACATAAACCGAACAATTGGGGCTGAATTGAAAGTGTGTTGGTAATGCAAACTACAACATGAGGGATAGAAAGATGGTGGTGTATTTGTTCCGTATGTACCTTATAGAATGAATAAAGAATTCACCAAGGTGTCATTAATAAATCTGGAAATAGAACATGCATAGCTGTCATAACAGATGTCACTGGTCAGTTGTTGATGGTTTTCCTTGCCCATTCCTTGGCTCTTGAGTTGTGATAGGGGGATTGAGTAGGGGAAGCAGCTTTTTTTTTTCCTTTTAATTTTTACTTGTTTTGGTAGACGGACAAACCCCTGTCATCAGTGTCCATCACGTATAAATAACAAGCTGAATAGTTAAATATATTTTCTTATAAATAGTCATAATAACAAATCTATTAATTATATGGCAAGTCAAAGGGATGATTAAGTAAATTTTCACTAGGCCCAAATTAAGTACAGATTGCTGAATCCAGACACCACACGGCATGTCATTTGTAATGTGCATATCCGCCACAAGGGACAGAGGAGCATACTTTGACAGGAAGGGGAATAATCTTCCTCAGCAAAATGATTTAAAAAAAATTACAAAAAGATTGAAAGACCAGATCTATGTGATCCATGTAACCTGTGGTCATTGTTTAGTTTGTGTTTTGAAGCCAATATTTGTTGCAGTCTTTGTTGGAAGAACAGTTGACAAGTTGGTTTATGGAGGGGCTGTCTTAGACGAAGAGGATGGAGTTGGGCCTAGAAATAGCGACTGCTGTTCCAACTAAGTGTAAAAACAGTTTAATTTAAAAAATGTAATGCAGGTTGACATTTAGCAGTAATCCAAAAACCTTTGAATGAAGGTCTCCTAACCATAAGGATAAGTGTCTTACATTTGAGGGCTGGTTTCCAAGCAACAGATTATCCATAGACCTGGAACAGAGGCTTACCGTGTCCAATAACAAATATAATGTGTGATTTAAAGGAAGGCCGCCTAAATGGCATCTATTACACCAGTCCATAGATGTATCTTGTGTGGTTGTTGAAAATTATATTCATTTCATCCAAAGTAGCTGTATCACAAATGTCTTTATTATTTAGAATAATAACAAAGAGGCAATGGGAACTTCATTTTATTATGGTAGCTGTCTCTACAGTAAGAGGATTTGAATTTTGTGCAATGACTTTTTTTTTTTTCAAAGATGTGTATGATATCCCCTTATGACTTTTTCTATTATAATTCTTTTTCATGATGATTGTATGATAGATACAGAGAGCGACTGCATGACAATACGGATCCTTCCTGCACTTAAAGATGCCAAATGAAACACACAGATGACCACATAGCAATCATCATGTGTGATCTTGACTCATCGCTAAACCACTACACAATGTCACAATGTCAGTTACAATAATGTAGACAACCAAATAAGCGCTGTCAGTGACATCACCACCATATGAACCCTTCACTGCATCCTTCACTCCCTCTCATGAGTCTTAACAACTAGGGACTTCATGCATGCCTTTACATAGAAAAGAATAAGCATTCTATAAAGGCATCATGCAAAAGGCTACATAATTTTCACAAAGAGCACAATTACATTTGTATGCTTTAGCCTTGAAGTGGGGTGTTGAATATAATTAGATTTCCTATTGTGTTATGCAATATTCCAGAATGATCTTGCTGAAGAATTCGATTTAGTAAAAGTTACAAAGACTTTTGAAGGGAGAGATTTGACACCTAATTTCTAGATTGTTCTGTATAGCAGCAACATTAAAGAGGATTAGAATTAGGCCTAGATTAAGAACCTGTCGCTTAATGACTTCATCATAAATCGAGGGAATCTGGAAATTTCCACTGTCAAAACAGAATAGTTTATCATCATATATAAAAGGTTGGGAAACAGTAACTGCAACATATAAAGCAAACCACGTTCTTATAGTTTGTGTATGGTTGTCTTGTCTTCTAGGAGGCGTGTGATGGGCGTGGCATAGATAACACGTTTTTTTGGGCGTGAACAATGACCATCAGACTAGTCGGGTCGGGCCGAGGTAAAAGCAGAGCGCTCCTGTGCGTGTATCAGTAGCCTAAAGAATACGAAGTGTACCGAACTGATCCATCGCTGAAGTGATGAATGCTGCCAGTCACACATCAGGCATCAACATCTTGGAACGACACGTCGGAGGGGACTACAGATTCTGATTGTTCATTCATACTGCATGAAGAAGTGTGCTACTCGCTGTAGCTTTTGGCCTGATTGTATGAAAATGGTAAGAAACCTCTCAAACCTGTCTTCGAATGACAGCCTAAGGAAAAGCAGGGGAGCTAGTAGGCTGGGCAAGTTTTTTGTAATAACAGTTAAGGCTACAGTGTCGCGCTTCAAAAGCCAAACGTGTTGTCAAAGGATAAGGAAGAGCATGGGGAGCTTGTAGGCTGCATGGGCAAGGTTTATTGTATTGACAGTTAAGGCTACAGTGTCGCACTTCAGAAGATCCTGATGAACCTTAAACAACTGGACAAGGGTACATTGTCAGGTCTAACCATGTCTAGCCTACTGGGAGGCTATACGCCAAGCTACGTGTCAGTCGTAATGTTTTGTTTGTAACTTTTAAGTTTTGTCTGTCATCACTGTAAATAGTCTTTCAGGAACCACGTTGTGTTGTGAATACGTCGTTCTAGAAATGTCCTGACGCCTCCCTCTTCTTCAAGCTCAAGTTAAGCCTGAAAGCAGTCTTTCGACATGGCTAAACGCATCAGCGTTGACATCCACCGCTTCCTCCCTTTTCTGTGAATGCTGATGTGTCGTGCAATCGCTTTAATGAATGCCTCAAACAGTCAATGTGTGTCAGCTCATGTGGAAGGGTTATTAGGTGACACAATTTCCCCCGTTAAAGTGTTAGACCAATGACGCTGTAGTGAAGGATGCTATGTCTTTTTTGGCATGTAGCCTAATGTAGAATTTCATTAACGGATCAGATGACATCCGTGTGGGCTACGATGTTTTGACTATGTAGCCAAGGTTTGACACCATGCACAATGTAATTATGGCGGTTGTGCTGACACTGGCTACAATGAAAAAAATGTAGGTTGAATATAGGCCTTGTACCACACACCGAAGTGAGACTGATGCCCTTAAGTGCTAGACGGGGCATAACCTGGTTATTGCCTCACTGCTATTTCCTTGTACAGAATCCGTCATCGGTCCTTCTGGAAAATTCCACCTGCGTTTCTGAGACAGAGTCTAAATTCAGGCGTCCCTATATACATCTTTGAATCAGACTTCAGTTATTTGCTAGATAGCTGGATTTCTTGCACATAACAGATAGTAGGCCTAAGTCAATATATTCGTGGCAAATATAGTGTTTGCTAAGATTGTAGCCTATTAAACTCAGCATATACCTGCTGACAATGCATTGTTGTGAGTAAATCACTGCATGGATATTAATGTAATAAGGTTAATACGTTTGTGCAACAAAATTCCTCTCTTTGCATGTTGTGAACTAAAGGCATCCAAAGTAAGCGTGTGGTAAGACAAATCATTGCCATCGAATTTCAGTGTGATCTTTTGTTAAATAGGTGATAATGGGTCCCGGTGTGTTAACTTTCCACCTTTCCATCTTAATCTGAGACTGGTTTAGGGTTGGGTACCGAAAAGCGGTTCCTATACGACCGGTGCCTACTAATGTGAACTTGTACTGCCCCTTTAAGAGATTTCGTTGCCTGAGCCGATTGAAATACTGCCACTGGTGGCCTTAAATGGACGTTACAGCCAACATAAGCATCACCTCACTTGTGCTAGTTAACTGATGACTCCGTCCTGGCAGCAGGTAACGATAGCCTACCGTTTGTATAGCTACTGTAGCTAGATAGCCATCAACCTTTTAACAGAGAAAATGCTCTAAAGTGTGGCTGTATTTCGCACTAAAAGATTCAAACAATGCAGCAAATGCAACAAAACAATTGCGTATAAAGGGGGGAGAGAAGGCAAGAGACAAAGGCAGATCAGCAACCCCAGCCTGAAGACTAAACGAAGATGCCAGCAAAATTATAGTCTCTTAAAGGGGCAGTACAAGTTCACACAAAGGCCGAATTATGCTCTGTTTTAGACGTAACGCGTAAGCACGTAAGATACACAACCCCCCCTTGCGCGGTAAAATACCCCCCCTTACGTGCTTAAGTGCGTCACCCAAAATTCCTGACTATGCGACTAAAACACTACGGCCCTACACAGCTCGCAAAGGCTGTGATTGGCCGGCTACCACAGCCTTTCACACAGAGTCTCACGTTTACGGGTTAATAGCCTACAGTCTTTTTAAGACCCAGACATTTTTTTAAATCATGAATACCCTGCAGACCGTCTCACACGCATTTTCTAATGGATTAGGAACAAACATAACAGAAGAGGTCCGAAGACATGAACTCCTTTACAAATCCTCTTTAAACACTTATAAGGACGCTCAAATTACCGCGAATATCCCACTCTCACCCGCGATTGTTTGGAGAGAATGTGGTCATTCACGAACAAATAGGTACTTTCATATTCATTTTCCGCCACTTGTGAGTCATGGTGATATCTTTCATTGAGTTTATATTGACGTGAATCCATCAATTGCACCAGCGAGTTTGATAGAATGAGCCCGGTCTGCTCATACAAAAGTTAACAGTAACCTGCCGTTACCTTGTGGCCAGCACCATTGTAGTTACAAGCATTGACAACTTGATGAGATTCTTTCGCCGTTTACCACCTCATCTTTGAAGAATGTAACTCATAAACACATCGTTTTAAAGCCTGTCGCAGTCATTAAAAGATGTCAATAAACGAACTTTTGCGTCATGTGCTGTCTTTTTCGCCACTGGTACTGAATTGCCAACATTTGTATTTTGTGTAACACATGTATTCATAACATCAAGCCTTTCGCCCACTACACTTTCATGCTCCGGTAAGTTTTTTTCCTTTGTCCTGCTGCAATAAATAGGCTTACTTAACTAAAAAAAAAATCTACAGTTCTGGCGTCAATTTGCTTTGCAACACGCAACACGGCTCACAAGCCTTGCAACACGGCTCTGCGTCTAAAACGAACCTTAAATCAAAACTTGTCTAAAACAAGTTCCTTGTGTAAATTACGTGCTTACGCGTTACGTCTAAAACATAGCATAATTCGGCGTTAAGGCTACTCGGTGTTTTCAAATAACAAGATTCAAGTATAAACAAGATAGAAACGATAGGTATAAACAAATCAGAAAATGGTGACATTTCATAAAATAAATGCAAACAAAATAATACATTTTTGACTCCGAAGGCAAATATGCTTGCTCATCTTTCTGCGAAAGAATGGCTGAAGTTTGAAGCTGTAGTGTGTGTGTACAGAGTGTGTGCGTGCTTTGTATTTATTTATATTTATTTAAGTATACTGTAAACTGTGGTTAACAGTTAATATCTTGTTCATATTTTGAAGTTAAAAAGTTTGAAGCTGTAGTTTGAAGAACAAGTGTTTTGTATTTATTTATATTTATAGTATACTTAAAAAGTTTATATATTGTTCAATCTGAAGAAAACCCAAACGATACCCATCCCTAGACTGGCTGCAAAACACTAATCTTACTCTTGAGATATTACAATTGGACCAGACTGCGTAACACTGAGGTGTGCAGTGGGGTAAGGGAAAATATGGTCTATTGAGGTCCACAAACGCTACATTCCATTTCAACAATTAAAACAAGAGTATAATGTTCCAATATGTCCGAAGGACAATATAAGTTAAAACAGCTGATAAGACATTGTTATATTGGAAGTGAAATTGTAAAGGGAATTTATTGGAACTTATTAATTGAATGTTACACAGATAAGACATCAACGTTGCTGTTGACCTTAAAGAAAAAGACTGCAGTAAAGTAGAGAGCTCTGCATGTGGCATGAAGGGCCCTTGACTGAGAGAAGAGGAAAACATGTCAGGATGAGGTAAGTTTTTTAATCAGTGAAGTTGGCCTTTATGGGTAGATCTGTTGAAGTGGGTAGAGAAGCTGTGACATATTGGTCCCTTTGAAGTTGTATTTGCCTACTCGTCTCTGGCTCACTCCGAGGCTAAATCTCATCCGCACAATTCTTGTGTAATGTGAAAGAATCCTGTATCACATGAAAATTATACTTTTGTGTCTTCGTTTAAGAAGGACTTCAGTGGTCTTTTTTTCAGTGGTCTGTTTGTGTGCGTTGGTCATACAGACTTCAGGGCAGAAGCAACAACAGCAGATGTCTTTGAGAACATTCAAATGTTAACAGCCAAAAAATAGTACAAGGGCTAATTTGTAGATTTAGCTGACTGCAAATCTCAGGTATTCAATATCTTCTAATTTTCTCAATTATGACCATGTTAACACCAATATACAATTTATATAGTATTATTGCTAAAGAATTACAGTGACGCTATAACTTGTTAGAAGGGGTTATTTAGGGTAACTGTTAGATTATATGCAATTTAGTTAAGTTGATGTGTGTTAGAGGTAGATTGCCTCTCTACCTTATTTCACACATTGTTAATGTAGGCCCAGTGGATTCCTGTTATGCATTTGAAATGAATAGGCACAATGTATGTATGTGAATTAAGTGAGTTATGGCATTATGTGCTCTTTCATTTCTTTGGTTACTGGTTATAGTCTAAACATCTGTATAATTGTAGTATAACTTCTGAATACCAATTAACTGAATAAAATATTTACACATTTAAGCTTTGTGCTTTGAATTTGTGCATATGTGCTCAAGAAGTCTAAATCTGTCTGATGTTCAAGTGCTTGTGTGTCGTCCCTCATCGTTTAGTCAGTCACCATCAACACTGATCAGCACTAATTAGACCTTTGTCTTTTTCTTTCCTGTCTTGTAGGAATGTAAACTGTAGCCATTACTAAACCAGAGACCTGAAGCATCCTACCCCCAAAAAAAATCCCCTGTGTGTCCTCACAGTACCGGTGGATTTCTTACCTTAAAACTCATAGAAATTGACCAGAAGGTGGAGTCTTCCGTTTCCTTCCAGACAGATAGCAAACCAAAGGATAAAGCTTTTTAACAAATGCAGACTGCTTAGGATTTCATTCCATTAAACCACATCTTGGTAGGTAACTGGTAGGTACCGTTTAAAGGAATTTCTTACTAATTGGGAGTAGACTGCTGTCTAAAACATGGCTGAAGCAATGGAGGCTCCTGACATTGCTGTTGTGGCACTGTACTTTGTCCTGGTGCTTGCGGTTGGCTTCTTCGCCACGTGGAAAGCCAATCGGAGTACGGTGAGCGGCTACTTTCTTGCCGGACGTTCCATGAACTGGGTGGTGGTTGGAGCATCGCTGTTTGTCAGCAACATCGGCAGCGAACACTTCATCGGCCTGGCTGGGTCCGGAGCGGCCAGTGGGTTTGCCGTTGGCGCCTGGGAATTCAACGCCCTGCTGCTTCTGCAGCTCCTCGGTTGGGTCTTCATCCCTGTGTACATCCACTGCGGGATCTTCACAATGCCGGAGTACCTCTCCAAGCGCTACGGAGGTAAGAGACTGAAGGTGTACTTCGCAAGCCTTTCCATCCTGCTTTACATCTTCACCAAGCTGTCTGTAGACTTGTATGCTGGAGCCCTGTTCATACAGGAGTCGCTTGGCTGGAACCTCTACTTGTCAGTCACCATTCTCATTAGCATGACTGCTCTGTTGACGGTCACTGGTGGTTTGGTGGCTGTCATTTACACCGACACCCTTCAGGCAGTGCTCATGATTGGAGGTGCCCTGAGTCTGACCGTCATCAGCCTGATGAAGGTTGGTGGCCTGGAGGGATTGCGGGAAAAGTACATGCAGGCCGTCCCCAACGTCACAGCCATACTGGCATCCAATAACTTCACCTTCACCTACACCAACTCCTGTCGCATCCATCCCAAACCTGACTCCCTGAGGATCCTGCGAGGGCCGTTCGATGAGGACATTCCCTGGCCCGGTTTTCTTCTGGGCCAGACACCAGCCTCAATCTGGTACTGGTGTGCCGACCAAGTCATCGTCCAGAGAGTGCTCGCTGCGAAGAACATCGTCCACGCCAAGGCTTCCACGCTCATGGCAGGATTCCTGAAGGTCCTCCCCATGTTTATCATCGTGATTCCCGGGATGATCTCACGCATACTGTTTGCAGACGAACTTGTGTGTATTAGCCCAGAGCACTGTTTGCAGGTGTGTGGTAGCCAGGCAGGCTGCTCGAACATTGCATACCCTCGACTGGTGATGAGTGTGATGCCAGTTGGCCTGCGCGGTTTGATGATGGCTGTCATGATTGCCGCTCTCATGAGCGACCTGGACTCCATCTTCAACAGTGCTAGCACCATCTTCACCCTCGACATCTACAAGATGTTCCGCAAGTGTGCCTCATCCCGAGAGCTGTTGATCGTCGGCCGAATGTTTGTGATCATCATGGTGGGCATCAGCATCGCTTGGGTACCAGTCATCATCGAGATGCAAGGAGGCCAGATGTACCTGTACATCCAGGAGATCGCTGGGTATCTTACTCCGCCCGTAGCCGCCTTGTTTATGCTCGGCGTCTTCACGACACGCTGCAACGAGACTGGTGCCTTCTGGGGTGGCATGACTGGCTTCGTCCTGGGTACCACACGCCTGATGCTTGGCTTCGTCTACCGCGAGCCCAGATGCGATCAGCCTGACGACCGCCCCTATTTTATCACCCATATTCACTACATGTATATAGCAGCTGGGCTTTTCTGGCTCTCAGGAGCGGTTGCTGTGGTGGTCAGTCTCTGTACCCCTCCCCCCTCTAAGGATAGAGTCCACAACACCACTGTGTGGGGGCTTCCGAAATTCAAGGGGGTTCCTGTCCGAGACCACGAGGAGCTAGACAAGCTAAACAAGAGTCCGATCGTTTGCAACGGCAATGGCACCCTCCACAAGCAGATACCAATGGACATTAAGAAAGAGAAGATCCTGGATGAGGCTGACATCCAACTCCTCATGCCAGCCAGAGACCACGATCACATGACCTTGAACACAGAGCTGCCCACGCCACCCGAGAATTATGGGAACGGCCACGCTGAGCTGATGAACAACGAGGAGGATGACGATAACAGCAGGGCCAGCCGCGGAGGAGAGAAGAGCTTGTGCGTGCGTCTGTTTGTTTGGATGTTCGGCAGCAAAGAACAAGAGGACGCAACCCAAGGCCAAGTGCTGGAGGAAGACCACGAACATATTATGGAGATGCTCTACGAACCTCCCAAAATCAAGTTGTTGCTCAACCTTGGCCTTTTTTTGGTGTGCTCCTTGGGAGTTTTCATGTTTGTGTATTTTTCCCTATAGTTTAGCTCCTGCTATTGGGACCATACGTAAAGCAATTTGAACAGTGGCACCTGTAGTATCTGAGTTTCGTTATTAAAATGTGATCTGGAGTCTGTAATATTTACAGTAGGATTTTAGCTTCTTTGGAGGGACCTGAAGAGATAGGAGATTGAATGTCAGACTTTTGGAAGTTATTAGTTTCCTTACTGTAGATGGACAAAATATCTATATCATGTACAACTATTTCATAAGGTTCTTCCTAAAATCAAACATTTTATGCTGATGGGCATTTATGGGATTACTGGACAACTAAGTTAAATGTGTATAACCGTTTTCTCTAGCAAGTGGTATGTTAAGATTATTTTTTTTGTCGTTTTTTGTGTTGTTTTCCTCTTTATTCAGTGTTGGCTGTTTGTGACTGTTTTGGGACCGTTGTGATAATTTAATCATTATTCTTGTCTTTTTCAAATAACCATCTAGTGTCAGCGGTCATACCTATCGCAGTGTGCAGACTAAATAAGTGATCCTCACAATGGTGTTCCTATAATTGTGTGTGTTTGTTTGATTGGCCCATAGCCATATGTGTAATTCTGTCTACTTCTAGTGGTGAACTGTTGTACTACTGTTTGAAGCACTTTCCAAGCCAAGCCTTCAATGATCTATTTTTTTGTGATGTTTTCTGTTTTGTTGTTTTTCAAAGGTATGACCAAAAATCCACCAAAAAGCCTTTATTATTTAAAACAGGGAACATTAACACCAGAACGTGCTATGGTCTGATGGTAAGAACTAAAATACCCAGATGGAAGCTGGTTAATGAACTGATCTCGCCCTGGTTCTCTGCCTCCAGGTCGGTTCTAGAGGTGACTTCCATCTAGAAACCAGTGTAACAGAACACAGAACCAGTAACTCATATATGTCCATGAAAAGCTGTAGGTATTGCTTTAATATCTGATACAGTTTAACATGTGTCTGCGAGGTATATTCTATAGTCCTGTTCCTCATAAAACTTAAATGTATTGAGCAATATCTTGTGTTAAAGATATTTCCCATTGATGGATTTGGAGTATTCCTCAAAAACAAATGGTTGACGACAATTATTAAAAGAGTGTCCCTTTGAAAGCACATCCAAGCCTTCAGAGAGCACTCAAAAGCACTTAATGAAGCACTGTAAAAAATAAAAAAATTAAAAATAAAATCCCTGACATATCCTTATTTATATATCCCAAAATGTAACATCAGTGAATGGGATGTCTTGTCATTGCTGTGCAAAATTATATTTAGTTCTTCTAGAGGAAGAATCCAGTATGTGGTTGTGGAACCTGTGCAGGGTTGTGTCTGCCTCTACTGTTTTATAGGCATTGTTTGTTGAGAAGCAATGAAAGAATGGAAGCCCAGCAATTGTTACGAAATGTATGAGTACGAAATGTGGATATATTCTGTTGCCGTTTGGTTTTATATTAAACGAAAAACTGCTGTTGAAAAAGATGCAGTGAAATGATATGCTGTTGTCATTTTGCATTCCTTAAAATTAAGATACTAAACGTCTATGAGGCATTTAATTTCCCCTCGTGCACAGAGATGTGATGTAAAGTCTGAGGGGTTAGATTCAGGCCCACATGCTGGGTGAGGTGTTTTGGAGCTTCATTGCCCTGATCATTTATTTAGCCCTTTCTGTCCCTGGGCCTTGGGTTATTTCATGAAATCCAGTCAGAAAGTCTTATCCAGATCAAACTGAATAGCAAACTAAGGATGTATGTGAGTGAATTTCAGGAAGTGACTAGGTCTGTACTTGCTCTGCCAATTGGTTTATAGTGTATAGGAAAGGGCACAGGTAGAAAATAAATGAAATGCAATAAAAAAAGTCTCCACAATCAAATTTGCTCCTGTCTTTATTGATGACTTGATAGGCATGTAAATGCAATCCTGACCCGGATTAATGTAACGATTGATTAATTATTGATTGATTAATTAATACCATTTTTACCCTTTTTGACCTTCTGTGGTGGACCTCAATCTGATGGCAGAGGGTCAAGCTGCATATCTCACAAAGGCACAGAACTATCAATGGTGAAGTATTTACGGCATGTAAAGAGCAAGCAGTGGCAATGATAAACATACACATTTTGATCGCAGACAAGCTGGCTTCGACTGATTTACTGTAGTTACCAGAAGAAAATGAACAGAATAGAGAGGGTTGTGAGAGAATGGTTATAATGTTCAATGTACACGAAGAACATAAAGATGTAAGTTAGATTGAACATCACAAGTTGTTTTTGTTGTGTTTTTTTTTCTTGATGGTTTTCTGCATACTATATTTCATTTTTGTCACACTGAAGTTGTGTTAAGTTGTATTTATAATTTACATTATGTTAAAACTCTGTTTTTAGGTGTGGTTTGATTTGAAGCATCATTATTTTTCCCAAAGTTTATTTGTGACTTCTACAGGAGTACGCTACTTTGTCAGTAATCAATCATATGACACCTATAATGATCTCTGATTTAAACTGATGAACTATGGCAATGATAATATGACAAACTGATTTGCTTTAATGTTTGAGTGATTTTTCAGTTGCTATAAAGTAATTTGAATCCATCTTTTAAAGGGCCAAATTAATTCAGCAACCAGATCAAAGCATTAGAGGGAACATGGCTGGTAAAATATTCACTAGTTGATACGTTTGATTGGAACCCTGAATAGATTGTTTTACATCTATGCATTTTATTAATAGTGTAGACCAGTTAGATGTCATTGTCCATACTGGAAAAAAATGTTCAATGTATGTGTTTTTGAAAGACACCAGTAGCATTGGTTGATTCATTATCCTGACGGATACCTGTATAAACTTCCTGCTTTTATATTTCAAAAGTTGCTAATAAATGGATTTGTTGCTGAAAAATTGAAGTGTACGGTGTTGTGCTTGTGTGTTCACTGATGTTCTCCTGTATGGGCAGCTTTTTAATATTGACATGCACACACCAAATCATTGGCAGCTTTCTACTGTCTGATTTTTTCTACATCCAGTTCAGTTTCCTACAACTAATGCTACCTGCCAAAATGCAATACAAGGCCTTAGTATCTAAAAATAATGGGTCAGTATCTCAAAATAATGAGAAGCTGTATCACAATAATGATTTGCTATCTCAAAATAATGAGACACTTTCTAAAATAGTGACTGAAAATGTCAAAATATACTGTATATCACATACACTGTTCAGGTGAGGCAGTGGCTCTCAGTCCTGTTTTCAAGTGTCCTTGCTCTGCATAGCCATCTTTTAAGTGGCACTGTGGATTATGACAACACACCTGGTTTCACAAAGTTCACCTAGTTTCTGCTTTATGGGCAGCCTTAGTATCTTTGTATCTAAAAAATAATGAGTCTATCTCAAAATAACGATAAACGTTCTAAAAGGGGTGACTTAATGTGTCAAAATAGACCTACGTCAAAATATGGAGAATGTTTCCTATTATTTTAAAATACTAAGTCATTATCATCAATGAGTTTGTCATTGTAATAACATACATGATCTTTCTTTTTTCATCACATTGGTGGAAATGTGCTTCCATATATTATAGACGGTGGAGGTTCAAAGCCGACAGGGCCAGATTTGGTTTCATGATTGGATTATATTTGTGTCAAATGTAATCTAAAATTCAGTGAGTAAGTCACTCGAGCACGTACACACTCATTATCTTACTCCCAGTTGGGCTACTTCTCACTTACACTTCTGTAGTGAGTGTTAATGTATATTGTCATGTTGATGGGTATAAAACAATGTTTTAGTGACATTCCCTTTGTCTGTCTCTCTATTGTGTTCTTGCTCCCTCGCTCGCATACACGTGCTGGCTGCAAGCCACCTCCTCTACTCCCGTGCACATAGCCTCCTGCCCCCCCCTCTTTCTGTTTCTCGTGCTCACTGGTAGTTTTCCACTGGCCGTGCATATGTCAGAGGAAATAAAGGGGACTTGTTCGTCTTTCACCCGCTGCCGATGCCTTAAACACCATAGACATATATAGATGTCTATGTTTAACACAACATTGTGTCACGTGGCTCCTCCATTCATGCCTCAGTCATGCATGCTGGCAGCACCAGTCGATAGAAATTCCTTTTTCATCTCGGTGACGGAGCGCATTCCTCTGCATGAATCCACAAAATTGGAAGGCAATAGGAAAAGCGAATGATTCAACCCGTTTCCTCACACCGAGTGACTAATATCCTGCTCCATAGGCTGTTTAAGCTCTTTCACAGACACACAGACTGATTATAATACATAACAGGATTACCGTTCATTGACTGGAATGGGTTTGGATACTGCCAACGGCTGTCATTCTATGTGCCTGTCCAGTTTAGTTACAGTATTTACGTTCAATCGACGTACCATTTAATGCACACCATTAAATGGTACGTCGACGTACCATTTTATGCTTTGGTGAGATTTGGTGCTGTTTGAGACAGTAACCACTGCAGAGTGGGACTGTCATCACATGCTATGAAATTATTACAACTCTTTATATGTTTCTTGACATAAGCACTTTTTACTTTAGATTTTTTTCTAACCTTTGGCACAAAGGTAGAACGATGATGGCAGAGGTAATGACAAATACATTGTGAAAATAAAAAGCAATTAAAAGCAATTACATTTACAATCAGAATAGTTTATAACATTCACTCATGTTTCCTAATGTATCATACAGTGAATGTTTGGGATCATACATCTCATTTCCACTGTCTGTAAAATGTCAATAAAAATAAAATATTCTGTCTCTTTTTGGAGCATTGGTGACTAAAGCAGTTGCAGCGTACACACACACACACACACACACACACACACACACACACACACACACAAACATACACTCACACACACACACACACACACACACAAACACACACACACACACACCCACACACACACACACACACAAACATACACTCACACACACACACACACACACACACAAACACACACACACACACACACCCACACACAAACACACACTCACACACATGAATACAAACACACCTCTCTGAATCCAGGTTAGTGGCATGTAAGTGGGACATTCACCGTTAGACAGTGCCAAATGACTTGAATGCCTCTGCTACAGAATCAGGTACAAACTGCACCCTGATCACAGGAAAATCAAGGCCAGACAGCAGAACTGCTCCTAACGGGAACAAGGTGACAGTTTGGCATGTAATGCTACACCCAAAAAAAGTCAAGGCCAGTCCAATAATCCAGATTATGGATATGGGATATATTTTTCTCAGGCTACAGAGACTTAATTTAAGCTTCCATAGTGCTCAGACTGTCGGAGAAACACTACCCTCAGTGTCGATGGATGCCCTCATTAGCTGACCTGATTGGTCCAGCAAAGTAACGGACACCTGATTCTCCATTGTTTTTCGGTCAGTTGAGACGTCAACATCTCCAAACACAGACATGAACCATGTGTGGACTTCATACCGCAAAGTTAGGTACGTTTCTTTTGGTACAACTCATACCATACTTTTAACTTTGTTGTTCGAACTACTGTGAAGCCATGCAATATCTCTCTCCTTCTCTCTATCTTTCTTTCTTTCTGTCTCGCTATCCCACTCTGTCTCCGTGTCCCACTAATTCCAAAGGTTGCCCACACCACGGCCATGTAGAGATCTCCTATCGTGGAAATGTACTGGCTATCAGGAGGGCTTCTGTAGGCTTCTCTTTGTTCATTGTTATGGCCACTGGCGTCACTCTGCCACCAAACATCAACTCTGTCCATTCCTCTCACAGTGCTTTCTGACTGAGCTGTGCTGAGCTGAGCTGAGCGGGGCCCCATTTGATTAAATGAACGCCGTGCGCCGTCCGACTCTAAGGCGTACGGTATAGTTAACAGCTTCACTTACAGTTCATGTGGCTGTAATTGAAACAAATACAAAAAAGACACATTTTGTCTGACATAAAAACAATGAAAAGCGTTTTCTGTAATATCATGGAATAACTTCAAAAAGAAAGACCACCAGCTGTCAGTAGACCACATACAGTGTACCATCCTCAGGTCTGTTCAGGTAGGCCTAAGGCAAGGGCCCTCAGTGGTTTTATCCACGTTTCCTTGCTCTGCAAACCCATCTTATCAGTAACACTCTTGATTAGGTCAACACACCTGGTTTCACAAAGTTCACCTAGTTTCTGCTTTATGGGCAACTTTTTAATATCAACATGCACACACCAAATTATAGACAGCTTTCTACTGTCGGATTTTCACTACATCCAGTTCTCCTCCAGTTTCCCACAGCTAATACTAACCGTCAAAAAAGCAATTCAAGGCCTTAGTAGTATCTAAAAAGAATAGGTCAGTATCTCAAAATAACGAGAAGCTTCATCACAATAATACATTGTACCACCCTGAGGTCTGTTCAGGTAAGGCAGTAGCCCTCAATGTTTTCCTTGCTCTGCATACCTTCTCATCAGTGGCACTTTTGATTATGTCAACACACCTGGTTTCACTTGAAGGAATATTTTTAATAGTTGGTGAACATGCATTATTTTATGAGAGTAAACATGGCGTTATTTAGGCAGTCTGTGATAAAGTGGCCGTGGTGCCAAACAGGTAACAGGTAAGGGGAGTAGAATGTGAGATCATCCATAGGCATCTTTTGTTGAAAGCTTAGGCCCTTTCAATAAACAAAACCGCGAATACACGTGTTTCGCCTTCTCGTCTTCTTCTGAAATATGGAGTGAAATTCTCTGCAACACACTAATCAGGTCTGGTGTAATTACACTGATTCTAATGACGTGTGTTTGGAGTCGGGATACATAGAGGATATAAAGGGCAGGTGGGCTCGAGTGATGGAACCCAGATAGCAAGCACATGTCGGTCCAATGGCTTATTTGGATCTGCACCCCATGGGTGGCATGCCACTTCTGGTGCGCTCTCGGACCACCAGCATCTTCAGTGTTGTTAGCAAAGCAGTTTCTACATCACATCCTTGGCAGAGACTATTTAAAATATCAGCGACTAAACAGAGGTTCATAGCCTACTAGAAGGCTCCCAAGGTGAAAAATGACTTGGTAAGTTAAGACTTAAGACTTGAGATTGTGAGAACGTAACAAAGGATCACATACATATTAACCAAAACAAGGCCAAGAGAAGCCATGTGTGCACCTGGGCCACTGAGAAATACTAGAGGCTGTCGGGTAAATGAGACGAAAGAAAGAAAGAGGAAGAAAGAGAGACGCCAGTGTACATTTTTGAGGAGGTAAAATGTGCCCATTTGTGATGACTTAGGCTGAATCCCATTTCTCCCGCTACCCCTTCGTCTTTCCCCTTCCCCTCCGTTTTGCGCGTTCATGTGGAGGGGTAGGGCTGTCCCAATTCACGTTAAGACAGAGGGGTAGGGGAAGGGGAAGCGCTTTCTACCGCTCCAAACGAAGATTTTCCGAGGGCACACTTCAAACGGAGGGGTAGACTGATTTCCCTCAATGCATTGCGAACCCGTGATCATTAAAGAAAAAACATCGCGCGAGTCCATTTAAAAATGTAGGAAACAGCAGGGAAAGCATCACACAAATGAAAGTATTTTCTTTGTAATTCATGATTTTAAAACTTGTTTGATGAAATGTTGCATTGTGTAAATAACAGCTGCAGGCGCCATGTTTGTTTATGTCTGGTGAGTGACAGCTGTCGCTCTCCGGTAACGTAACAGCCGACGCTTCGTACTGATGACGTACGTAATTGTTGAAGTGCTATCCCAATTCGAAGGGCTAGCGTTTCAACCCCTTCCGCTACCGCTCCGTTTGAAAAAGCGAAGGCGAAGGGGTAGGGGTAAGGGTAGGGGTAGAGATGAGAAATGGGATTGGGCCTTAGTGTGAGTCTGCACATATTCTCTCAGACCAGAGAAGCAGAGGCCACCGCAGTGAATCGTGTTCCCCAGATTAGATCTGTGATGCCAGCTAAGTGGAAAGAAAATACTCACTCGGCAAACACAGACTATGAGGCATCAATCACACTGGCATTCTAAACAAGTTCTTTTGATGCGACAGAAAAAAAACGCATTGCTTGCCCACGTTTAATGATTTTATAGGGTGTGTGGTGCCATTTCAGAGCCCTCTTTGGCCATCTCGTCTTCTGATTGCAAAATATGGAAAAAGTGGCACTTTTTTCTGCAACACACTAATCAGGTCTTTTGTAATTACATGGATTCTAATGATGTGTGTTTGGAGCTGGGAGGATATGCGGGACAGGTGGGCTCCAGTTGCATGATTGATATGCAAGCACATGTCGGTCATATGGCTTATTTTGATCAGCACTCTATGGGTGGAATGTTGCTCCTGGTTCGCTCACGGACCACCAGCAACTTCAGTGTCGTTAGCAATCCCTGAAGTTTCTACATCACATCCTTGGCAGAGTCTATAAAAAATATCAGCGACTACACAGAGATTCATAGCCTACTAGAAGGCTCTCAAGGTGAAAAATGACTTGGTCAGTTAAGACTTAAGACTTCTGTTACGCACTACTTCCATTTAGAAAAATGTTACGGGTTGGTGAAAATGACTGAAGAAATATAAAGAAGTGAAAACAAAAATGTTTTGAGTGTATGTGGCCATTTGTCTGTAACTCACAAGTTGACCGCCAAAAACCCAATGAGTAAAAGGCCAGCAGACCACCATCTCTTTCCCCAGTGGGCAGACAGTGATATACTGGCCTTTCGTTATCAGGGATGTATGTAGTCCATGTGTAAAATGAACGGCTAGTATATCTATAAATCCAGAAATCTCTGTCTGTCAGTCAGTCTGTCTAGGGCGTATCTCTCTGACGTTAGTTACGTTAGTTATGAGATTTCGCATGTAGCTTACGCATGTCATGAACCTGTGCATCCTTGATTTTGAAGATTTCTGAATTCATAGTTCGCGACATATTTTTTTTTATCGTTTACCGTAGGCACTATGGGTAGTGAGGCACTATGGGTAGTGTAGTAATTCAGAGAAAGAGGGGCGGACCCACGCAACGTGAATGATGTCATAGTCATAGAACAGTCGTCGTCATAGATGTTACCCCAGCTGATGCGTATGGGCCTGGCATGTAATGTGATGCGTATGGGCCTGGAGTGCAAATATGTCTTGCTATTACATTACCCAACAGCTACACCTACGTCTGCTAACACTACAGAAGGCATAATTCCTACGGGCACTGCACTAGTAACTGATAAATCAGCACAGACACAGCTGTCCTGTGAGTGCGAGTTTAGCAGCTCACTACAACTAAGTGGAAACCTTCAGGTTTCTGAGAGCACAGGTTTCCCCTCTGTTCCTCTCTGTGAAGGCAAAATGGCTGATAGTTCTATAAACTGTATGGTAGGTAAAAGGCACAAACACAGATGCAACCTCTGAGGAGACTTTACATGTATCACAGTCTGTGACTCCATATCCCTCAACTGGGCTGTAAGTGTCCAGGAAAGATTTTCCCAACTATAGTTCATACACCGTAAAAAAAAAAGGAAAACAAAAAAAATCATTATGTGTGTGTGTGTGTGTGTGATACACCAACATGTGAGTTATTCGAAACATAGAGAAAACCTTATTGTTACAGCATTCACACATACTTCTCAAAGGACAGCAAATCCAATTGAAAACTCCACCAGAAAACACTTCCTCCTCTGTGTCACTGATGTTTGCTGGCTGACTCTGCTCCAGGTGTTGAGACTTCAGGCTGAAGGCAAGTACAGCAAGTCAGGCAGAGATGACCTGCAATGCCATGCTCGATGCGCCTCCAGGAATCCACTCATATGAGAACTGACTTCACTCTTCTTGCCACCAGCATTTTCCTCCAACACAGGAGGTTGTGTAAACAGGAGCCACATATTTGTGTGTGTGTGTGTGTTTCCATAAGAGTGGGTGCACGTATGTATGTCAATATGCATGTGTGTGTGTGTGTGTGTGTGTGTGTGTGTGTGTGTGTGTGTGTGTGTGTGTGTGTGTGTGTGTGTGTGTGTGTGCACGTGTGCCTACAGAGGAGAGAATGGATGTAGTGACTCTCACAGGGACACGGACGAATTTCACTATCTCTTGCGAGACAGAGATGTTGAGAGAGGGAGAAAGATTACAAGCGTCCTCTGAGCGTGTGGTTGTCAGTTTTTGTGTGTGTTTGTGTTTGATGGCAGTTGGTCCTCATGCTCGGTCAGGATGACCTAACAATGTTGCTGCCAATCACAAAACACAAATCTCAGCATCTCCAAGGCGCCACAAAACAATACCGGCACTGTCCAGAATCACACAAGAAAACAACACACACACACACACACACACACACACACACACACACACACACACACACACACACACACACACACACACACACACACACACACACACACACACACACACATACACACACACACACACACACACACACACACACACACACACACACACACACACACACTTATCCAGTCCCACTCTTTACACTTTCACAACAGTGATGGGGACAATGGCAGCAAAGTCTAGATAATAAGGTGTCACCCTGAACACTCACACTCCGCCATAACTCTAACCAAACCAAAACATGGAACGGAAAATCACCAGGATCCTGACAAGCCCCCCCAAAAAAAACATTCTGGTACTCAGCCACAGGGGTTACCATGGTGACTGCTGTGAAAGTGAACAGGAAGAAGAAGGTGGAAATGGAGTAAATGAGGCAAAAGAAAGAAAGCATAAAAGAGGAAGAACCAGACACGCTAGCGTACATTTTTGAGGAGATAAAGTGTGTTGATTTGTGATAACTGAGTGTGAGTCTGCGCATATTCTCTCAGAGGATGGAGAAGCCACCGCACTGCAGTGATTCGTGTTCCCCAGATTAGATCTGTGATGCCAACTAGGTGGCAAGAAAATACTCACTCACCAAACACAGACTCTGAGGCATCACACAGGCATTCTAACCAAAAAACAATTACAGTTATAATACATTAATTTATCTTAATTACCGGTTCAACTGGCTCATAGCCATATGATTCAAGTTGTTTAATTTAATAATGGTCAGAGCCCGAGAGAGACTGAGAACAAGTGAGCACAAACAGAGTGAGTGAGCGATAGAGGTGCTAACATAAGCATAGCATGTGGTTCTGACACTATGGCCATAGTGTCAGCATCACAAAAGGAAATCGTCAAGTTCTTGTGATGCGACAGAAAGAAACGCAGGGCTTGCCCACGTTTAATGATCTGATAGGGAGTGCGGTGCCATTTCAGAGCCTTGTGATGAAGGAGGCAAAGGTCTGCTGGGCTCACTGTTCTGATTATAGTGAGCTAGATGACCTTGAGCTGAAGGTGGTGGTGATGATTATACTGTGACTGTCAGTTGATGTGCTTCAGCCATGTTTGTTGTGACTCTCCTCGCCTAGCTTGTCAGGGCTTGGTGGTGATGACATCTTACAGTGGCATGCTTTTTCTCCGCCCTCTCTCTTTCTATATATACAGTATATCTCCATGTCTGTCTTGTCACTCTCTTCTCGGACAAAAGGGTCATGTTGGAAAATGAGTCTGAGTGGCCACTAGACCAAAACAGACTTTCATGAAGCCACAGACCAAAATAACCTCCTTCCAAATAGGACATTAATTATGTATTAGTGATTAGATTAGATAAGATAGTGCAGTCATGATCTATTCACGTCACATTTTTCTGGTCTCTTGTCCAAATAATACCCCTTCCTTATAGCCCTGTGTGTTTCTCATATTGATCAAATACAAATACATACATACAAAAATATGTGTGTGTGTGTGAGGGGGGCTGTGTGAAAAATTGTGTGAAAAATATGGGGGACATTTTCTTCATGTCCTTCATGGGGGTTACTCTTTGGCCAAATTGAGGCCCAGAAAAACAAGGACATTATTGTGGAAGGTCGCACCTGGGTCACATCCTATGGCAAAGTGTGGAAAACAACTGATGATTATCTCTGTCACTGGGAAAGCTATGGGGAATGTCACATTCAGTCAGACACCGAGGCAGAGACACCTCAAACCTGTTGTCCAGTCCACACGTTCATACACATTCATGACCGCACACTACGCTAACCTCGCCAAATATGTCCCCCATCAGGATTGTTTACAGAGGAGCTCCGCAGATTCCCAGCATGCCGTTGAAACTTTCTGGCCTGCGCAGGATTCCTGGCATAATAGCATTGTTCCACGGAAAAGAGCCTGAATGGGAAAAGGAAATATTTACCGCTTTAGGATAACAGCTTAGCGGGGACGATCGGGAGCGAGTGCTCAGACAGTGGAGTCAATGCAGCATGATAATGGAGATAAGCAGGGATCAATAGGCATGCTGGCTCACACTGTCTGCCACTACAACGCCCCAGGGCACACACACGTGTAGCTCCGCACGGGAACGAGAGAGATTCCCCAGATTATTCAAAAGCCGATTTAACTATTTGTATTATTATTATTAATATTACTATACTATTATTGTGTGTAGCTCCGCATTGGAAGTGCTGGAGTATCTCTTTCTCTCTCTCGCTCTCTCTCTCTCTCTCTTGGGCCTGCTCTGTTGTGGGTTTGTTGATTTCCAGTCCCCACAGAAAACAAAGAGATTCCCCAGTTTATTCAAAAGTTGATTTAACTATTATTATTACTACTTTTATTAAACAGTCTTACTATAAACAGCACAGGTGAAAATAAAGGAAGGGGGTGGAGGGGTTGGGGGTGCTGTGAGGGTAACCAGCCGTGAGGGTGGTTGTGTTAACACATGGGCCAAAATAAGAGATGTTTCTGACAAGAGCCTCTGTAGAAGGGGGCAGTGATCAGTGATTTTTAGTATGGCTGGCCCACTCTTGGTCAGAAAATGGACAAATTTGAAGTGGAGATATATTACAGCTAAACCTTACCCATAGAATGAGACAAAGACACAAAAATGTGCAACAAAACTGAGTGTAGAAAAATAGTGTTCCTCCTCTCAAAGACCACAGCTTCGTGTGCTTTCAGATCGTAAGAGGAAAGCAAGGGAATAGTCTGTTTGTGCGCGGTGGAAAGGAGGCCTTGCACATGTCCATCCACCTACGTAGTTTCATAAACTAAACTAAACTAAACTGGCCTTCAAGTTGTTGTGTGAGGCAAATTAGGAAGCCTTTTTGGTATAATTTGTTAAATTAAACAAAAAAAGGTTAACATGAAGTCATATTCAAATCCACATCCCATCTACACACACACACACACACACACACACACACACACACACACACACACACTCACACACACACACACTGTACCCAGGTGAATGCAGAGGCTTCCATGTGACATTATGTAATATCTTGATTTGATGATTCATTCTTGCAATTGAAAGAAATCCACAGTGGTAACTCGAGCGTGCAGTTACTAGGAGACTGGATCTGGCCCACCTCAAAGCACTGTCCAAAATCATATTCTCACACACTCATGCATGCACACACACACACACACACACACACACACACACACACACACATACACTCATGCAAACACCACACACACTCATGCACACACACGGTCATGAACACGCACACACACGCTCATGCACACAAACACTCATGTACAAACACACACACAGTCATTAACACGCGTGCACACACACACTCATTCACACACACACACACACTCATGCACACACACACACGGTCATGAACACAAATACACATACACACACACTGATGCACACACACACACAATCATGCACACACATACTGTACATGATTATCATGTGATATGTCACTCCTACACCCGTGAAATTGTGTATGTAAGCGAAGATGCTCCTCGCTGTGATGTTGTGTATTAATTAGCGTAATTAAGCCCCTTTGGTGAGTGGGCACCTTCATCCTGCAGCCCTGTTGTTGACCAAACGTGTCAACAACAACCAGTCTTAAAACACCCCCCCTTGGCCTCACGCCACGGTCTGTTCTGGAGTTTTCTGTCTTTTAAGGATCTAAATGATCAACATAACCCTGCTGTGCAAAATTGTAGAGCCTGTTATCCGCTTGGCCTTGCCGACACTAGATTAGCTTTTCTAAATATTTCATGTCACTGTAAATTTCCATCCTTACTCCCTCCCCCTTTCTCTCTGTCGTCCCTCCTACTTCTCCGTCTCTCCGTCCCTCCCTCTCTTACTGATTGGTCAGCCTCCTGGGCCGGTCTGCTTGGATTACCTCAACTGAACCAGCAGCAGCCGTGACGATGAACCAAAAGCAAAACACAGCCTGCTGATCAAAATACACAGTGCTTAAAAAAATAAAACACTGTTAAAAAATGCATACATGTGAGGACAAGAAAAGGAGTATGTGACAGATGGCAATGAAAGAGATTTGAGGACAGGGAGAGCAAAGACCACAGCCTGAAATAGACAAGGAACAGTCCATTTCCAGTAACTTACATATTGCACACTGCTATTCAAAACATAATGTATAATATCCAAATAATGGCTGTATGTTATATAAATAAGCAAATACTACAGCCAAACTGGCTGTCCATCTCAAATAATTTATCTCTGAACGAAGGATCCTTGGTAGAATTCGAAGGATCCTAGACATCAGAACAGTCCTTCGGTGGGTTTTGATGACATAGCATCCTTGATCAAGGATCTTTCCTTTTGTGTCTGTATTTTTCCTCAACCTGATCGGATTTGTGATAATAGGCTTCATGCAGGCACAAAGATGGCTTGTGAGAAGGTGAACTCCCCCCCTCCTCACTGTGGCAAAAAGGAATGGGGCCCTTTAAGACTTTTGGACTCCACCCCCATAATGGTTGTGGCTGGGCTCACCTACTTTCAATGTTGGAGCCAATTAGCCCAACGTGGCTGTGCCCTATTTAAAGGGTGCCTCATTTTTAAACGAGAGACTGGCTGAGAAAGAATTTCGAACACACTGAGAACGAGGACTAGTATTAAGGCATAAGGTAAAACACTTCCCTGATGTGAGGAGAAGTGTTTTGTAAATAGTTGTGTGGTTACTGTTGGCCTTGTTTTGTGTCTGTTGTGCCTCTGTTCTGTGTTTGGTCTGTTTGCCTTGTCTGTGTGCCTAGTGTATGTGTTTGTTTTCTGTAAGGCCAGTGTATGTACTTAGCTTCAGGCTGAGTCAATGTGCATGTTTTGGGGCCTTGCTTCGGTCGAGGAGGTTCCTGCGATTAGGCCTCAATTGCAGGTGATTTTAAAAGCCTTTGAGTACGGCCTGTAGCTACGTTTCTTTTGTATGTTTTATTTCATGTATGTTGGGGAATATAATTCCTATGTTAATAAATAGAGATGTATTTTGTATACAAAAGCCACCATCTCCTGTCCAGTGTTTTTTTCCCAACCTCTTCACCCAGTCCAGTCACCACATCCCAAAAATAACATGGGGTGACCGTCCGGTCCTTCACATGGCTACTTGCAAAAAAACAAAACAGATGTTGACACACTTATTTTTTGTCAAACACATACACACACACACACGCTCAAACACACACATGCCCACACACACACACATACACACATGCTCAAACACACACACACTGTCAAACACACACAGCCACACAAGCATCTGGCATCAAACACATTGTACATCCGGTACTTCTGGCTACAGTTACAGTTACATGTTCAACAGCTGTACATGCCCTCACATTTGCACTGCAGTCTGTTTCCTTCATCTCTGCCGTCTTCACTGCATCATTCCTTTCAGACACTAATGTGCAAACAAAAAGGATGGAATCGTCAGAGTGTCACCGACATCGGGCTGTGAGCGAGGCTGAAAATAATAATACCTTCAAGCTCTTCCTTAAAAGGCTCGGACTGAGCCACTCATAACACCCATTATTTGATGGCTCTGGCATCAAGCCTTGATGGACACAGAGTCCAGAGGCCTGGGCCTGCAGGGTGACCGCCTTGAATGTTTCATGAATAGCCACGGATCTTAACATATATATTTTGTTTTTTACAAAAACAGGAAAAATTGAAAATAGCCCCAGCCTCATTGATTACAAAAGTTTTGGGTCAACTGTGTGTCATTCAAGCAGCAGATCTTGTGTGAACACAAGATAGAGAAGTAGAGAAATGCACCGGTGACAGGGCATGTCATTGTTAGCATCTGGTGGGAGCTAGCTAGCTATATGACATTTTTTCCAAAAGAAAAAGGATGAAGGCAACGAGGAGGTGGAGGAGGAGTGATCTCCTGTTGCTGCTGACCGTTTGGGCAAGAGCAGGGTAAATGGAATGGAATGATGTGAACCTTGTAGACTGAAATGTAATATCTCCAAGTCTCCAGACAGCACTCTTTATAGGCCTTTTTAAGCCTTGGTTTACCGAACAAGGGCTGACACTGTTTTCCGATATTCAAACAGTATGATATTGACATACAATGTCATTTCTGGCTATACTAACATCATGGTGATGTCCATGTCCCTTGTCAGTGAGACCTAGCATAAAAAGTGTTTGAATGTATGTATTAAGCAGTGTGGTATCATGAATGGAGTAATGTTCATGTGAGTCGGACAGACAACGGACCCTGGACTGTCTTTAGGCTTACTGTTTCTGTCTCAAACTGCATAAAAAGGGTGCATTTAGCAGCCAGGATCTTAAACAGAATTCCCAGGGGAGGATGCCCACAGACCCCCCCTTCAGGCCTGGGCAAAACCACAAATGCTTTCAACTCCTAGCAACGGCCGTGCCAATGGTGCTCTTCCGTAGGGAGTGTGAGCCCAACGCCCCTTCCAATGGTTCTCTTCCGTAGGGAGTGTGAGCCCTGTACGTCCTTTGCATGCCAGCACTCATTAGCACTTAATGCCCACATTTGAGTGCTGCATTTTCGTGCTGACATATAGGTATAGTTATCTAAAAGACGGGTGTCAGAGGTTTGGACATGGGCACAATTTCAGTGATTGCCAGCGGCATTATTCTCCAAAGATATGCCCCTGAAGTAAGCAGATTTTTGCTCATGTCTTGATAGATAAATGTCTGGCTGGATGGTTAGACACAGAAACTGATAGATGAGTAAGTGATAGAAGGCTAATCAGTAGGCTATAAGGGCCTGTATTATCCAGAGCACTAGATGCCCAACCCTTAAGAGGGAGGGGAAGTGCTCTCCTCTCTCGCTCTTTGCTGAGTGTTAATTAGGGTTCTGTATTATCCAGAGATGGGATTCATGATGCCCAACCTAAAGAGGGAAGGGAACAGCTCTCCTGCTCTTTGATGTGTGTTAATAAGGGCCTGTATTATCCAGAGAGTGCCACACAGAAAGGTCAGGTGCCAAAAGGTCAGATGCTAAAATGTCAGATGCTGGCAGTTTGTTAACCAGGAAAGACAGATCCACTACATCACTAATGCCTTCCATTTGAAGAATAGATGGCACACAGACATCCACATTAGCTCCTCTTAGAAGAATGTGTGTGTCTGTGTGTGTGTCTCTTTCTCTTTCTCTCTCTCTCTGTGTGTGTGTGTGTGTATGTGTCTGTGTGTGTATGTGTCTGTGTGTGTGTGTGTGTGTGTCTCTTTCTCTGTGTGAGTGTGTGTGTGTGTGTGTGTGTGTGTGTGTGTTTATATTTATAGGTAAAAAGGTATCCATTGGTGATTTTGGGAACTGAACTGAAGTGAGGGCTGTGAATTGAATTCTCATATTTGTCACACACATACACACACGCACACACACACACACACACGCACACACGCACACACAACACACACACACACACACACACACACACACACACACACACACACACACACACACACACACACACACACACACACACACACACACACACACACACACACAAATAACACTTCTTTATTGCATTCAGAAGCTGGTTGATTTGCTTGTTGACTTACAGCAGTACTTGGCAGCATCTGGCATTCTTGTGCTCCTTTCTTCTCCTCTCTGACCCACGCATCCAACAGAAGAGGAGTGGGAAGGAATTAGCTGGACTTCCACACACACACACACACACACACACACACACACACACACACACACACACACACACACACACACACACACACACACACACACACACACACACACACACACACACACACACACACACACACACCACACCCACACACACACACACACACACACACACACACACACACACACTCACAAACACAGATGTTTTTATATGTTGTTATAAAAGTTATGTATAACTTCGAAAAGGCCCCCTCACCCAGACTGACGGGAAGTTCTAATCTCTGGAGGCAACCGATCTCCTGACCTACTGGTGAACTTGGGTCCAATAGGCAACTCCTTCACCACGAACTGATTCTCTCTCTCTCTCCTCGATAGGCAAGTCCTTCACAAGGGAACCATAAACTGATTCTCTCTCGCTCTCTCTCTCCTCGAAAGGCAACTCCTTCACAAAGGAACTATTAACTGATTCTCTCCCTCTCTCTCTCTCTCTCTTTCTCTCCTCAATAGGCAACCTACAAACGTTTTTTTTTGCTAAACTGGACCATTCTTTTGATTCTATGTGTAACAATCAAGACAATCAAGTCTCTAAAGCTTGAAAGGACAAAAAGAGATATTTAGAGTAACCATGTAACCATATCTCTCTCTCTCTCTCTCTTGAGCAATTTGTAATCAGAAGAGGTGCAGTAGTCCAGTTGGTAATGTTTGTGGTTTAAGATGTGGCAGGTGCCCTTTGGTTATGTGTCATGTTCTGCACTGGCAACACAGGCAGCCCTATCTGACTGTATATATTTGAGGCTTGCTGTATCGACATCATTGCGCTCTAAATATCTCTTTTTGTCCATTCAAGCTTTAGAGACTTGATTGTCTTGATTGTTACACATAGAATCAAAAGAATGGTTGCAGTTTTGCAAAAAAAACTTTTGTTCAATAGGTAACTCCTTTACAATGGAACCATGAACTGATTCAGTTACTGGCGCTGTGCTCTTGAGGCCTATATGCTCTCTCTCTCTCTCTCTCTCTCTCTCTCTCTCTCTCTCAATTCAATTCAATTCAATTCAAAAGGCTTTATTGGCATGACTGCATACAATACAACGTTGCCAAAGCATGTTTACATATGATGTACAATCACAATTAACATAAATAAATAAATAGAAATAAAAACAAACAATAAGTTATAGATGGACAATGTGTGTCTCTCTCTATCTGTCTCTCTCTCTATCTCCCTCTCTCTCTCTCTCTCGAAGAGGTGCAGTAGTCCAGCTGATTATGCGGCAGTTATGCAAAACAAGACGTGTTAACTGCCTTGCAAATATCTACCAATGGAAGAGACATAACGATGGGCATTGCCAACAAAATTGAACAGCCACATCATACACCAGCACGTCTAAAAGTGTTAATAAAAGTTAGTTAGTCATTCTTCTGTCTTCATGAAATTGCCCTATACCTCGATCAGCATGACTGCTTGGTTAAGATCGTGATCTAGATCTAGGTTAAGATCAAACGTTTACTTCCCAAGGACAACAACTGACACAGTATGTACTCCATACCACTGCACTACCACTGTTGTACTCTTAATCTTTTGTTTAGCTTATTGTATTATTGTATTTCGTTGTATGCAAATACAATGACAATAAAGGCTTTCAATTCAATTAAAGTAACACTATGCAACAATTTGAGACTTTTTGAGATATGGTTTTATAGGTAACTAGTAGGGCTGGGCAACGATTACAATTTTTAATCGCGATCAATCGCATTATTTCCCTGATTAATCACGATTAATCGCATTTTTATACGCAAATCCCAAAAATGAATTAAAAAGTAGTGTATAGCGATATATTAAATGTACTGCCATATGAACTTAAGTGCCATTACATTGGTTGTGCAAACAAACACTTAACATCAGCATTTTTATATAGCAGCAGTTAAATCAAATAAATAATTTGTGTTCATTTCAACTTAAACAATTGTATCAAACACAAAACTAAAGCTTATTGCCACTGCATTACATTTTTTTACAATCGGATACACACTAAAATCAAAAGTGTAACACAATTATCAAAACCTTTACTCAAGGAGCAAAACAACGGCTCAGATCTGCACAACTATAAGCACATTTAAACATCACACTTTTTGAAAAACCATACACACAAGTGATTTGCAAAGCACTAAACACACTTTTATGCTTTAGACACAGACGTATATCAAGAGGTCACTTCCTTGCAATTCCAAAACACTCTGTCAAGTTACCACACCTATGAGCCGGTCAAATAAACACAGCCATCAAGTGCCCAAACACATGATTGCTTAAGTGTAGACACAACAAACAGGTTTAAGCACTATAGAAATGCAGCAGATGAGTTACTGTAATCTGTCTTCAACCAAAATGGAAGGAGTCAAAAGAAGAAGAGTGAGGGTGAGAGGGGGAATCCACAGAGGAGGAGAAGGAGGAAGAGGCCGCGGCCATGCCATGAGGCTGAGGTCAAGGTGGAAGTAGAGGAAGAGGAAGACCTGTAGCAGGAGGAAAATGTGCTCAAAGAAGAAGAAGACCAAATGTATCAAATACAGTAAACTTGAAAGGAGGACAGGCCCATATTCACGCAAGAACAAGATATAGAGATCATAAACATGCTTTTGGCAAATACGTAATGCTATCAGGCTCAGAGAAATTCAAGCAAACATTATCGGTGACCATGCCATTTTCAATACAGTAATATCCATCAGGTCTCTCAGTCAACACTGGCGACACTGACAAATCTGTACATTTTACTGTAAATGGAATTGTAACCTGTATTGGAATTTTTTTTTTCACCTTTGTCTGATATTTGCTGAGCTTACAGTGTAATGCACACTACTGAAGTAGCATGAAAACTGGGACATGTTTTGTTGTGATTCTCCATGTTGACTGATTTGGGTATATGGAGAGAATTACGTAAATAATATTTTCATCAGCAGTGGTCTTGGGTAGTGTTTTTACTGTATTGTGTATTTTCACTTTCTCTGTGTACTTCACTTACACTACTCTAATCACTGAGAAGTAGTATTGCTCAAAGTGTTTTAGGTTTATAACAGAAGTGTGTAAGTGGTATAAACAGATATGCAATGTGTGTGTTTCATATGGTAACAAAATATGGTTTTGTTAAATGAGTGTATAGATTTTACAAGAGTGTTTCATTTTGCAATGGATCTGATGTTTTTGCTCATTGGGTGTGTGGTTGTGCTTATTGTGTGAGGCGATTGAAAAGCAAAACAAAGCAGTTAAAATTGTGTGTATCCGATCGTAAAAAACTGTGATGTTAGAGTGTGGTGAAGCACCAAAAAAATGATTACATTTACGTAAACCAGAAACAGCAAACATAGAAGGAAGTTAGCCAAGGTGTATTTAATTGTAAAGACATTTTTTATTTTCTAACATAGCTCTTCCCTTTGTAAAGTCCTACAGTAGGCTATGAACAAGATTGACAGTTCAATCAGATTAACTCACTCAGATTAACACTTTTGCAGTCCTCTCCTCTTCATACAACTTGTGTATTCTCCGTGTGATGGTGACCGTCTTTAAGAACTTTAAATTGAAAATGCCCATGTAAAATCTCCATACCCATCTCCATGTTTGTTTAACCATAAGGGTTTTACCACAAATTATTTCCTTTTCAGGTTCCACAGTAGTCACCAGCAAACTTTTTCAAAATAAAAGCCTGTGAGCAACAGACTTTTAGAATAATAAAATAAATAATAAAACTTGCGTTTACGCGCGTTAAAATAATTGTCGGCGTTTAAGTACCATCTTCAAATTCATTTTGATAGCTTATGGTCATGTGAAGGACAGATAAACACCTGTGGCCTAACTATAGGGAGTTCAGGGTGTGCAGCTGCACTAGGGCCCGTGGCAAAAGGGGGCCCGCTTTTGTCTGACCACTATGACAGGGACATTGCGCCCACGTTTCCAGCGCAACTCCTATAGTTCACGCCCTGCTTTTAAAGCAGCGACAGTCATGAGTGCAACAGATAGCAAAAACTCAGATTGTTGATAACCACTCAGTTACATCAGCATTCGGCGAGGTGTGCACTCATGACTACTGAGAAATCGCTGCTTTAAAAGCAGGGCGTGAACTATAGGAGTTGCGCTAGAAACGTGGGCGCAATGTCCCTGTCATAGTGGTCAGACAAAACTTTTGCCTTTCCAAACAGCTCATCATCTCCTGCGAGTTGAAGGGTACTGCGAGTTGAAGGGTCAGACGTAGCGTTATCCTGAACACTCCTCGCCACAAATCCAAATGAAGATAATAGTACGCCCTCCTCTCCGGAGTGTTTCCCATCCTGTGTTGTGTTGTGTTGCATTGCGTGTTGAGTAAGCGAGAAGTAGGCTACCCCATGCCCTTCAAACACAAAAGTGGCTGCAGGAAGCGGCATGAACGCAAAGAGCAGGATGAAAGGGTGGCAAAACTGCCAAAATTATCTATATTTGGATTTGTGGCGAGGAGTGTTCAGGATAACGCTACGTCTGACCCCCAGCCCAACAGCAATGAGGCCCACCAGGGTAGGCTAATCACATAACGTTTACTGTCTGGTATAGCCTAATGGAATGCATTTAGACATGGTTATTAAACGTCATACAATACACGTAGGCCTATAGGCTAAGGCAGCAGCCAGGTTAGATATTGTAAACTATTTTTCAGGATGTAGTCGGAAAATAGCTAAATCTAGACATCATAATCAGCCAGCTTTCCCAAAGAATAAGTAGTACACGAGCAACCTGTCATGTCTTCTATGCTTTACACCCCAGTACCTTTCAACTCGCAGGAGATGATGAGCTGTTTGGAAAGGCAAAAGTTTTGTCTGACCACTATGACAGGGACATTGCGCCCACGTTTCCAGCGCAACTCCTATAGTTCACGCCCTGCTTTTAAAGCAGCGATTTCTCAGCAGTCATGAGTGCAACAGATAGCAAAAACTCAGATTGTTGATAACCACTCGGTTACATCAGCATTTGGCGAGGTGTGCACGGCTCTGCTATTGTTTCTTACCGTACCTGTGACCGTAGCCACAGCATAGCGATCATTTTCTGAACAAAAGATGATTAAGACCTACTTAAGAGCAGTATTGGGCAGTAGATAATAAGTTGATTAGCTACCCTGTCCATCGAAAGCATCCGGGCCAGGGAGTTGAACATTTCTGAAATTGTTGATAATTTTGCTCAACGCAAGGCTCGTAGGATGCCATTCTAAACGTCATGCATGTTATGTTTTTTTATACCCCTAATGGTACTTGAAATTTATTTTTTCGCTTCAATGTCGTTAAAAGAATAAGTTACTTTGCACATAGGTCTACGTGATATTGTTGAAGGAAGTTTGTTTTGTAATTGATTGCAGCAGACGAGGCGCTGTCGAGGGGCTGTTCCAATAATTCACAATAATGTTTGATAACCCCCTGAAGAAGTTGTATTAATGCTTTCCCATGTGTTGTCCCAGCTGCTCATTATACACTGTTTCTCCAAAATTAGTTTGATCGATGAAATACTGTGTTCATTGGTGTTTTCATGACAACATATTGTAGCAACCCTTAATGTGTATTGTACATCATAAGTACATATGCCTGTGCCTCTCAAAGTCGCAACATCATTAGTTTCACCTGACTATACGACGGTAAGGGGGCCTCCGATGGCTGGTTTGCACTCTGGCCCGTTAAGTCGTTATTACGCCGCTGGTTGGTGGTGTTTGCAAGATTTTTGCCTACTTTTTTAAATTTTGCTTACTAGTTTTTGACAGAACTCCGTATTGCTGCTTGAATTACTGGATTAAATGGGGATTGGTTTCTTAGATTCGAATCTAGAATGTTCCTTGGCAATGCCTGGGTGTTGAATGACCTCACTGCTGAGTTTTATCCTGATGAGGAAGGGTGAGTGTGTGAGTGTGTGTTTGTGTGTGTGTGTGTGTGTGTGTGTGTATGTGTGTGTGTGTGTGTGTGTGTGTGTGTGTGGGTGTGGTGTGTTCGAGAGAGAAAGAGTGGGAGAGTTTGAGTGGGAGTGGGACCACCGGTGTGTGTGTTTGTGTGTGTGTGTGTGTGTGTGTGTGTGTATGTGTGTGTGTATGTGTGTGTGTGTGTGTGTGTGTGTGTGTGTGTGTGTGTGTGTGTGTGTGTGTGTGTGTGTGTGTGTGGTGTGTTCGAGAGAGAAAGAGTGGGAGAGTTTGAGTGGGAGTGGGACCACCGGTGTGTGTGTTTGTGTGTGAGCCTCAGGTGATCCATCCAACAAAAGTAACCAGATCTGCCTTTAAGAGGAGTCAGAGGGAATCAGGTGATTAGTATGTGGTAATCCCTTAGCACACACACATGCACGGGCACACACACACACACACACACACACACACACACACACACACACACACACACACACACACACACAACCACACACACACACACACACAACCACACACACACACACACACACACACACACACACACACACACACACACACACACACACACACACACACACATACACACAGCCTACAATGTATCACACACACTTTTGGATTGCCACCCATTTCTC